>NC_070592.1:10809547-11124319 GCF_027409825.1 Scomber japonicus
AAACAGCGTCTGCAGCTGCACCTGCTGCAGGGAAGCTGACTGCTCAATAAACCATAGAAACTATTCTTCTCTCAGAAACCTGCAGCGGGCAAGTAAAAGGCTGCAGTGTGTGTGTTAGATTCACTTTGTCTGTGCGATGCATCGGTTAATAATCTGAATGCATGGACAGATGAATAATAAAGTGGGGGAAATATCACTAAAATAAAACACTAAATTTAAGAATCAGTTCCTCATATTTTCAGAAACAGGCATCTTTTTTAATAGAAACCTTGTTATAATGCTACTTTTAAATCTACACTATGAATTTAAGGGATTAACTCAATTTGTGCGTAAATATTTGGATTAACGCGGAACATATATAAAAAGGAAAATGTCTCATGTCTCTCAAAAACTCATTCAACAGGCAACATAAAACATGACCAATACAATTATTATTCTAATTTATTATTCCTTATTTTATGAGCTAAAAACATAAAAGATTTTTTTTTTGCATCAATATACAATCTAATATTTCAAGCCTGTCATCTCACTCCAACAATATAACATTAAACTGTTTTATATTTCAATCTGAAATAAGCACACACACACATATATGTCACACTGGCGTTGTTTTTTTTAAATAACAGGTAATTTCAGATTTTACAAATATTAATTAAATGATTCATACAATGAAGTAACTGTTAATTATGTTTTTACTTTAAATCCATTTTATTAATGAGAGCTATTTCTTCATAAATTGTCTTCATGGAGGAAAAAAAGGAAATGGAGGATAAATTGCCTGAAGGCCTTTTTACCAACTAGCACGTATTTCTTGAGCTTTAGAGATATTTTGGCACCATTTCTCCATGTTGGTGTGTTATTTTAAGGAAATTGAAAATAAACAAATTTAAAGACACCAAGAAAAGATTTTTTTTTATATTATAGACGTTATGTTTGTGCGCCCTGATCCTGCGCCGAGTGACTTTTACGCACGGTTTCGCAATGCGCAGCAACATCTAAGCAACAGCACCAAAAAAAAAAAAAAGGAAAAGCAAACATTTTTAATCACCTGAAGATCTTCCAGGCCGTGATGTCCCAGGTGCATCCCGAGAGGACCGTCCCCGAGAGCTGCAGCCCCTTCCCCGAGACCGTGGAGGAGCCGAGGGACAGCTGGATACTCCCGCCGGGGGTCGAGGCTCAGAGCCCGGTGAGACTGTGACAGGAGCCCCCCCTCGTCGGAGCGCGACCTCTGCGAGTGCCATGCTTGCTGATGCTGATGGATGGAGTTGATGGAGGGGTAAGGGTCTGACAGGTGGGAATACGTGTCCTGGCTCTGGGAGTATGGCAGAGAAGACTGGGGGTACGGGGGAGGGAAGTACGGAGGCTGGAAGTCGGAGGCCGGAGTGTGGCAGAGCGGGGGAGCCGAGGAGTAGGCGGCCTGGTTCAGGGAGGACAGCTGGGAGAGGCGCCCACTCGGCGAGGAGCCGCTTAGTCCGTCTGCGCGGTCCTGAGGAAGAAAAAAAAATCACATAAAGTTTCCTTCATATGAGGAGCTCCGAGTCCTTATCAAACTATTTCCCAAAACGGGACTAACTATTGCATCAAATGTCAAGAAGTTAGGAGCTCCAGGAATTGAATTAAAACTAAAGCATAAATCACAAGAGCTATTCAAGATTAAAGGGAGTCTCTGGACACAAAACACAAACTTATAATAGCCTATATGTAACACAAAACAGAAATAACCCATAAATAAATGTGTGTCCTTTTTTTAAATATTTAAATCAGGGCTGGAAATAGCAGCAGCAGCGCTTGAAGTGATGCGCGCTGGCAGGAGAAGCCTTTGGCATCGCTGCTGAACAGTGTCAGAAAGGTCACGGCCACCAAGAAGCTGCACAAAGGACAGGTAGTGCACAACAATAACAACAACACGTCGCTCCTGGAGGGGGAGGGGGGGGTGGGGGCACATCTGTAAATAATCTGTCAGTGTGGCAACTAAAGCACACTTACCCCCCCCCCCCCTCTCTACAACTAAAAACAGACCAGCAGGTTGAGCACAAGACGCAAGAAAAAAAGCCAAATGTGTTGTTGTTAGAAGTTTGGCCTTCTTAATGTAACAGGAGAGCATGTTGTGTTATTCATCAGTGTGTGTAAAGACATGTAATCCACTAGCCTACATTTCAGCTCTCACACACATCCTGATAAAATTGGATTTTTTTTAAAGCTGGGTCACCCAGATCAATGCTGTTGTGGAACAATGTCCATTATCTGCCAGGTTCAAAGCGCACACACACATAGACACACACATACATACACACACATTTATCTGTCATCCATCAACCCACACTGTCCATTTCCCCTTATTTTATTCTAACAGAGTTTACATTTAAAGCTGTAAAAACTCAATGGCACCCCCGCAGAAGGGTGATCATTCTCTATTTCATGTTACAGTTTCTTTCGCAGTAAGTGGACACTTCACTGTCAGTCGGTCTCATCGCTGTGACACAACGCAGACAAAGACCATCTCCACGGACAGATGCGCGGCGCCGCCACTCTGAACTCAGTGTCACATAGCTGTTTTGGGAAGTGTGAACACTTTTCATTCATCATGCTACTGGAAAGCAAAGAAACATTTTAAATTTAACAAATTTAAATTAAAAAGAAAAGTATGCCAAAAAAGAGCACTAAGTATCGTTATTCTCCCCAAGCTGACACTTGATGTCACACGTCTAAAAATGTAACACACTGATCAAATCAAGTCTTTTCTTTATAATATAAACTAATATAATTTGTTTGATATAAGCTGATTTAAGCGGTCATAGTAAATTGGGTGCATTATTATTTCAGGTTTATTGAACTAACATCAAACACAGAGAATAAACTCCTTAAATATTAAGTTACATTAAGGATGACGTTGATGATAGTATTAAAAAAAATATATATATATCAATAGGAGGCTGTGCCAAACTCACCATAGCCGAATAGGTGTGGATTAACATCTGGACCACTCTGGATACCCCAAATTTAAAATTCAATAAGACCCGAAGGCTTCCAGTCACTGAAAGATGTCACCAAATGCTCCGAGATGTAATCCAGGATGGTTTAACGCTCCATTAAAGTCAACGTTGTTATTTACGTTTTCCACCTTTTTTTATCTCGATGTATCACGGAAGCTTCTTTACGCGCAAATTGAAAAAGCTGCTGCCAGATATACACAACAAGCGCTCACAACACACACGGAGTCCTCTTCAGTTTCTCCATGAGCTCACTACTTATAGGTTTTGCGCGCACCCGGCAGAATGAGGGGAGGGGTCGACAGGGTCCACTTCTCTTAAAGAGATATATTCATTCAATTACTGGTCGTTAACGCGCACGCACGCACACATGCACGCACACAAACGCGCGCGCACACACACACACGCAGTTAGCTACTTTTACATTTACTGTTTTGTTTCCTTTAGAGAAAAAAGAAAAAAAGATCAACACTGTTTTTTTACACACAGAGTAACATTATGAAAAACTATTTTAACATAATTATGAGAAACATGAGAAAAAAAACTTTAAATTTCAAACATTAAAATTCATATTTTCGCTGATTTTTGTCGCTTTTACGCACGGATATCCAAATCCTTCTGGTCAAAAAAATCTTTGAAGTTTTCAGATTTTAAAACTTCAAAGAGTGTCTTCTCCAAAGCTCACAAGTTTAAAAAAATGGACTGAGCTTAGATCCTCTTAAAAAAAAAAAAAAAAGACAAACAGATCCAAACGTGTGCAGCCTTTTACGCAAAACTTACTGCTGCATGTACGAATGGTAACAGAAAACTTGTTGGTATGTCTCTCTGTTTCTTTCTGTCTTTCTTTTTTTTTTTTTGTGTTACCTGCGGGCCGCCGGTCTTGGTTCGGGATTTCCAGAGCATGGTGCAGCCGGTGGGGCTTCGGTCAGGCTGTCAGGCTGCAGCTGAGGGGTTAATGTGACGCGTCGGATGGAGATGGAGATGGAGAGGAGACGGGCTGAGGGTGCAGAGAGGAGTGAGTTAGTTAGAGAGGCGATGCAGGAGTTTGTATGGATGAGTCAGAAAAGAAAAAAGAGGGGTGTTGTTGGTGAGGGAGAGGAAGAGGGTGGGGGGTAAGAAGAGAGAGAGGGCGGGAGGTGACAGGAGTCGAGGGGAGGGTAGCTGCAAAACTTTTTCACGGGTTGTGATGCACTGTAGGATCAGGGGTGAAGTAGTGAATGGAGAAAAAAAGGCTCACCGGTCACCGGAAGCAGCCATCAATATGAGTAGAGTCTTTCATTTTTTAAAACAGATTTCTTTAAATTTACAGTAATAAAAAAAAGCTTGGAAACAACAAAAACGAATATTACATGTAATATCTTGTTGGTAAAATATTAGAAAACGTTTAATAAAGAAGATATTTTTATTGTAACTCGTTGCAATTAGTGTATTTCAGGCTACATACCCATAGATTAAAAAAAAAAAAAAACTGTCTGAAAATCGTCCTTTATGGTATTTTGTGTTTTTTTATGTTGCACTCATTCATTAAAACGACCAACTCAGTTATGTTAGGATCCACCAGAAGAAAAACAAAATCGAGGGTTATATTTAGAGACATTGACCAGATAGAAATGTCTCCAAATATACTGAAATGAAGGCAAGTGTCTCAATTTATCAAGAACTTCAGCACAGAGAAAGTCTCAGCGCGCCATCTAGTGGTGACTGAGAGAAAACTACAAATGTTTTATTGGGTACTGAAATTACTGCAGATTTTCATTTGTTTACTCCACTGTTCAAGCTGGTTGGTGGTAAAAAAAAAAAAAAAAAAAAAAGATTACAAGAAAATCAAGTTAAATTGGTGACAAATCTTACTGTTCTCTAATAAAATAATTCTTTATTAAATGCGTTTACATTTCAACATTCACTGAAAAGATCCAGGTGGAGATCATTGCTGTTTCTTTCATGCAAAATAGAGAAGACTAACATGGTTATCAAGAGCTCATTTACACTGAAGTAGAAGGAAAATATGACACATAAACACACCACTCGTCCTCTTTTCTATGAAATCCTTCTACAACCATCACTAGACCTGCAGGACTAATCTGAAGGGGTTTTTGATCTCATTACAAGACAGCTCAGCACAAAAAGGTAACACATGATCCATATCAGAGTGGTGAAAATAATAAAGTTTGGCTCCAGTAATTGTTGTGCTTGTTTATTTAATTTATTTTCTAAGTGCGACTTCATTTTCAAACTCCACGTCAGAGAGTTCAGTGTCTGTGTGCAGCAGTGTGATGGTCTCACTTCACTCCCACCAGCTTCTTCAGGTTCCTCATACAGCTCAGAGCTCCTTTATCGCTTCTCATCATCGTGTCTCCGATCTCCTGCTTGCAGTGGACGCACTGGTTGGCCATGGCGCACAGGGCTTCTTCTAGCACCTCCTGTGTTTGCTGGTCAGGTAGTGCGCTACACTGAGCCAGCATAGCGAGCGTGTGTTTGAGCCAACCTTCCTCTCTGACCAGTGTGGTGATCCAGGGCTGGGCTCGGACGCAGCCTCCCAGAGCCTGTAAACTCAGCCTCCAGAGCTCCGCGGCCTCGTCCCAGCTCTCCTCCCAGCTGGCGCTCACCTTCACCGGTCCGGGGCTGGAGCCGGAGTCCAGGGCGCCGCGGAGGAAGCGGAGGGCGGAGGAGAAGAACCGCCTCTGACCGGCTTCTGCTGAGCCTGGAGACAAAAGAGAATAATTGTAGAGTGCAAGAATTTTTAGCTTTGAGCTGATGACCCAGATTTAATATTTTTGAAGTAATGTTCCAGTTTGAAATGTATAAAGCACAAAAAAAAGAAGAAACACATCACTAGAGGTAAAAATAACTCAAGTGTCCTACTGTAAATGCTAAAAGTGTCCTAACCAAATGTCAAAGAAAAAACAACACAATACTTATGTAATAATAACAAAAGCTAAACTATGACTTATGTGGCCACTAGGGGGCAGACAAACAAAACCACCAATATAACCTCAGCCTGTATACAGAAGTTGTTTTTCATGGCTCTTTTTCAAATGGCCATTTAATGTGAAATATCTTGTTCTTAGCATCTCAGTTTCTCTTACAAATATAAATTAAGTTGTATTGAATTGATCTGTTTGCTATTTGGAGCTTTACAGGTAGCACACAGTTGGAATATCAGAGTTTGTTTGAAGCATACGGACCAGCTCAGACCATACAGTAAATGTAAATTTGTGAAAACAATGAGCTACAAGAGACAAAAAAAATGATGATGATATCTCCCTGTGATTTCTTCCTTTCACATCACTGAGAGTATTTTGATTCACTGCTAAATAAAATTATTGATTTAAAGATACCAGAGAATCTGTATCTTGTGTACAACTACATGTCTGCCCATCCCAGAGCTGGCATGCTCTGCATTCCCATGGGTATTTTTAAACAATAGAAATCATAGCGGGAAAAGCAACGGTGTCACTAATAGGTGACCAACAAAGTTCTTGCACTCCAGAAAATCTTGTCAGGATGTGTGTCAGTTCCTAAACTGTGACTATGAAAGGATCTGCACATTGTCACTTGTACCCACTTTATGAGGTTTTGGTCCTCACACTTTGTTCATGTTTAAAGTATATGTGACATTTGTTTTGATCCTTTAAAATATTTAACTAATGGCTGGACTCCATTTAGCTTTGCCAGTCACACAGCTTAAGTATGACACCTGCTGACTCTCTTGTTTGATTTAGTGGGTCATCAAAATGAAATGGAGCCATTATTAATACTGTTAGCTCCACTGTGTGTGCACACTGTCACTTAAAGCTGTGTCAATACCACTGAAGAGAAGCACAAATACCACAAGATAACATGACACTAAAACAACACTGAAGGTTTCCTGTGTATTACTGTAGAAATACTGTATAACTGTAATAATCTTGTAACATGATGGTGATATTACATAATGTATTTACATGCTGTAGTACTCAGTGTGTGAATAACAAAAAAAAAACCCTTTCACCTGAAGGAGCTGATTTAAGTCGGCCCATCATTAGTCCCAAAGTGCAGTAATTTGCTGCTAGGACCAGGAGGCGAGGTTTATGCACCAAAACAGGAAGCGTTTCACTCAGAAGGTTTTCCAGAGTCCTGAAACATGGGTCCTTCCTGGAAAACAAACAAGAGAGTTTAAATTTGCACTTTGAGAAACGGATGCCAACATGAACTTAACTTAAAACAACTGTTCATCAGTTTCTGAGCAGCTACCTGACTCTCTCTGGCTCTGTGACGGTGAAGTTGAGGAGGGCCGAGCACACCGTCTCCATGCTGGGGTCTCTCGCTGACGCCACCCCGCTTTTACCCTTCAGTGAAGTCCAGCTCTGTGACAGAAAGTCCACCAGCAGCGCCGGGGTGTCGAGGGTCAGCAGCACCTTCCTCGGACCTTCCTCCGCTGACAGGTGGCACAGACCTGGGAGGAGATACCTGAGAGAGAGAGGAAGGAGAGGAGGTGGAAGATGAGTGAAAAAGAGATAACATTGATATTGTCTGTCTTTGTTTCCATTTCCTTTGTGACTGACAACCAAAGTTGTGTTGTGGTTTAGGGCACATGGAAAGAAAAACAGGATATTATCAGGGCTGAAACTAACAATTATTTTAATAAATTGTGATTTGTTTAATTCATTGATTTGTTTTGGTGTATAAAACTTCAAAACTGTTTCCTTGAGTCCACAGAAATGCCATCAGATGTCCAAAGCAAAGTCCAAAATCCAAAGATAATACATTTTCTCTAATGTAAGACAAGTAAAGGTAGAAAACTCTCAAATATGAGAACCTACAACCATCATTTTTTCTAGCATTTTTGCTTTTAAAAAAAAGGGCCTAAACAACTAAACAGTTACCAAATTGCTGCAGATTAATATTCTATCTCAATAGATAAAGACAATTGATCAAAACAGTAGAAAATATATGGTCAGAAATCACACATTTCTATCAAGGTACACTATCTGGTAAACAGGTTGTGTAGTTGTGTGGTTACAGTTAAATACCGCTCCTAATACAAATCAAAGCTAAACAGAGATTATCTTACAGCATGAAGGAGTGTAAGGATAAGAACACGTCATGTATAGTTCATGAAGGAATGGTACTCATAAGACAGGAACAATATGCAAAACAGAACAGGACATACAAGTAAAGACTAAGACAAAAGGGCGCGATAAACTAGAAATACCACCTAAAGGTCGTATGTCTCCACCAACCAGTCAGGCTGCAGTTTACATCCACATCTGTCTGGACTCATAATATTTGTAAGATTTTACTAAAAAGGTGTTAGGTGTTATTTCTGGTGAAATTAAAGTTATCAGTGTATTGGCATGTATGATTCCTGTGTGAGACACGCTGTCTTCACTTAGAGATTATTTGGATATGAAAATGTCATCACTTCATCATTTTACCCATTTTACCCAATTAGACACCTGTGTCAACTTAGACATAATTAGCACATAAATTCTTGAGTTGTGGCCAAAAACCCATTTTGTGAGGTCACCAAAATCTAATCATATTAATCTTCATATAGGAAGCACTCTTCAATGACGCACCAAAATTATGAAATAGTCTACCCAAAGCTATAAGAGATGTGAGTTCTGTGAACATTTTTAAACGACTTAAAACATATCTATTTCATTTGGCTTTAAATTAATATTTTTACTGAATGTCTTTTTTTTCTTTTCTATTGATTTTCTGCTGTTTAATTGTATTTTAATTATTAATATTAATATCAATTAATTCATGCTTGGATGTGTGTGGATATTCGAAAAGATTTGTGTTCCTCAGATATCACGTTCATGAGAATGCGATGGATGTACGGATAGACAGAAACCCGAAAACATAATACCCCCGGCCACAACTTTTGCCGGCATGGACGCAAAGACACATCTACTGTATGTGTTTAAGCCAAAAAAGTTTTATTTACTTAGAAATAGTGGCACTGACAACACAGGATGAGTGATTCCCTCTAATCTATATTGTCCCTTCTTACCTCAGAGCTTCTCTGCCTGTCCAGGCAGCTGTCTCCTGGGTGACGGACATGTCGGCCATCCAGTCAGAGAGGCCCTGCTCCTGGCTCTCGCCCTGCAAGTGGCTCCGGGAGTAGCCAATCAGGAACGGCAGCAGCCCGGTCACTTCCTCCTTTAAACAGGACGTCTCCTCGGCCAGCCATGAGCACAGAGAGCGGAATGTGGCGAAAATGAAAGGGTCTCCATAGCGACTTGGATCCACCTTTGGGAAAACAGGAAGAGGACTTTTTTTTCTTGTTTTTTTTTTTTTTTTTTTAAAGAAAAGTGCATGAACTGAACTGAGAAAGTTTGTTTTGCAGAACAAAGAACGTAATCATTAGTGCAGGACTTCAAAATATTGAAAGAGATAAGAAGCAGGGATTTAACTTAATTAAAGCTGGAAACATAAAACAGTTTTCTGCTCTCTTCCTCTTACTGGTATCATTGTTTTATGTTCAGCCTTTGTAAAAAAGAAGAGAAAAGATTTACATTCCCTATTCTTTAAATGTTTATGGATTACTTTCCTATTGCTTGATTCCAAATGAGTAAAAGGGAATTAAATGCTTGTTTTAAGCTAATTAGTTCAAAATACAGACCCCATATTTTTCCTGCAAGCTTCACATTAAACTACTTGTTATTTACTCAGCATTTTATCCCATACTCTTAATTCCTAGGAGATGTATACTTTGGCACACGACTCAGAGGCAACAAGTAGCTCATTTGGAATAAAGAAACCTGATACAGAACAGGAAGCTTAAATCTCATCCTCTCACCTGCTGCAGGTGGTACATTATAGCAGAGAAAGCCTCCTCCAGCACGCCGAGGACCTGCCTGCTCTGCTGCAGACTGAGCGTGGAGATGGAGCTCTGAGGAGGCGTGGCAGTCTGTGTGACGCCCGCACAGCAGGCCTGCTCGATGGCCGCCTCCATGATTCTGTAACAGCCTGAGAAAGATATAGAAATAAAAAGGAGGGGGTTAATTAAGTTTAACCGAATGAATAGTTTTACAGCGCTACCTAATTTATGACCCAGTATTGGTGTTATCATTACTCATGAGCTTAAATTTAAGGCTTCTTTCCTCCTTTGAGCAACACAGCAATGAATTAACATTATTTATTACTAGAGCAATAGACATCAATTACATTACAGCAGTGTGGGCTGGATACTGTTTAATAATGCTTTATTCCACAGAAGATAGAAATATGAGCTTGATAGTTCATTGTTGATCTTGGCAACAATAATTCAAACAGCTCCGATGAAGTATGCATTTGTTTTATCTACTGCTGCTGTTTGAAAGGTCATAAATTACTCTCTGAGCTCAGCTTTTACATCATTATGGATGAGATGTCCTTCAGGTGCTCAAAATCTACATTTTCAGAGCAGCTGAGCAAACTCAATCTGTCGAAGAGGACTGTGTTGTGCACATTTGAAAGCTCCAGAACGACTGACAAAGTGGGCCTTGAGTTAAGATTGTTTCATTATATTTTCACCAATCTGTGTTTTAAGATATTTCAAAATGTGGTGCACAGCTCTGTCAGACATCCAGGCTATCGCTCAAGCATCAGCTCTGGGATCGCTGCCATTAGATAGTTACGGTAATCAAGCCATAACATTTATGTTGTAATGAGGTTCTTGTGAGGAGCCAACACCCATGATTTCAAAGCTGATTGCCAAACAGGATCTGATTCATTGCTTGTCTTCTTTAAACTCAAGCCTGGGAGACAAACACTAAATAAACAAACAGTTATGGTTGCTTCATTGTTGGAATTTGAGTTACCTGTAAGTGTGTCCTGCAGCTCTGGGCTCAGATCATTACCGGGTGGTTCCTCCAAACCCATTCTGACCTCCACACAGGCCCGGTTCACCAATAAGCAGCAGAATTTAGGTGGTCCCACCATCTCCCACCCATACAAATCCAGCAGACACGCACTGAGGACCAATATTGGCCTGATCTGCCTCGGCGTCAATTTAGCCTGCATCATCGGCCTCAATTCCCCCCACACACGGCTCACTACTCCCTTCAGCTCCTCTTTCTCTACTTCCACTCCCACTGGGGGGAGAAACTGCACCAGCTTGGAACACATATCAAGCTTGTTCTGGTCTTTGGATTGGCAGAAGTCTTTGGAGAGCCTGACCAGCAGATTGAGGAGTACTGCAGGGTGTTTACTCCACGCTTTGTCTTTGGTTTTCCCTGCGAGAAGGCAACCAAGCAAGGGAAGCCCCCTCTTGTGGCTGAAGGTTTGGTTTTGTTCCACCGCTTGGCACAGAGCTGGGACTGCACCCCTGCTCAGCAGCTGGTCAGGACCCCTGGGTAAGGCACACACAGCTGTCAGAACCTGATAGCAGTCAGCCGCCATGGCCTCATCCAGCTTGGAGGAGGGCGAGGTCTCTTGAGGGGCTGATGCTCCATTTGCTGCACTGCTATCGTCACCCTTTTGCTTGCTGGTCTCAGTCTCTCTTACTGATTCATCTAAACTGTCTGGATTATTTTCAGGGTTTGAAATCTCTGTCAGGTGGACTTGACTATCTGGACTCAGCCCCTTCTCTCCAGCTTGGTTCTGTTCCTCCGCTGCTTGTTTCTTCTGGTTCATGGGACCGTTCCCTAAAATGCTGAGCAGAAGCGGGATTGTGGTGAGGAGCTGGGGATGAGCAGCCATGTCTTGATCTGTGCTCAGTGCAGACAATAGAGCCGTGCCCAATGACAGGAGTTCGTGGGGGGGTAAGCCGGAGTTGTCGTTCCCCTTGACCGCTGTTACCAAAAGTCGAGCTGGGAGGTTGAGGCCGACTGCCTCAAAGATGCGCCTCAAGGTGGGTTTGTCTAGTTGGTTCGCTGGACACAAACGGGTGATCTGTGAACAGAAAGAGGAAAATAACCCACTAGGTCAAAGATAGAGAGCACACACACAGTCTCTATCCATCTGAGTTTACTAGGGTTAAAGGGTCGGCTCATCCAAAAATAAAAACAAAACAACAAACATATTCTGTCACTTAAATCTTCCTTTATCTAACCATGGTTTGGGTATTATCTGGCCAGATTCTGAGATGTTTTTTTTCCCTCCATTCTGACACAGTGTAGGTGAACAGAATTGAATTTGTCATGCAAAAAACAAAAAGCACTAGAAGGGCACACATATGGTCTCTATCCTTCTAGTAGCTATGTTTAGAGCAAAGTTTGTGGATTATCGACCATACTGAAACTCAAAAACCTGGATATAAAATTAAAACTGAAGCATCTGCATGGCTAAGTACTACTACAGTCAAGTAAAAGCTTACATGTTAATTGCTAATTATTAATGTGGTTATTATTAAAAATGTGTAGTCCATGTGAATAGTATCTACATGTGGTTAACATAAAGAGAAGCAAAGATAAGTACATAATAGTATCCTGGCTGCAATGGTTTTTTGTTTTTTTTACTATCCCAGTTATGTGCTTGCACATGTAAACATCTATATCTTAGCTTCTGGATTACCCTGTAAGACTGGTGTGTTACAATAGAAACTGAGGTATTGTGACATGTAAACAGCTTATCTAAGTATCTGATAATGAGTCCTCTCTAATGTGTGCGGGTGTGTCCTCAACTCACAATGTTCAACAGTTAAGTCAGTAAAGTAACTATTGTGTTATGTATTCTTGTCTTGTATTGTGTGTGTGTGTGTGTGTGTGTGTGTGTGTGTGTGCGCGTGAGAGAGAGAGAGAGAGAGAGAGAGAGAGAGAGAGAGAGAGAGAGAGAGAGAGAGAGAGAGACCGGCCAGGGGACAGTTGTGCTAACTCTAGTGCATTTATTGATACCTGTGTCCATTAATGTGCAATGTCCCTTTTAAATAAATAAACTGTGTGTAATTTGCACCCTAATTTCTTGCAGATTGACGCCTTACCAGCAGGAGTGCAGCTAGTGTTTGACTATCATTTTTAGCATGTTTGAGAGCATGCAGACATCTCTCCAGCACCTCCCTCTGAGTCTCAGACAAACCAGCTCCTGCGTCCGTATCAGAGCCTCCACCACCACCTTCTCCTCCTCCCTGCTCCTCTTTTCCAGGACCAGGAGGAGACTGGCAGCTCACGACAGGTGTAACTTCGGCGCTGTCAGCCATTGTGACCTCTGTGTAAAACCAAGCAGATAAGCAATAAGAAAGAAGGCAAACTATATGATGAAAAGGGACTGACTTGAAAATCGTGCCATTGATTAGCTCCGCGTTGTTAGGGGTAACGAGAGAAGCCAAATCAACGGCTTCCAGTTGCTATGTATGAGTCACGGTTAGCAACAAGTCGGGGTGTGACATTTTGAATTATAAAAAGGTTTATAAAAACAACTTACTCTTTTTGACAGCCCTCTTAACCTCTCTCAAGACAACTCGTGCGCACCTTCAGGAAGTAAACAGTCAAAATTAAATCCGAAAGAAACCAATGAAAACCGCCCAACAATGTCAGGGAGCCAATAGCAGCGGGGATAGTTGGAAGGCGAAGGCGCCATTTTGCTCCCGTGTTGTAAAGTCGGAGACGCGGTCGAGTCTAGATGGTAACCCTAGATGTGTTGAAGATCTCGCGAGAGTGATAATTTTAACCCCAAATTATCATCTTTACCTGTCCCTTTACAAAGTGTTTTTTGTGCTTAAACTCAATCATGACCTTCATTAAAGTGATTTCACGTTACATAACTTTTAAAATTGTGTAGAATGACAATGTCCATAATAAAGGAAACGACGCGTGGAAATATCGCGGGAATTTCGAACATCTAGGGTTATCATCAAGATACAACCCGGAGACGCGAAACTGCGTGATTTCCGAGGTCAGGTAAAAAAAAACACAAAACATTTTACACTTATTTTCATCTTTTTTTGGCACCAAGTATGCCACTACAAAAAACGCTGGATAAAATGCTGACATTTGGCTTTTTTGTTGAGTTGTTCGTCAGGTCAGCAGGTGGCGCACGCCGGAAGTAGACGAATTGACACTAGCCGATATTTACTTTTACTTTCATCCAAGATGCTGGAGAGGCGAATCAAGTAGTCAAACAAGTATGCATTTAATATAATTTATAGCCTCGTTTAGTTTAGTATCATCACTATCATCTTGTCTTTGTGTGTATTGGTTATAGTCATTTTTGTGACTTTTATCGCCTCCATTTTATGTGCTTTATTTTGAAACTCCAACAAAGCGGAAGTGTGTTTATCATTATGACCAACTTGCCAGTCACACAAGGCACATCAGCTGTACAAGCGAGAGAATGATACTGACCTAATTCACTGTACAGGGGGGACAACAGCGACAACGACGACACAGCACAACACACCGAAGAGACCGACCGACCCCTGAAGTGTAAGACGGTACCTTTTTTCCTGTGTAAATGTGTCTGTAGATACTTTAATTATTTTTTACAGTGTCGTGATAGTTGCCATTAAAACGCACAGGATGAATCCGCGTCTCTGCGTGTAGTGAGAGAGAGATAGGGAATGAGAGAGATGCCAGCAGCTGTTAGCCTCAAGGTGCCTTAAACGAGGGTGATCCTGGATTACACAGGTGAATTACCTTAAGGTGTTGCATGTTGCTCCCCACCTTTCCCAGTCTCTGTGCTGGGACTTTGGTGTGCATGTATAAAAAAGGATCTACTAAGGTTTACATGTATTGAACCAACCGCGACTCGTTTGTAATTTTGTGATAGTGTGGACTACGCAGGCTACAGCTCTCGGCCTATATATTAAATTATTATCTGACTGTTTAGAGACAATCCTGTTTCGAATTAACAACCCTGTCTGTTGTTTTCAGGCTGGTAAAAAATACATAATGTACGAGCCCACCATTTTGGATGACTTCAGTGCATTTACTCATTCATTTGCACTTGATTGACATTTCTTTATTCAAGCCATCAATCAGGCACTTATTTGCACTTTAATCACTTAGTTAATCAATCAAACATACACTGTTTTTCTGATTGGTTAACCTATTAGTTTTTTATTGACTGCTTGATTATTTCATTGATTGAGTGTCAACAATAGTTTAGAAAAATCTTTATAGATGGAGGGAAATTTGGCTTCCAGCATGGCAAAAACAGACACTAAAATTAAATAGCAAAAAAAAAAGGAAGAACAAAGTAGAAGTGGTTGAGTGTTACATGCAATATTATAGAAAAGACTTGGAAATGTTATTTTTTTCTGCAACAGTACATGCTCTTATATGCTACTTCTGCAAGACAAAATTAGACCAGCAAATCAGAAAAAAATGACAAATGAACAATATTATTAAGCCAAAATAAACTTTAAAGGTTTTTCTATTTATGTCCACACTCTTCCTATCATCAGGTGAAAAATCTGAAGTAAAGAACTAATAGTGTGGGTTTATATACAGTCAGTTGTTGCACTTCAGGTAAAGCCTCAATTTGTATATTTTTTATACTCCTGTAATATTTCAGTGTTGCTTTGCTGTGATACTTGTGTTGCATCCATTAAAATGTATCCTTGGAGTCATATTATTATTATTATTAGCCAGGATTTTACTGTAATTGTAATCTTTGCAAAATGTCCAAGGACTCTTGAATTTGTCAGAGAAATATAAACATCTTATTATTTCCCCTTCAGCAGCCTGAAGAGACTGTGCGTGGGATTTGGTGTCATTAAAGTGAAAGCTCCACCAACCTGTCTGCCTAGAAGCCAATACAGTGCTGACAAGTGTGCTATTGACTTCTACAGAAGAAGAGAAGAGAAAGAGGAGGAGGAGGAGGGAACCGGCAAAGAGAGAAAGAGAAAGAGTGAGAGCGAGGGAACTTGCCCTCCTGGATGTAAGGGGTCTGTTGGTCACAGAGATCATTGTTCTGCAGAATCTTCTCAAGGGGAAATTAGCCATTGAAAAGTTTATAATGGCAGAGCTGTCATCAGCCCAGGTGACCGAGTGCACCTGAGCATTACTGCTGCTGCTCACAGTCTAAGTCACCATCGGCCTCTGGGCATTTACTACACGGGGGGAAAAAAGCTAAATCCACTCAGTTGGGATTTTACCAAGGAAGAAAAAAAACGTGACTGAATCCCTCCTTTTTTTTTTTTTTTTTTTTTCTCCGCTTGGATTATTTTTACCTGGATCTTACCTGGGACTGGGAGAAAAAAAAAAACAAGCCGAGGTGGAGAAATGACTGTTTTTGGATTTGGGAGTGACTGAGCTGTTGATTATAGCTGAGGAGGCTGCTGGAGCTCAAGCGTTTGTGGAGAAATGCAAATTCACATATGGAGGCAGATTATACAGGTTTGTGTCAGCAGTTTGTGGTATTTAAGAGATTGTGATCATGTAAAACACCTCATTCCATATAATACACTTTACTTTCTCTTACTGGTGTCTACTAAGTAATACTAATCACATACTTGATGATGAGCATGTGTGTGTAAATAGCATCTTTATTGCACTATATTTTTAACACATCTAGACAAGTTGTAGCAGATTTACTTTTTTAAAATTTGCAATGATGAAATTACACTAGTACTGTTGTTGCGTTATCACCTACCTGGAATCCTTCAAAGTAGTCATTTGAAAAACTCACAAATGTTCACTGAGTAACATAAGTTCCCACCAGATGTGAATATATATATATACATATATATACACCATCTACTTTACTTCTACAGACTGTCTGGACAACAGATGCTTTTGAGGGTTTCTTGATTCATTACCAGATTTGCCCCAAAGTAGTCTTCTAGTGAGACATTGTGGAGAAGAAGTCCTGCAAACGTCTTGAACACAGTGTCCCAGAATTTGTACTGTTCACGCCCCCCTTTTTTTTCTCTCCCCGTATGCTGCAGGAACTTGCATGAACATTGGAGAGGGGGGAAAAAAGTGCAGTATGGTTTCTTTACTCAGACTAGCTACATGCATTCCTCATTATGTGTTACTGTACTTTAAAAGGAACACAAGTTGCTTTGGTACCCCCATAAAAATCAGGCTGGCTGATGTTAAATGTTCTCATGAATAGAGTCCAACAGTCTAAGTCTGTCTCCTCTTCAGTGTCAGCTGATTTAACAAATTAATCATTCTCTAATCTAACATGATGTATTATCATTACTAATTACTTTAAAATTAGAAACTTCATCAACACACTTCCTGGAGGAAAGGACATTTAGCACTGTCATGTCAACTCTGGATGGTCTGTGACTGTGCCTTGGGCATAATTAATTCACATACGATATGTTGTACATAGATAATGTATTGTAGGATCATTTATATCCAATTTTTTACATTAGGTACCATGTTGAACTCGTGTTTCCCACATGGGGCTGACCCTCTCTTCCCTTTCTGAGTGCTACATAGAAACAAAAGTCACTTAACCCTTAAACAGGCAACATGCACCAGGAGATACATACATACATACATACATACATACATACATTTTTTATACCTTTTTAATAGGAGCAACGTTTCCTGGTGGAGATACAACTCATAAAATCCAAAATATGAAATGATATAACTGGTAACATCAAAGTACCAATAATCATTTTCACATGTCATTTTTCCACTCCTGCCACTGAAGGATGCATGTATCTGATAATAGTTCTGTTGCTATGAGGATTGCAAAAGCAGATAAATGAGAACTTATGTTTTTCAGCCATTCAGGAATCCACCCAACTGATTTTTACGTTCACCACAAACACACATATACGCTGAGACACCTGAGGCAGCAAGGTACAGATTGAACAGTAAAGATTGTGTGTTTTGCATATAGCATTGATCTATGCCCCTCGGCTAAGACGGAGAGAAACAAGACACCTGTCACATTTTCTTTGTCTTTTTTTTTTTTTAAAGTCCCCTTCAGTGTCGCTTCAATTCACAGGACAGGTTTGTGAGTTATGTTGTACCTCCTTTTTAAAATTATTCTCAACAGGACATTTGCATAATTGTTGCATAATGTGACAAACTTGTTGTATTTGTTCCATTGCGCTCAAGCAGAACATTTGTTTCCGTGTCTTAATTACAACAGAAGACAGAAGCCTGAAAATGTTCTCTAATAGGAAGTGGAGTCCAACAAATCATCAAACTGATTCATTTTTTTTTCTTCTTCTGCTATTTTTGTCTTTTTGAGTAGTGATGATGTAGGCAAGGCAAATTTAACCCTAACCCTTTTACATCACATTTCAACAACAAGGCATTTCAAAGTCCTTTTACATTAAACGTAAAATACTTAAAGACAGGATATAACAGCAGCACATTACAAAATAAAGACATTTAAATACGAGTTAAAAGTGTTAAATTGGAAATAAAGTCAAGCTATAATAGAACAAGACAGAAAAGGAGAATAGAAACAGGACAATAAAAAGTTACAGTGCAGCGTAAGATATTAAAGCCTGTCGTCTCATATAATTAATCATCTTCTTGTAATCCTCGGATCCTTCTGTAACATATAATTTATATAACATCGCTCTCTTTTGTGCTCTCTCCAGTTCTTCCAGCTGAAGCGGTTGAGACTATTTGCATAAACTTTTGTAATCAGGCTGATGTGGCGTTCATGCTCTTCAGGGTACTTGTCTGAAGAGATAAAGAGCTCTTGTCTGTCAGTAATCAATGCAGAGAAGAACAAACTTGAACATGTTGATGTCTTGGCTGAGAAATATGGATGAAACCACCAGAGTGTTTCTGATAACTATACGCTGCTTTCATTCAATATAAAACTCCTCTCATGTAAAACAAAGACATCAATATGCTAAGCTAATGTTGTTCATTTTTAATTACATTTAGCTTTGTACCATTCATTTGGACAGCTGAATTGTTAAAATGATTACACAGTATAATCATATTATAGTCCGGTTCCACTGAATGTCAGTATGCATTAACACAGAATCACCACCCAGCCCTAAATGGTCACACATGTCAATCCCAATGTTAACAGAATTAGATATTAGGCATATTAAATCATATTTTTCCCCTCTGTTATTCCCTCTCTCTCTCTCTCTAGTGTTGTGTTTGAGCAGCTGAGCCTGTGAAGGCCCCAGTGGCGGCCATGTTGGATCTCTTCCAGAGAGTGCTGGTGTTGACCCGTCTTCACCCTTCACCTCACGGCACCTTACTGCCGACCTAACTCCTCACTCTCTCTGTTTTTCCTTCATCTCTTTCTTCCACCGCCTGGCCGGGAGAAAGGTAAATACGGCATGTACGAGTAACCTAAATGTACGTTGGGTTGGTTGGTTAGCTGTTATTTTTTTTGAGTGAGATGGATTCAGACCAGGAACAGTCTTAAATCTCATTGTCATCCTTACTGCAACGAAATACAGACAACCTCAAATCTGCTTTTGCTCTTGTGTTATCTCCCTAAGTGACCCTGTAACCATTTTATCCATCATAATGGGTCTGTGGATGACTGCCAGCTTATCTGTCTGTCGTCAATACACTACTCATGTTAAAACTAAAATAGCTCAATAACTGTTTGGATTGGCACAATAAGATGTATCTTAACGTCTTAAGTGATCCTCTCTCTTTGAATATTGCACCATCATGAAGTACACATTTGTAGCTTTTAGTAAAATGCCTGAAAGTATTTGATGGATTGTTATGAAACATGGTGCACACATTCATGTCCCTCTTTAAGATGAACTGTAGTTACCTGAGTGATCCCGTGACTTTTCTGCTAGCGGCCATAATTAGGTCAAACTTTGGGTTGATGACGAAACCTAATGACGTTCCCATCAGGCTCAATTACACTGTGCAAATGTTGGAGCACTTACTTACACCTGATTTAAATCATCGTGTTAGCATTGTCATTATGAATGTTTTCAGAGCACCACTGTGGTAAAGTAAAGCCTCGCAGAGTAACCAGCGTGACAGTCCACTCTGTCACAGGATATCTTTAGCTCTTGCCTCTTACTGGTGGGTAAATGTGGCACTTCTGTGGGCATCCCATTCATGCTAGTACCTTGTAATGTTAAAGATTGTTTATTTAGTTGTTTTATTGGGCTTTGATAACCCAACATATAAGAAATATTAAATTGTTGACCTCTTTCCTCTTTTCTAGGACTTTGGAAAAATGTCCTATGCACACCATAAGCTGCTCACCTGGAGCTTACCTCACCTCCTTCTCCTGCCGCTGACCTACCTCTGGCTCTTGGCTACTCCTACAGGTAAAAAATGACCCGATAGATAACCTTATTATTCAACTGTCCAAACCACATTTATGGACAGGACGCTGATAAGCCAGTTCACATCTGTGTCTGTTTAACTGCAGACACTCTTCTGCACTGTATATTCACACGCCTTTGATTACTCAGGGTGGGTCTTCATCCTCCACTGAATCTTATTGTGTTACTCGGGATGGGTTTAGGTTTTAGGTTTTCGGTCGATGTTTACTGTCTTTCTAAGCTTAGGCGGGGGCATAAAGGACTGTTGGTACCCCTACTGTGTGTGTGTGTGCCTTCTTTTCTGATGCCACCCTGTTCAGTGGGTTACAATGTGAAACCGAACAATAGGGGCTCTGTGTGTGTACATAATTGTGTTTGTGTGTATGTGTGTGTGTGTGTGTGTGTGTGTGTGTTGAGGGACTATGGACAGAAGAAGAGTGGAAGGGGTGGGATGACTAAACAGAGGCCAAAGGGTCCTTTCTCAAACAAACTATAGTGCTTTTGTATTAGGCAAGACCTTTGTTTTTCCAGACTTGAGTTACACTGACGTCCTTAAAGTCACCCTTGACTTCTAGCGTTGCCTTGGTAGCAAATGGTGGAAAAAGCACCGTCTGAGATGGACTGATAAACTGCATTTTGGTTGTTTGTTTGTTTTTTAAGCTGTTGAACTGTTGAAAACATCTTAAGGTCTTTACTGTCTACCTATAAGCTGAATCCTATCTAACAATATCTAGAAAGATTGTTTATAATTCTTAAGATATTGATATTTGTATTCTGCATTTTTTAGCAGCAGCCATTCTGTGATCGCCTCTCTATCTAGTTGTAATTGTGTGGAGTCCAGCTGAGTCCCATATGTTTTACCTTCCAACACAAGGACTGATTCACAGGAAATGATGCGTGCATGTAGTTAAGTGCTGTTTGTAGTTTTATCTCATTGATAACAGCCTCACTGTTTAATGTTCACCCTTCTCCTACTCCTACTACTACTACCCACTCCTACTGCTGCTGCTGCTGCTGCTGCCTGTATGCACGCTGAACATTTCCCATAGCCATAAAATCACATTAAATACATTCTACTGCAAGGTGCAAGGTCATTTTTATTGGGTAGTAGCAGTACAAGGAAATGCAACAGTGTCACTGATGTCAGCGCTGATTAGGGTTGCAAAATTCTGGGAATTTTAAAAGTTGGAAACTTTCGATGGGAGTTAACGGGAATAAAGGGGAATTAATGGGAATATATGGGAATTAATGGGAATATATGGGAATTAATGGGAATATATGGGAATTTTACAGGAATAAACAGGAAATTTACAAAATTACATGTTAGCCTATAACAGGGAACTTTAAATGTTGTCAGAAAAATATAGCATAATCTTGGTTAAAACCACCAGATTTAATGCAAACATAGTTGAATACCTACCCTAATCAAATGCACACAGCACATTACTTACTGCAGGGCCACACCCCTTAAATGCACTGTGCATTCTTCTAACACATGTCCACATGATTTCTAGAGCCCTGGACTATTGAAGCCGCATTATAGGGAACATTTTACTCCACATTGATGTTTTTGTTGTTCAGTTAAAAAAATGATTAAAATTCTAATCACAAATAAATCAGTCAAAATGTTGTTTTAAAAAATTGTATAGGTTTGCATGCATGTCTGCTTATGACAAAACAAAATGTTTATATTTATGTTTGTACACAGTTAATACAGTTTGTATTAATTACCCCAAATTTCCAGTTAATTCCTATAAATTCCCATATATATTCCCATAATTCCCATGGAAAGTTTCAAATTTGTAATACTTCCTCGGTCGGCCGTTCAGGACTATAAAACAATTATAAAAACAAATCTAAGTGATTTTTATTTTATTTCTGTGAGTGACTCAGCTGTAGCTACTCCTTTGTCCTGACCTCTTATTCACAGCTAGTTTGTCTGTTATCTTTTTAGTAGCTATTACTCTGGAAATAAAAACTCCAATCTCTCTAGTCTATGCTTTTTCTTTCTTTGTATTGTGCCTGGCTACACAATGAATTTATCTACCTCAGACAGTTGATGAATTAAATCAAACTTATTTCATGCTGCAAAAGGTTGGATGAGAATAGTTTTATCACTCAAAGTAATACTTTTTAAGGAAGAAAACATACACACACCCACTGGAGCAGCATGACTGTAGCAGCCAACTGATGCATTGCTGATATGAGTCTGATATGGTCTGGCTCAGAGGGTGGGGTTTTGTGCAAACTGCATAATGTGCTTTGGGTTTTAATCAGTGTCTTGTTTTGTCAGGCCAAAGCCTCGCTTCCTCTCTCTGCTGCTGACTTGGCTGACTGCTCAATCTGCGGCTTCATGTCGGCTTTTCTGAGAAATGTTCAGTCAAAGCCTAATCTGTGAAAAGTCTCACTAGTTGTGGGTTTCGGTGTGGGGTTTCACTTTGCCCCCTCTGCCTTTGACAATGCCAAGAGTAGCCAACAATGCCCTGATTGATATAAACAAGTGAAGTCTAAAAAAAAAAGGCTGTGAAACTCTGTCCAATGGATCCATAGTGTCGCCTTTGGCAGATTCCTTTGATCAAACTACACACTGCACTACACTCTGTCTGGAATTTCTCTGTGAGGAAACTAGTTGAAAACCATCAGCTGTTATCTTCTCATTCATCCAAGTTTCAGGATTGACTACTTTTCCTTTTATATTGACCGTGGTAGAAAGAGTTTTGACAGACTGTTTTCACCATCAGAACAATTACATGCTACTAAGCTGTCAGGTAACATGCAATGCTTCAATTATCGCTGCATCATGTCAGTGGGAAATAAGGGGTTGTCCTTCATTGTTCTTTTCCTCATTCTGTCTCCCTCCAGGTGTGTCTGCAAATCTCTGCCGGGTGACCGGCGGGGTGCTTGGGATCCACTGGAGCAGCGTCATCAGCCTCGGTTGGCACCCTCTGGCGGATGGGCGAGGCGGGGCGACGTGCTGGGAGTCCTGCTGCTTGAAGCCGAATTGCAATGCCGTGTGGAGCCTCGGAGGGCGCTGCGTGCTTCTCAGCTGCACCCGTACGGGGGGCTGCCCCATCTCCATTTTGCCCCAGCCTCATCAGGAGTCCCTCGGCCTCCTTCAGCTGCTCTCCAAGGTATGGCTACCACTGGTTGACCGTCATGCCTTTTCAGATGGTTCTACCATTGATTAGGGTTGTGCAAACAGGAAATTATGTAAATCAAAAATTAAGAGTCTACATTTGTTGACTTTCTTTTATTTGGAAAAGAGATGCATCATATATTTAGAAGCTTTGAGCAGAAGATTAGCATGATATTTTACAGTTTAAAATGAGGGATGCACGGGAGTCATACTTCCAATCAAACCATTCAAGCTGGTCAGACATTACAGTTTGTACGTGAATGTTGTTAAAAATTCAATGTTTATGCTAGCTGCTAATTTTTCACAGTGGGCCACCAAGTTCGTTTTTAGCAATATTTTAATGTTACCTTACATGAAAACAATGCTGGTGAGTGACAGGCTTTGTATGATACAGAAATAAATTGGTGGTATTGGATCAGGAATTGGTATCAACAGGTACTCAGAGTTAAAGTATCAGAATATGTATCGGGAGAGAAAATAAAGCTAATAGTCTAAATACACTGTATGCTGTGGAGAAATTGCAAATTTGATCCATTTGTGACAAAAATATCAAAAATTCTCTGCTTTCTTTGTGTAATGTCTCTTTAAGGGTCCGGTCACAGTAAGACGTAGGAGGGCTCGTGGTGCACAGCAAGCAGGAAGCCACAAACCGCCAATAGGCCAGCTAACCAGCACGGTAACTACACAAAATCTGGGTTAATTTTGTTATTGTATATATTGACCTATAAAGTGTTGGCTTGTTTCAATGCATTTGTTAGGCCTATAGACTTACGTACATGCCCCCCCCCCCCCCCCCCCCTATTTTCTTATCATTCTTTGCAATCGCATTGATTAGTTAGTCAGAGAAGGAGTGTGGTGGTAAATTTGGGGAATTTTTGACTGTCTCAGCAGGAAAACCCCAAACTGGAAACAGCTCACCCATCTCCAACAGTACCGAGCACCATCGCACTTCCTCAAACAGCCCAAAAGAACGTCAGTCAGTTAACCAATGGGAGCGCTGGCACTGATCCAGCTCCTTTACCACCAAACTCAACAATAGGCACCGTTGATACGGCTGCGTCTTCCAATAGCAGCGATGTCAGCACAACCACGGCAACTGCTATCGTCACAGCTCCAACACAGTCTGGTAAGGAAGAAATGATCTGCAGCAGCTGGTGGCACATAGCTACCGTTCTCCAGCTCTTTCAGTGATGTGTCGAGTCCTCATTTATTATGTATGAACTTATAAATAATGTAAGACGATCGTGGTTGTGCAGAGGAAGATTTCACACGATTTCTAAGTCCTTACTTTTCTCGTGCAGTTTAAAATACTGTACATCCTTTTTCTTTAATCTTCCCTTCTTTCTATCACACAACACTTTACAGTTACTCTCTGTACTTCATATTTGGCTAAGTCTACTTTGCCAGCAAATTTAATGGTAGACTGCTCAGATGCCACTTTTGCCAGATGGAAGGTAGTGTGTGTGCTGTGAGTGTGAAACCAAATGAATGTAAGCAATAGGAATGTGCTGAGACATGCTGAGCTTCTACAAACAAGAATAACTCGTATGGTCAGTTTCTCACAAATGAGTATGATGAGTATTAAAGGTCCAGTGTGTAGAATTTACTGGCATCTAGCAGAATGGACTTGGCAGAAATGGAATATAATAATCATAAGTATGTTTTTAATTAGTGGATAATCCCATGAAACTAAGGATTGTGTTTTACCTTACAATGAGCTCTTTATATCTACATAGAGAGCTGGTCCCCTTCCATGGAGGTTTCTCTAAACCAAACACTGGCTCTAGAGAGGGCTTTTTGCATTTTTGTTTAGTTTCTTGGCCACCGCTACATGGAAGGGGACAACCTGCAGCCTCTCTGCTAAATGCCAATAAATCTTGCACACACTGACTGGCAACCAACAATACAATGTATGTCATTACAGATAAAGTATATTAAGCTCTTTTAATGGATTAGTAAAGTAAACAAAAGCACACAAAAAACACTAGTTGTACAAAGATCAGCTGTAGTTGATGTGGAGCTTAGACTTGCATGTTTAAGAATCACATCTCTAATTGTCACCTTACACAATTCAGGATCAGTTTGCCAGTAATGGTTAGAAATACTCAACCTGTGAAAAAATAATATATAATATCTCCTGTGGTTCTTTTAGGTAGCTTTGTCAAAAAACTGACACACCCTGTACGCTACCCAACCCAGCACCAAACCACAGATAGCCAATGTTAGCAACTAGTTGGTGAACATACTGGAGTATTTAGAAGCTTTAGAGTCAGATATTTCACTCAGGAGTTGGCAAAGACCAAAACAGAGCTGAAAGGAGACTGAATATTGAACTTACATTCATCAACTGGACAAAAACTTGGCTCCAAATAAATGCTAATGTTGCTACGTGACTGATGGATGTGTAACTAGGCAAATGTCTACTTGCCATGTGGACTCCAAATCTGATATGTCAGTGTTGTGTTCACAGTTTGCTCTGCTCCAAAATGACCAAAAAAAAAAAAGTCCTTGCAGGTTCACTACAGTGAATCACAAGAGATTGTTTGGTGTTTGTAAGCATTTCTTGTAAATTAGGCAAGTAAGAGAGATGTTAGGAACATATTATGGTCTTTACCCCAGTTATTTGTATCTGTAAAACCAGGTTCATCTATCCAATTGGTTATAATTGGATATAAATCTTGGCACTACAAATTCACTGTGTGTGGATACTGACTTGCTCTATTCTACCACCAGTCTTTTGGTTGCCATGCCAGCCTTGTGGTTACTTTTGGCATCGTCTCTGATTCTGTGTTTCGCCTGCAGTGAGGGAGCTGGTGGTGTCAGCAGGAGAGAGTGTCGAGGTCACGCTGCCACGCAATGAGGTCGAACTCAACGCCTTCGTGGTCCCAACACCCCCATCAGGTAAAACCATGGAAACAGGCAACATTTTCGCAGCTCATTGTTCTCTTTCACATTTTTACCTGGAAATATGTTATCATGCCGTTTTCTGATTCTCATTCATATGTTATGGTTAGTATGTTGGTATCTCAAGTTTTACTGCTTACGACAAATGAGTGTGTGACTTATCAAAGGGTTTTCACTCTAGATATTAAGTTAATTGTACTTTTTATGAAGCCTGATTGACGGGGATATTTTTGGTGTTCAATAGCGCCTCCATCGTCATACCTCATACTGATCACTTGCCAGAGAATTTTAAATCCAAACTGGAAAAATGAGGGATGCACTTCATTATTTTGTTAATCCCTCAGTCCTGGCTCGACATGTTCAGACAATATTAAAATCTTTCACCTACAAATGACCCCTCTCCGATAGATTTTGATTAAATGCATGAGCAGTTCTGTTTAATGCACTTATTTATTTCATGTTTTTACTTCTTTACAGGGTCAAACTATGCATTCGACTGGCGTCTGATAACACATCCCAAAGATTACAGCGGGGAGATGGAGGGGAAGCACAGCACGCCACTGAAGCTCAGCAAGGTGCAGCCTTCATATTCATGCATTCATGCTCTGCTAAAAATAAAACATGCAGCTGGAGCTTTGTTGAATGTATAAACAAGAAGTTTCAGTTGTGTGTATGTGACAACTGTTGTCTCAAAGAAATCACGTCCTCTTTCTTCTGCCTTTCAGCTGACTGTGGGCCTGTACGAGTTTGAGGTGACAGTGGATGGGGAGGGGGCTCACGGCGAAGGTTACGTCAATGTCACAGTCAAACCAGGTGAGGATTAAGCTCAACAAAAAAAAAGTCTAATTTATATTCAGAGGTTCCTAAAAGCAGTTTTTGTAGCTCTTCTTCAAAAAAGGTTTACTGTAAACATACAAATAAAGACAAATACTTAATAAAATGTGATGTACAGGATGTCGACAAAATAACTGAAACACTTCACTACTTGTCTCATAGCTCATGATCTTTAGAGGCTGTGGTTTCTAGAGTTCGTCAAATTTCCTTTTATTAAGTGCTGATAAAGTCACACTTGTAACTCCTTTTCCTGTTAGGCTAAAAAGTTTTCCTGTTTTGCGTTGAGACTTTTCCTCTTGCCATATTGCATATTTGCAGTTTTTCAACTGTTGCACCAGAAATACAGTCATTAACTAATGTGAATCATAAATAAAGGGAAGGATTATAAAACTGCACAAATGAGTCACCTGAAGTTGAATATTTTTCAAGGCTGATGCTGGCCTGTCACAAACACTGCAACATTATGTAATATGACAAAAGCCTTTGCAAAAAAAGCCAAAACAATTCTACAAATGCCAAACATATGGTAAGCATTACCAATTAGCATTACAGTAGTGGACACATGTTATGGGATATTTGCAAAACAACATTATAGCATCAAAAATCATGTCATTAAACACCTCTGACACAAAAACATGAGTATTTGCTGCTGGACTATTATTATAGTGAAGTGTTAATTTTCTGCTCTCAATTGTTGATAGTTAAGAGTGTCTGATACAACATGCTAATGCTAAGCAGTAACGTTAACACTCAAAGTTGTGGCTCGTCAGCTACAGCAGGTCTTGAGAAGGTCATGACAAATATTTGGTGGTATTGTCTTTCCTGTCAGTTTAAATAATATAAAATTGTAAGCACGCAGTCAACCGCTCATGTTGACTAAAACTCAAATCATATTGCTGGAAGACGATGCTGCTTACCTCCCACACAGACAGACAGTCATATTTGTGAATTTTGCCAAATTAGCCACTGAGGTTGTTCATTGTGTCTTGGTCACAAACAACTGATGCGCAGCTCATTAAGCACATTAATTTCTTGTTTTCCACCTCACAGAGCCGCGGGTAAACAAGCCTCCTGTTGCCGTAGTTTCCCCAAAGTTCCAGGAGATCTCCTTGCCAACCAGCTCTACGGTGATAGATGGCAGCCGTGAGTCTCCCACATGACACACATAAACATGCTGAACATCAACCGAAGAGAGAGAGAGAGAGAGAGGCTGTGTACTAAAACAGAACTTATAAATATGTTTACCCTCTTCTGCGTCCTTTTCTCGTCTTTTCAGAAAGCACTGACGATGACAAGGTGGTGGCGTGGCACTGGGAAGAGGTCAAAGGCCCCCTGAGGGAAGAGAAGGTCTCTGCCGACACCGCCGTCCTCACGCTGACCAGCTTGGTGCATGGGAACTACACATTCAGGTAAAGGCAGACTTCACTTAGGTCATAGAGGTGGATGGCATCTAAGACATCTCAAGGTTTCTAATGAATTTCTAAAGGAAAAGCACAATAGGCAACACTTTCCACAAGCCTTTAGTTGAATGTAAAAATAATACTGTTTCCACTACCATGGATACTGGGACTCATCATTTTTTATGTCTGCTATGATCATAACATTAGAAGAGAGAAGAAATGATTGGCTTAAAATAACTTCAGGCTGTGCAATTATTTAACTTAGGGATTAATCTGGTTTGTTTTGCTAACTATTTGCTGTAACAGTTGTTTGTATCTGATCTGATTAATGTATCCTTTTCCCCCCAGTCTGACTGTGACAGACTCAGATGGAGCCACAAACTCAACGCAGGCCACCCTTTCAGTCAACAAAGCCAAGGACTACCGACCTGTGGCCAATGCCGGCCCGAACCAGGTTTGAAGTATTTTCTACATTATACTGGATCTCTTTATTGTGATGCAGTAAACAACATATTTAACTGTATTGTGGTGTTAAAAAATCTATTTGTGCTCAATAAAAAGTCACTTGAAGAATGTCCTTTTTTTTCATGTTTGAACATCTAGGTCATCACCCTGCCACGTAACTCCATCACTCTGTATGGCAACCAGAGCACAGACGACCATGACTCCCTGGGCTACGAGTGGTCACTCAGCTCAGAGAGCAAAGACAAGGTGGTGGAGATGCAGGTGAGTTCTTCTCACGTATTTCAGCAGATTCAGACACTTGTAATGTGCTTTGGATGAGAGCGTCAAGGTTAAAATGTTGGCGTCAAACACTTTCATCTGTTTATTTGGTCTTTTTCAGGGCGTTAGGACACCGATACTGCAGCTGTCAGCCATGCAGGAGGGAGACTACACTTTCCAGCTGACTGTGACGGACTCGGCTGGACAGCAGGACACCGCTCAGGTCACAGTCATTGTGCAGCCAGGTAAACATCTGGAGGTCATATGACACCTCCACGTGTTTGAATACAGTAAAAAGCTGAGAGTAAGCTTAGGTTAATCACCAGATGAATGCAGCCAATACAGATTCTGCTTTTCATTTCACAATGTTCCTACATTCCATACAAATCCATTTTCTTACTTTGATTTATATACCAGTCATTACTGATGTTTCTTAACATTTAAGATTTTTTCCCACCACTTGAAGACAGACATGAATTAAGCTCCTTATCTTTATATAATAAGTCACCACTTCCTTTATAGTGTGACCTGTAAGTTCTTGTTTGCCATTTCTCTCTAGCAGAGGTAAATATAGTATATGCAAATATACATGTACATTTAACCTATTACGCAGCTAGCTTAGACTGTACACTGCAAACACTTACTGACAAGAAGTTGCAGTGTTTAAACAGGATGTGTGTGATCACACATTCACCACCACGGTCACACCGTATCAACCATTTGAATGAGAATATGTAAAACAAAAGGCAGTGTGTTGTTAGGAACTCCAGGTATTTCAGAGCAAGGCTGCTGTTCTGTGAATACACACTAACCTTTTATAAATGTATCAAGTGCTTTATTATAGAGTTTATTATGGAAGTCCTTTCATATCTATGTTGGTCTTTTTGACTCTCTCAGCCTTTCATTTTTAAATAAAGCATTTTTTGATTAAATTATTGGTCCATTTGGCAAATACAGTAAACCTTAAACAACCCACTCTAAAATGCAAGTAGGGAGTACATTTCTATATTTCTCCACAATCTGCCCATTCTCTGAATAGTTTTGAAAGAAAAAATGGATACTGGATAAGTAAGCATAGTGGAAATCCTCTTTGAGGACTGGTGTCTGAATTTGGGCAATTTTTTATTATTTTAGTAAAAATGTGATATAGCATACACATGTCACTTTTAGCCTGGATGTCAGGACCACAGTGGAAATAAGTCATGATCTGGATAAAGCATGAGGAAATTATCCATTTTCACCTGACTCACCAAGAATCAAAGTATCAAAATGTCATAGTTTGAGAGGCCATTTTTTCTGCTCTATTGATCCTATTAGTTGAGATCTGTTTTGTTAACTTGTATTGATTGTTTTTCTTGCTTCATCATGATCTTGTCCAGAAAACAATAAGCCACCACAAGCAGATGCAGGACCGGAGAAGGAGCTGACTCTGCCAGTCGATCGAACCACACTGGACGGCAGTAAGAGCAGAGATGACCAGAAGATCGCCACGTACCACTGGAAACAGACCAAGTCAGTTATACACAAGATTATACGCAACTGTACCAGCACTTTATTTATTTTTAGGCCTAAGCTAGTTATTATTATTTAAGACTTTAGACAGCTCCCGACATAAACACAGAATACTTAAAACATATTTGGATTAGTAGTCCCCATGTTGCGTAAACATAGAAATTGGTGTGTTGAAATCATGGGGGTGCCTCTTTAAAACCTCCCATCCAAATTTAATGTGTTAGAAATAAAACATACCAAAGTTTTGATGAACACTTTGCATTATTCTGCACAATTTTAATGTCATTTAGGTTTGTATATAGCCTGCTACAGAAAATTCTCTTTGTCACAGTTCCCTTCTCTGTTTCTGTCCGTCTGCTCCTCCACCAGGGGTCCTGATGGTGTGAAGATCGAGAACGCGGACAGTGCTGTTGCCACGGTGACAGGTCTCCAGGTTGGCACGTACGAGTTCACCCTGACAGTAACTGATGAGAGGAAACTGCAGAGTACAGACACTGTCACGGTCATTGTCAGAGAAGGTTAGGGCATGCATTTTTTGTGTGTGTGTGTGTGTGTGTGTGTGTGTGTGTGTGTGTGTGTGTGTGTGTGTGTGTGTGTGTGTGTGTGTGTGTGTGTGTGTGTGTGTGTGTGTGTACTAATCCTCTTTGGAGTTGAGGATTGTTGGTGTAATCTCAGGTATTCTGTTTTAGATAAGACAGTGGTGAGTTTTTTTGAACTTTTAGTTTTAACATGTATGCTGTATATTAAACCTTAGAGAAAATTTTAATAATAACAATAACACAGCTTGTAGGACATGACAGCAACAAAACAATAATCATGTGAAATTATTTCTTACCACAACAATGGGAACATGGGGATTTTTCTTAATTGAATTGACTCACTATTCCTTTTGAACCAGTATGAACCAAACAATTTCTATATTAAGAAAATTGTTTTTCATTATTTCCTGTTTAGTCTCTATACTGATCGTCTTTCCTTCTGTTCTTCTACCAGAACTGGACCAGCCACCTGTGGCTCATGTTGTGTCGAGTCTGCCCATCTCTCTGCCTGTCAAGACGGCCACCCTGGATGGATCTCACTCCACTGATGACAAAGGTGGTGTCAGCTACCTGTGGACCAGAGACAACACCAGCCCTGCCGCTGGGGTGAGAATGATCCTCATACTAGTTGTGACGAGGCCTTAAAAGTTCATGATTAAACCAGAGTGTAAATGAGCATATAAAAATCCATACTAAGGAGCTGAAAGTGTTAAATGACACTATAATATCCAAAAACTATTGCTGGTTATTCTTCTTTTTTATAAGAAAATGAGACTAAAACTATACATTTGGGGGTTTTTTTGCCAACAGGATGTGTTGAACAACTCTGACCACCAGGCAGTGCTGTTTCTGGGAAATCTGGTGGCAGGGAAGTACATCTTCACCCTGACTATAACTGACAGTAAAGGACAGACCAGCAGAGACAGAGGCACAGTGGAGGTCAAACCAGGTACACTGAATGAAAATACTCAAACCTACAATATAGACACACAAAGAGAGACAGACATGCAGTTTTAGATCTACTGTTACTGATGTTCCCTTGCTGTTCTGGGTCAGTTTCATTGTCTGGTGCACTCAAAGTTTTCATATGATCACATTGTTACTGCTGCTCTGTTATCTCCTTCTACTGAATGCACCAAGCTACACCAATTTTTTTGAGGTAATTAAAAGGCATTCTGACTGAAGCAGACCCATGGGAACACTTTTGATAAAATTACACTAATTGTATTGAGCATTACTGTCTGATTTATACCGGTGTAACAGTATTTAGAGAGTATATTTGTTTCTTATTTTAAAAAGTTGTTGTATACGAATGAGCTCCACACAGTTGGAGACTCAACAGCCAGCAGCAGAAGGTTCTGCAGGTCAGTGTGCAACATACGGTGCACAGACACACACTCAGCCAGAGACTAATCTGTTGCTTGGTGCTCTGGCCTCTTTCCCAGATTTCAGAGTGTCGGATAGATCCTGCTGTCAGCCTGTTTTTCTCCTGTCAGTCTCTCCTTCTCCTTGTTACTTTTTCTTCTCCACCCTTCCTCCTTTTAATGTGTCTTTTCTGTGTTTCTAAGCTCCTCTGTAACCTTTCTCTCGCCCTCTCTCTGTCTCTGTAGACATATGGGAGCGTGACCTAGTGGAGCTGGTGTTGGAGGTCTCGGTGTCTCAGGTCTCCCACCGTCAACGTGACATGCTGCTGCGCCAAGTCGGGGTGTTACTGGGTGTGCTTGACAGTGACATCATTGTACGAGAGATCAGTGCGTTTAATGAGCACAGGTGAGTAGCTCTGCACTTTTGTAACTTACTTTAAAAAAGAAAAGATTCCTAGACTTAAATCCATTAGCCTATCTAGACTTCTACCTTATCAGATATTCCAAATAAACTCTGAAAACATTTCCTTCCTCCTTCCTCAGCACTCGTTTGGTCTTCCTGGTGTCAGGCGGCCCAGGGCGCCCTCCTCTGTCTGGCCACAGCGTTGCATACGGCCTACGCAACAAGCTACGCAAACAGAAGAATGACTTTCTCATTTACAAGGCACGACGGGTGGATACAGTCAGTGAGTACTAATAGAGTTTATAACACACACATAAAGTAAAAAGTAAGAGAGGTTGTTGATGAGATTATGTGATGCAGCTGGATATGAATTTTAAGATTGGATTACATATCTGGTTCATCTAATGCAGGCTAAGTGGTCAAAGTGCTTTAGTTGGTGTTTACTTTTAGCCAGGGGCTACGGGAAAGTCACAAACACAGATACACTTTGACCTAACGACCTCTTTGTCTTAAGATAATGGTGAAATAATGACAGGACTCACAGCTCAAATATCTCAGATATTTGAGCTGTTGCTACAAGTTCTTTCCTCTCACTCTTGGCTCCTTCCCTTTCTCTCTCTGCCTGGTTTTAACTGTATTTACCTCTATATACAATGCACTGTACAGTAACTTTATGTCTGATAATGTACTCATTGTGCCCACTCTGGGATATTAAAGTTGCTCTCTTTCTTCAGTCTGCCAGCTGAACTGCTCCGGTCATGGCGAGTGTGACTCGTTCACGCGGCGCTGTGTCTGCCACCCTTTCTGGATGGAGAACTTCATCAGAGCTCAGCTTGGTGACGCAGAGAGCAACTGTGGTAAACTGAGATTAATCTTAAGCCAGTATTTAAGCCTGAGAGTGAATCTGCTGTAATGTGGTGAAGTTTGTGATCTGTTTTCAGCTGCATACACTGATGGTCATACTTTATCTCCACACACACTTTGACCACTTTGCTTGTTTCAGAATAATTGTACCAAATAATTGACAAATACTTTTGTTTTCAGAGTGGAGTGTCCTCTATGTAACTATAGCATCCTTTTTGATTGTGGTTGCTATAGCAACCGTTGTCTGGGGAATGGTCTGTTGTTGCAACAGGTGAGAGAAATTTCTATAATATGAAAAATTACTATAAATATTACTAAATGTCATTGGATATATAAAGTATCATAATTTCTGTTTCTTCACCCACTGATGATACTGTATGTGTGTTTCCACCCCCCCTGAAAGACGTAAGAGCAGAGTACGCAGAAACAAAAGTCGATATAAAATGCTAGAAGCTGACGAGCAAGACAGTCTGGAGCTACAACCACCCAGAGCTGGTAAGACCCACATACAGCAACAAAACCGCCAATGTTAGTGCTCTGTAAATCACATTTTGACAATATATACAATTTTCATACTTTATGGGAACCTAAAGAATCTGTTTAAGTGAAAGCTATTTATCAGGAACAAGATTTAGTAGACTCAGAAACAGTTTAAATGATGTATAGAAACTATTATCTGAAATTGTGTGGATGCAGGCAAATATCAACGCATGTATCCAATCACATGTACATTTATACTTAATTGACTATATTATTTATACTTGTTGTAAATGTACTGTCTGGTTGCTTTGTGTTGTAGCTTCCACTTGGAAAATGAAATAAAAAATTGGCACAAAAAAAAAAGAGAGAGAAAGAAATCATTACCTGAAAGTATCCAAAAGTGGTTTAAAATGTGAGACAGCTAGTATCATTAATATTTTTAATGTGATTTTCTGTCATTTATTTACTGTTACGATGTCCAAAGTCTGTGTACCTGAAAACTGAAAGCCCTGGCTCCAGTCTGGTTGGCTCTCCTTCCTCATCAAACTGACTTCAGACATTACAGGGGTCTGTTATATAGTCTTTGGGCCACAGGTTGTTCACGTTGTCTACTCTTGAACATGTCTGGATGTTTTGACTGGTGGAAATCTGCTGAGGAGCCTCCAAGAGCTCACCGATTAGAACAGAGAGGGCTCGTTGAGAGTAGGGACAAGAGGTTTTTTTTAAACTGTAAATCATGCAAAGATTTTCCAACAGAGCCCAAAAATAAAAATATAGACCTGGAAAGCAACTGGCATTTGTATAAGGTACAAAATATAGTAAATGTTGCTTCATGTTACTTCTTGAAGTCAAATAATATGTGTAATAAAAAGAGGTCATGACAATAAACTGTATCTTCAGCCCACAGAGGTTTTAAACTGCAGATTGTTGTTTTGTATAGATTCCATCTGTGATTTTTGAGTAATTGCATCATTCTGTTTTGTGTCTCTTCCTCTTCTTCTCTTCCTCCACCACCCACCTACCAGGCCGTCTGAAGCCAGTCCCCGCCCCCACCTCCTCCGCCCTCATGCACTCGGACTCTGACCTGGACAGCGATGACGGGCAGGGCGGGGTCCCGTGGACGGAGCAGGAGCGGGGCCACCTCCTGAGGCCCCAGAACGGCTCCCTGAGGAACGGCCAGGGTCCGGCGAGGGGCAAGAAGCAAAGAGAAGAGCTGCTATAGCAAGAGAGGAGGGGGGGAGTTCGCCGCTGCCCTCGCACACACTCGCACACACCTCCTCCTCCAGCCGTCACACACACCTTGTTCCTCACTCTTCTCCTTTCTACGTTGTTGTTGTCGCTCAACACAAAAACCTCACGCCTCTCATCCATGAAGACGGACTGTGTGATCCCTGGATTTAGAAAGGGGAGGGGGGGGAGAGGACAAACATGCTGGAAACATGTTATCCCACTGTCACAGAAAAAGAAAAAAAAAAAAACACACCACTATACTGGAATTTCCCTGCTCCCACTCTGAGCCAATACAGAGGAAGAAAGCTACGATTTTGTGAAGAATATAGGGGGTGAGCACTGTGTATTTGACAGATTTACAAGTAGACCACTATAATTTAACACAGAGACATGAAGAATGTACTGTTACCCCTCTTACCAATGATGACACACGTTGGTTATAGAGACTACGGGGGGAGAAGACTCACCTGAATGACACTTGACTTTTTTGGGGGGAAACAAAAAAACAAAAAACAAAACTCTTGCTTCGACGACACGAAAAAAAAACCAGCGAGCCCACTTGACACACTCACACCTTTTGCCTCTCATAGACACGCATGTACGCACACAAACACTCTTTCACATTTCTTTCACACACAACTTGTACCAGGTCAACGTGACGCTACCAAACACTGCCATGTTAAAAAAACCAATGGTTAACTCTGCTCTAGTTATTATTATTATTTTTTGCGTTAGTCGTCGAAAATGATGACTCAGCAGGAAAAGAACAACCAAAACAGAGCAAACCAACAGCAATGGACCTCCCAAACCCTAACCCTTCCAAAAAACCGAAAAAAATGTGCATGAAGAGTGACAGATTGCGGTTCGGAGTAATCGCCTGCATGTTTGTCGAGTGTATGTATGCGCCTGACACGGTGGATTTTTCGCGGCTGCTGTGCCAAAAGTTGTTTCTTCAGAGCAGTCTGTATGTTTTTATGTCTGTTATTAAGAGTTACAGATGGCGGGTCGGTCAGAGAACCTTGAAAAAAAAAATGCTGTTTTTTTGTTTGTTTATTTTTTTTCTCGGAGTCTCGCCTCTCTGTGGATTAAGTCGTCGGGACACACACTGGAGTACACAACGTTAATGAGTTCGGTCTCTGCGGCCCCCCCCCCCGACAGAGGAAAGGGTTATAATGAGGAGAAAGATGAAGTTCGCAACAGATGGGATTAAAAAAAGGACACGGCTTCCTTCACTCATCTCAATACTCATTACTGTAACGATTGCTTGAACCATGCAAACCACTTCCTGTTTTGTTTTTGTTTGTTTGTTTGTTTGTTCACAAACAACCTTTAGGCTGTGATTAGATGTCGATGCACTTTGATTTCATGTCTGTCAGCTTCAGTATCATTTTGTCTCTCACTGGCTGAAAAGGGATGGGCAAAAAGTTTGAAAGGTTAAGCCATGAACGCAGCTGCTGACTGCGTTTTTAAAGTACATAAAATAGCTAATTTTCTTGACATAAGACAGATCATGGCGAAGGATATGCTTTGGTAAATGCAGCTGAAGTCCAGATGCACCACTGTAAACCTCACTTGGTGACACATCTGTAAACTTGAATTAATAAGTGTGAGCATAATATATATATATGGAGAGAAAGAGAAAAAAGTGGGAGTTTATTAATTTTGTGAAGTTATTTTGCATTTTTTGTGCAATTTCAGCAAACAGTGATGGTCTGTTTGTTTAGGAAGATCACGTCTATCCTTTCTTTTCTTTTTGTTTTAAATATTCAGTTAGCTTTACTTGAATTGGGCACAGTTATTAGGAAATCTGTTTGGATGAAGGAAAATAATTGACATTAATACAGGCATCAGTAAACTTCCATAAAAGTGTGTTGTGTGTCCAGAACGACCAGAAACTGTGCTAAATCCTGAAAAATGATTTCTTCCGGCAAATAAGATAAGAGCAGAAAGTTGATCTGAGGGATGTTAGTCTCTTCAAAGAGGAGTCTGCCACAGATACACCAGTACATGAACACGGAGGAGAAAGAAAAACTGCAAAAGCTGCTTCTGTTTTTTTTCCTTCTGTGTATCAGTGATAGTGAAGAGTGTTTCTGTGCCGAGGGAAACTTTAACCAAAAGGCTTCCCTGTAACATCTCACAGTGTGATCGCTTTGCATGCAGAGTGTGAAACTGACTGACCTGTAAGTTTAATTTTTACACATTTTAAGTCACTTTTTCTTTGTTGAATGTTAAAAGGGTATGTCATTGATTTAGTTTAACCTGTATGTGTGTGAAATAAGCAATCATTTACATTTTTTTTGCTTGTTTTGCAAAAAGAAAAAGTCTATTTTGTATTGTCAAGTCATCTCATGCTGATGCACATCTGGTCAGAGTAGAGATGTTTTCAAAATTTCTTACAGATGTGCAGAATTGATCTGTCCAAGTGCCAATTCTGTAAAAATATCATCTTTTGAACATTTTGAGATAATGTGGTCATCTTGTGTTTTTTTGCACATCATAAGGAAAGGTTTATGTAGTACATATCCAGATCTGATGTCGATTCGCTCTCAAAAACCACCCAAATTGTTAAAATCTCTCTTTGTGTACTTTTACCCAAAACTCAAAGTAGAAAGGTTATTTTTATACCCATCTGGCAATAACACCAAATTCAACATTTCTTCTGTTACACGTACAACAATGGATCTGTACAAGTGAATTGACCTCGACTCTGGTGGAGTCCACTGTGAAGGCAGAAAGAGAACATGGGGAGCAACGGTTAAATTAAAGGAGTTAATTTAAAATGTTTTGAATGGAAATTCAGTGAAGGATTTCCCCTTCTTACTGTGTGACCACACCTGATGCAACTGGATAATCTGTAAATTAAAAATAAAATGTTTCATTTTGTTCTTGGTTTTCTGAGCGATGTTTGCTTTGCTGCTTTGTTGTTTAAATAGAAAAATGTCTTTTTGACTTTATTCACTTATTTTCTGCAGTTCACAACAAAGTGTTTTTTCCTCATTATTTTCTTATTGCTCTTATTTTTCACCTTTCCTCAGTTGGCACGGGTTATAAGAGACTGGAAGTGACAAAAAGATTAAAATGTGTGCATCCAGTTTCTTATGAATTTTAGTTAATGGGACTTAACGCTTTTTAACGTCATGTAAAGTTGGATAAATTCAAACAGTAGATGAAAAAGGTAGAAGCCTGAAGCAGGATTACACTGATTTGATAGCTGACTGCATCACTACAATAGGATATTATTTTTACGTCTAAATACAGTAAATCCTCCTTTAACCCGCTGACTCCAGTATTGCTGCATTGGCTCAGTCATCATCTCATTCACATGTTTGCCTCAGTTGGTTTTCCTCATTGACCTTTATAAGCTCATTTACCCCAATGGTTGTCCTTTGCTGCCCCATTAACACACAATGGTGATAATAGTCCATAACAATGATAATCAAATTTCACCTCATTGAAGTAGAGGTCAGTAAAGAGTTTCTATCGCTAACTATCGGTTGAAGGTTCACCACCTATCTCTGCTCTCTGCTATGATTCATTTATGCCTCCTTTCCAAATACTAACACTGAAATGTCTTTTTTTTTCTTTGCATAATGCAAATTAAAGGAGTACTCGGCTGGTTTTACACATGAGGATCTATCTCTTATCTCTTGTGCTCTGAGATTACAAAGTTACAAATGGAAAATCTGTGTTAACAACTAGGGGATTGAAGTTTGAATGATGTGTGTTATTACCCTGCAGAGGCAAATAAAATGTGCTATTGGTTGCATTATGTAATATGTAGGACCCTATGGACTTGGTCCATGCTTGGAACTCAAATGCCAGCTTATCTTGCCCTCTGTTGCATTGATTTTGACCCTTCTTTTTGTTTAATCTGTCACTTGGAAGTTTTCCAATGTAAAGATCCTCTCCAGACACGTTTTAAGACATAAAAATACAGATATTATCATTGTATTTAAATTCTTAAAATTACATCTACTCTTTTACCCTTATTGGGGGGGAGGAATCAAGAAACGTGAACGTTAAAGTGCCACACATAAGATGTGATGTCTCATATTTCACTGAAAAATCCATTCTCAGTCTTTGTGCACATACAGATAATAATAATCACTGGAGTATCTATTTGAGTATTTTAAGTGTGAAAGAAATACATCAATCATCAGATGAGTATGGCCAGTTAATCTGTTAGAGGGGCTGTTAGTAGGATCTAAAACTCCAGGCCTTTGATTATTATGTGCAGATATTATCAGTATGTGTGATCGCTTTTGGGTGTTATAAGAAAAAAAAAGATCCAGTGACTGAATATTCAGTTTAAGTTGTGTAACTGTGCAGATATCCTCACTTCAGAGGCCAGAACAGCTCTGCCAACATGTTCAAGCTTGACAGAGCACAATAAACATGTTTCCTACTTATGCAAACTATAACATACCTGCAGATAGATGCATCTGTGATTTATGTAGTGGTAGAAGAAGTAAAAGTAGCAATACCACAGTGTAAAAATACTCTATTTCAAGTTAAATCTCTGCCTTTAAAATCTTTTAAGTAAAATTCTTTCAGTATGATTCGTTAAATTTACCCAAAGTATTTAAAATGCATGTACTTGCTTTGCAGGAAATGGGCCCCTGTGATTGATATATATTGAGTCAGGCAGGTATGGTAAAGAAGTTCCGTCACTCAGAGTTTGATACATTAGTTCAACATTTATCCAAACTTTGCATTTTTGTCAAAAAAGTGAACGTTTAGGTACCGAGGGCCTGGAGGAGCACGCTGCTGGCAGATCTGAGGGTGCAGGTGGAGGTTTGTGGTATGATCAGTTCCTGTAGGTCAGGAGCAGCATGTCTGTTGATTGTAGGTCAGGATGGGTTAGGGTTTGCATGTCTGTTGATTGATTTGTATGTGAGTAATAGGATTTTGTAGTCAACTCTGAAACACACAGGGAGTTAGTGCAATGAAAACAGAACTGCTGTTATATGTTTGTGTTTTCACTTCCTCATCAGGATCCTGTACTGTTCTGACTGGACAGGAGATTGGCAGGGTTAGAGAGAGAGAGGCTGAGCTCAGAGATGTTAAAGAGAGATTTTGCACAGATGTTTTGTTTTGGTCATCAAAAGTCAACTGAGGGTCAAACCACAACAACCAGATTAGCAGCTAAAGTGGAAAGGAGGATGTCCTGGTGGTTAAAGATGAGATGAGGGCAAAATCTAGTGGTGTGGTGGAGTACATTGTTTGCTCATTCATGCCTATATCTCCTCAATACAGGGGCTGAGCTTCACTCAAGTAAAGTACAAGTACCTCAAAAGAGGGTAAAGTACAATACCTGAGTGAATGTACACCAGTAGGGGCATTTGAGTCCTGTATTCCCCTCAGTCATGATGACATACAGTCACCACCCACTTCATTACATACCACCTGTGCAATATAATTCCATCCAATACAACAACTCTGCTATAAATTCTACTTTATGTTTTGTTAACATTGTCAAAAAAGTGATAATTCTACTTTATGTTTATTATTGAGGACATACTAAGTGATGGTGGTGGTGTACTGAGGTGCATTATAATGACTGTTCCTAATATTTTTGCCCCATCTCATGTATGTTAATGGAGTGGACATAATATTAGGAACACCATTCAATATAATGCAACCTACTACACCACCATCACTCACTATGAACCTCAACAATAAACATAAAGCAGAATTATCACCTTTCCTGACAATGTCAACAAAAACTGAAACAGTATATAACAGTATAAACTTCATAAATGTAGAATATAAAGCATAGCTGCTGTATTGAATTGCATTAGATTGCACAGGTGTAGCTAATGAAGAGGCCAGTGCAGTGTGTACTGTGTATATAGCCTAATGCTTTGGGTTATAATGCAACAGAGATATATCATGATGAGGAAGGACCGCAAGTAGTGTTTCGTCTTCTTTCTTTTTTCTTCTTTCCTTTTTCTTCTTCTTATTTTGCTGCCCTCTGCCTCTCACACTCCTTATATGGGAAAGGAATTAGTTGCGCGAACAAGGGCGGAAACGCTGCGCAGTGACGGCTGGGTAAATTTCACCGACACACACACACATACACACAGAGAGAGAGAGAGAGAGGAAGAAAAAAAAAGACGACGCTCCTCTAGTCTGGTCTGCAAAAGCCTGCTACCGCTGCTGCTGCACTCAAGCTCACTCCCCTACAGAGAAACCCGAGGCTGGTACAAAAGGACCAAAAATCACTGCTTGACCGGTTTTATTCAGCAGGTAAGCAGCATGCTGGTTTATTTTATGCTATGTGGTTATAAATGAATTTTCCTTTTTTGTTGCTATTGCTTTTAAATTAAGCGAAAGAGACACCACCACCACCACGGCTGCTGCTGCTGCTGCATCCAATCACCCAGAAATGATTCACTGAAATAGCCGAGGTTGCTACACTTAAAACCTGCTAAACCTAGCTATTAGTTTCTTATTCTTTCTATGCATTGGGTAGACAGCGGTCGCGTAAATGTGGGAACTTCGGTTTTTTTCCCTTCTGCAACATTAGCTAACATTTAAGGGAGGGGTGTGAGTGAGTGAGAGAGAGAGAGACAGACAGACAGAGAGAGAGAAAAAAAATCCAGGAAATGCCGAAACAGATACACAGCAGACACTCAATATGGAAGGAGAGATACGATAACTAACACAAGTCTTAGCTGATGACTAATTTAACTCCGTTTAAACGCGTAAAAGGCTTGCTGCTATCTGTGCTACTTTATGAAACAGTTAGCTAGCTAGTGTCGCCGATGGTGTTATGACATATTTCGTACCCCCACGTAAGAGGTTCCCTCACATATGAAAACGGGGTTCTAGCACAAATTAACCATATGTAGATAGATGTATATTGTATTATTGATAAGCTGTGATCATGTATCCTCCCCTACTAGTGTTTTCTTTTTTCTTTAAAAATCGGGAACCATTGGAAATGAGCTTCAACCTGCACGGGATACATAATTCTCCATAACACCCATCGCCGGATGTGTGGTGGATGTTTCCTCATATGAAACGGGGGTTCTAGTCACACGTTAACCTGACATAGATAAATGTATATTGTATAAGTGATAAGCTGTCATATTTTCTCCTCGCCTCTCATATTTAATTATTTAATCGACTGTACTAGTAGGAAACCATTGGTGGTGGTGAACCACAACTTGCACGGGTTACACAATTCTCCATAACACCCACCCGCCTGGCTTTGCTAGCCTGTGCTCGCTTGCTAGGATCCTTCAGGCCGTCTGATTGAAACTCCAGTGATCGCATTAACATCAGCAGCTTGAGCTTGATTTGTTGGAGCCCTTAGAGCCCACCGACGTAGGACTTTGTAGTGCAGGTGAAGAGCTCACCGCCATTGCTTAGTTTGGCCTACTTCTACCCCTCTGCGACAAAGAAGATAGCATGTGTGTGTTTTGGATTTTTTTTAAATACACATGTCAAGGCTACACATACACATACATACATACATACATACATACATACACACACACACATACATGTATAGCACATTGAGTTGGACGCTCCCTTCTTTCTGTCTGATGTCTTGCCCCCAGGCTGAGAGGCTCAAACACACACAGACACACACAGAGGCCTAACCTACTTGACTGTCCCTGCATACTGATGGTGCTTTACTCAGAGCATTTCTGCCATATGTCCACAAAACTAGGTCTGTGAAGACAAGTCCATCCAGCATGCAGGGTTTTTCATACTTTAGCCTAGGAAGACCGTAAAGAGCTGTAATATAGAGGAAGTCGGTGTGATCTAGATGTTAAATGCAGCTGTCCACAAAGCAAAGGCTCTTAAGCTGGCTTTCAAAAGGTAACATGCAGCACACGCCCTTTTGTAACGCTTTGTTCGCCCTCACCACATTTGTTAAACCCACACTAATGTTCGTCTTGTCACAGCATATGAATCATACTTTAGTCTGTATTGCAGATGTACTGTTTTTTTGTTTTGTTTTTTTTCAAGCAGTTCTTAGCATGAACTTTTTAGAATTGAAGGCTGGTGATATCCAACATCCAGATCCCACGAAAAGACCAAAACTAGCAGTGTTTTGTTCTTTCAGTCCTTTTTATAGCTTGTCTATACTGTCTGTGGTAAAAACTGGTCACAACTATGACAGGTCTCTTTTAAAAAAAGTCATTTGTTGATACTTCTTGGTATTGTAGTTTTGGGCAAACTGAAGTCATTTAGCTTTTATTCTTGATGTTTTCAGCTGTAGATTTAGTTTTCTAGTAAGTTTTTATTTGCAGCAGGTGCACAACACCCCTTTTTTAAAATGTTGTCAGGTTTGTCTTCACCAGTATAATGTTAAAAAATACTGAAATAATCCATCAGAGGGATTGAAAAAGAAGAGAAATATCTGTGTTTGTGTGGAGCTTTATTCATTGTAATGAAATAACATGTCACCCAGCACAGTATTGTGACTCATTTGGAGGATTATAATAGTTTTTTTGGACAACAACAGTGAAATTTTGCTATGTCATGCTTTGTTAGTCAGATCAATTAACTCTTATTTTCGGTCTTTTGGTGAGATTTTTCCATAGTCTACTCAAAAAGGCTGTTCTGGACTTTCCTCTACTTTTTAAAGTTGTGTTTACGCTCCATTTTTGGCTGTCCAGACTTTTTTAAAATCATGTTTAAATCTGAGGAAAACAATGTTATGAAAGACGTGACTTTTGGCTTGAGTCATTGCTATATCTGCCCTTACGTCTCTGGCAACTTGCTCCCTCTCTCTCTCTTTCCCTCTCTCTCTCCCTCTCTCTTTCTTGTCAGTGCAGTTTCCTCGATGGTCAGCACACATGTGGCCTCTGCTTCACCGCACGGAGTCGAGCACTTTAGGGTACATCCTGAATTTAAACAGATGCAGCAGACTGTGCAGTAAGCTCAAATATGTCCCACTGAGGGATTTACAGTTCTGCTGAAAAGGAAGAAGTTAGTGTCTTTTTATAAACAGTAGAGTTTGTCCTAGCAGCTCACACATTATGTGCTTGTTTTCTGGTGTCTTATTACCCCATCCACACCCTTTTTTGAGGGGCGATTCCCTTCCTCTATAGCAGGTGAGTCATGATCAGCTGAGACCAGGAAGTGACACAGTTAAACTCTGGTTTCTGTAGGTATAAAAGCTGCTGTTGACCTTAAAAAGCCATTTAGGTCAAGGGTAGTAGTAAGGGTGTGTGTGTGTGTGTGTGTGTGTGTGTGTGTGTGTGTGTGTGTCCTGCTATTATCTAATTTTATCACCAAGCCTTCTTGTTGGAGACGCTAATTTACAACTTTGTCTGAATGAGTAAGGCGGGGGAAAAATGAAGAAGTTGATGTGTTTTTTTTAAAGTACAGAGCTGGTCCTCAGAAGTCTTTCAGGACTAGATGTTTTTTAATGATTTCTAAAGGTGACATTACATCTTCAGTAGCTCCAGTAAACGTTTTAAAGTTTTATAGTAATATAATTCTGTTGATACTCCGACCTATTGATATGAATCACTGTCACAGCTTCAGGGAAGTATAGCCTGCCTCACCCTGCCTTTAGGGTACCATAATACTGTTTACAGCAGCATGATTAATACTGATCTTAGGGGCAAGTCTGACCTATATTACAACATAATGCTTTCTAAACTAAACCTGCAATAAATACAAATCTGAAGGAATCTATAAGCTTTTAACTTGATTTAAAGACTCTGCAAAGGTATCCAACATTTATTAACAGTTTCTTGGGCTTCAAAAATAACATTTACTCAAGATTTATAAAAATGCTTATTACAGTTGCTTAAATTTTGAGGTGCTATATTTACATTACATGTTTTTTTTCTTCAATAAACAGTCCAAAACTGAAATATATTTAATCTACAGTGATATAAAACAGGAAAAGCAGGAACTTGTCCCATTGAATAAGACAGAATTGGACAATATAGTCAAGTCTTGCTGTTTTTAGCTACTTTCCCTCCTGCCATAGATATAAATATGAAGGAAACATTTGCGTCACCTTTTTAATTTTTTAATCATATTTAAAGATTTAACATGAAACAAAACATCATCTGTCAGCAGCCTCCAAACATCTGCACCAGTTTGCAGTTTTTCAGTACTGTTGCAGATTTGATACCTGAGTTTCAGTGCCAATATATTAAATAAACTATTAAATACTTTTTTGTCCGAAGAGAGAAAAACAACCACATAAGCAGTTATACACTAAGTATACATTTGGCAGCTATTTGATTTAAATGAAACCTGCATGATTCAAAAATAAGTTGACATGATTCAATGACATTCAGTACTAATGTTTTACTTGAATAAACCTTTTTATTATAAACTACAGAGTCCAAACAAATTTGCCTTCATCCTCAGCTGTCAGAGCCTGAGACGTTGAGCTCTGTCATTAGATATCTTCAGATTTAGTTCAGTGTCTCCGTAGTGAAAGTGAGATGTTAGCGGCGGGTTTCTAACGACGTAGACTCATTAGTGAGAGTGGTCTGCTGACCTCCATTCACCGGCCGCCAGGTGTAAGTACCTGAGACTGGAGGCAGTGTCAGGTGACAGCCGACTTATGTAATGCTAGCCTTTCTCATCAGGCGCGTCGAGTTATGCTCCACTCCGATTGGCGTTAGTTAATGATGTACTTGAAAGGGCCTCTTTTTTTTTGAGTATCAGTATGTATGTTGATGACCCTTTACTACAGTTTCTCTGTTTGTATTAGAGTGAATTGTTGCTCTGTAACTGCTGCTTTAAAGTTTAGGTGTCAGCTGATTGACAGAACATTAGCAGGCAACTATTTTGATGATTAAATAATCACTTTATTAGACTAAAAATGTTGTTTGCAGTTTCTAATTTGTGAGGATTTGACACTTTTCCCCTGTCATGATAAACTGGATATCTGATTTTTTTTTTTGGTCCGGCAATCAGACAAAACAAGACCTTTCTTCTTTTTTTTTCTTTTTTTTTAAAGGTAGAGCTTCAACAATTAGTTGATTGAGAGGAGATTAAAGTGGGGGGAACAGTTGACAGTTTGATAGTTTCAGCCCTAATTTGAAGAAGTCACCTTGGGCTCTAAGACATGATAATGGGGAATCATTTAATAGAGGATTAATCATCAAATGAATTGATAATGAAACTAATAATTAGTTAGAAGTGTTTTGGAAACACTCAGCTCACCTGTAGATTTAAAGGACACAGCTGTGAAGAGATGACGGGTCTTTACTGTGCAGAGTCAGAAGAAGCTGCTAATAATGATCTACATACCTTTTACTCAGCGAGTCCTGACCTGTTTACCAGCAGCTTCATTCTTCTTCTCTTCTCTTACTCAACCATTTTCTTAAGGTGGAATTCAGTGACTTTCCACCTCAGGGCTGCCTTAAAAGTATGCACATTAACATCTTTTTGGCTAAATTAATTCAAATTCTGGAGCACTATGGCGTTTGGTATAAACTTATGAGCACACAAATAACTGTACAGGTTCTTCAGAGTAATAATAATCATCAGGATAAACACGAGCTTCAGTGAGGTAAAGACCTGATTACACATATTTAACATATTAGATTCTGGTGTTTGTGCATGTCCGTGATCCTGAGCACACGTTTTGTTTGTTTCTTTTTTTATCGCTAATTGTCCGTTGCAGTAATTGCCTCCACTTTGTTTATCAGGTGTGAATCAGTCTCCAATTATTATAGAGAGAGAGCTGCAACACAAACTTCCTCTGAGCCGCGATGATTCAGAGCAGCTGACCTGCAGTTAGTGATAAATACAAACACCAGCATCTAAACACAAAGACTCAGGATCTGATGCAACATTACTTTTTATAAAATTGAGGAACAGTTTCTTCTGTTTTTTTTTTTTTTTTTGTAGATAGTTCAGCACACGTCATGTAACTGATGATCCTGGTTCGATTTCATATGTTGGATGTCATCACTTCCCCTCTTTCTTTCTCTCTCTGTTTGTGTTTCCTGTACCTCTATGTATTGTTAAACTATCAAAAGAAGGCACTTTATATTTTATCTAACAAACATTTCCAGTGAACCATATGTAACATTTATGTGTAGATTCCCGTCAACACAAACCTTCTCCGAACATTAAATCCACCATCCATTAAGTAGTTCTTCTCTTGTGCCTCCATTTCTGTATGCAATGTAAAGAGTCCTCGGTCGGTCGGTTATATAAAAGGTGATTTATAATTTATTGTTATTAATAATCAAATGGACTCCTCGCTCTGCATCCTGTTGCCTCCACTAAAAGCTTTTTTTAAAGTGAAAAATCCAATGCAATTATAGATAAATACTGCTATTACTGTACTATAGGTTGCTCCTGCCTGCTTGGCGTCTCTTCCTCAACCTTTCTCAACCTTTTTTCATCCGGCAGGTATGGCAGAGTTGGCGAGTCTGGTGCAGCGGTTGGAAGTGGCGGTGGGCCGTCTGGAGTCCATGTCAGGCCAGGGAGGCGGCGCTGGAGGGTCTGCTGGCGGAGGTAATCATCAAGTGTGATTATTATTATAGAGGGGAAAAAATGTGTTTTTATTATGAGTAAGATGTCTGAGATGAGGCAAACATGCTCATGTAAACCTCACATAGCTGCTCCCTCGGACAAACAAGATAACAAATCCCCAGACACAGTCGGGCTCTGACCTCCGTACAAGCCAATAAGTGTAATGAGTGAGCAGCTCTGCCAGCATTCAGTGCTGTCAGCTGGAAAACTAAGGACGTATTGATGCAAGTTAACCATCCACATACTGTTTTCACACTCAGCATAACAGCTGTTTAAAATGTGTTCAGTCGCTTAGATTCATACTATAACTTTCTCAATTCTGAAGTCTATTTTTCTGTTTATTGTATGGTTTTATTTTCCATATAAAGACCTTTTTTAATCATTAAGTGTTCTTTTTTTCTTTTTCTTCTTAACAGCTGTATCTGCGTACGTCGAGGCCTTTGACGTGATCGTTAAAGGTCCAATGGCCCAGTACATGTCCCTCAGCCAGAAGATAGGAGGCGATGTCCTGAAACATGTAAGTAACAGTTTAAATGTAAAATAGGAAGAATGAAGTTAAATGTAGTCACATGTCTTACAATAAAAGCTGTTCAAAAAGTAGTGGTACAATATTGATTTATCCGTCCAGTATTTTTCTACATTAAAAAGCTCCTTAAGAAGTTTAATGTTCATCACAACTTCCCACAGCCCATCATTGTGTCCTTTTTAAAGGGATAGTTCAGATTCTTTGAAGTGGGATTGTATGAAGTACTTCATAGTTATTTAGGGAGTTAAAATAGGTTTGTACACAGAAGTACAGTGCTTAGATGGCATGCTGGTACTTCTGTCTGCTTCTCCATACTGTGGGGGTTTTACTGCAGGTAATATACTGACTGCTGAGAAGTACATCATACAATCCCACTACAAAAATGCTTTATGTTCAAGCAGCAGTCCGAAGTTTGAAAGATGATCATAAACATAGTTGCCTCTAGAGCTACGATGATCAACAGGAAACTGAATACCAACTATTTTGATAATCTAATAATGATTTTAATCTTTTTTCGGGTGAAATGCTCAAACACTCTTGTTCCAGCTTCTTAAATGGAATATTTCCGTGATTCTTGATCTGATTTCTTTAGTCGTCTACGACAGAATAATAACTGAATATAATTGAGTCTTAAACTGTTGGTCAGGACAAAATGAGGCATTTTAGGTTAATCTTGTGCCCAGAGAAACAGTGATCAACATTTTTCATCTTCTTCTGACATTTTATAGACCAAATGACTAATTATTAATAAAGAAAACAAACATCAAATTAAGCATTAATAAAAATAATCGTAGTTTCAGCCCTGGTTGCCCAAAATGAAGGACGAATCAACTAATCATTGCAGCTCTAGTATGAAAATCAACCTGCAGAGAAAAAGGAATTAAAGCAACTACATGCATGTTTGTGAATATTGTAAAAAGTTCATTTATATTAAAAGTTCTACAGCATAAAAAACCTTCAGGATGATCCTTTCACTCTTCATCCATCTCTTTTCTTCTTCTCCTCCTCCTCACAGGCGGAGATGATGCAGCAGGCATTCTCCAGTCAGAGACTACTCCTCATAACAGCCTCCTCCTCCCAGAAGCCCTCTGATGTGAGTTAAACACACTTGATAATTGCTCAGTCCATTAAGCGGGCAGCTTATTGATTAATCAATTACAACAATTTGCATAATTAATCATGTTTGTCCTGCAGCTGCTTCACTCTCCTGTAACCACTCACTGTCATGAGGTCATTCCTACGTGTTGATGTAGTATTTAATTAGCTGCATGCCATATTAAATGTGCAAGAAATTACACTTATAAATTCAGTTTTCATGGCTGTATAATTTTATTTATTTGAAATGAGAAAATGCAGATGGTATTAATACAAACTTTCTGTTACCACACACCAGGAAGTCATCAGATTAACTTCCCAAAAACTTGGGAAGAGTAGTACCGCGTGATTAACAGGAAGTTTGTAATTGATTTTTAATTTAAAAATCTGCGTCATCTCTTTCCCGTTCAGGCCGTTTTGACGACCCTCATGCAGCCGGTGTCCAAAGCGATCCAGCAGGTGCAAGCTTTTCGCGAGCAGAACCGCACCTCACAGCTATTCAACCACCTCTCCGCTGTCAGCGAGAGCGTGCCTGCCCTCGGATGGGTCGCCATGGTGAGACTGGGGGTGGGAGTGGTCAATAGGCAGGAAATTAAGCACTGGTTTGTGTGTTACAGTGAGGGACTGTGTGTGTGTGTGTGTGTGTGTGTGTGTGTGTCTTTTGTTAATGTGTGGGAGGATAAATGAGTGTATAATAGCTGGAAAAAAGCCGCCCTTTGATTCTGTCATCACTGTTTGGGGAGCAAGACCGACAGTTTCTTGGCTGACGTGTGACTGCCAGCAACAGAGCTTCTCTGTTAGAGTTTAGATGATCAACTCTTTTGTGTGTTTGTCTGATTTCTTATGAATAATACATTCAGTTTACACATAATAGATGCATTCATTCTTTGTACGCCTTTATCTTGAATATCTCATCAGAGCCGAACTGAATTTAGGATTTATACCCCACTTTTTTGCCACTGTGCCAAGTGTAATCTCACTTTTTAGATATTTATGTAATCTTCTTCTAACCATTATTTCTGTGTTTTAGGCTCCTAAGCCAGGCCCCTTCGTCAAAGAGATGCAGGATGCCGCCATGTTCTACACCAACCGTGTGCTCAAGGACTACAAGGAGAAGTAAGTGAAGCCTCATTAAAGCTGTCCACACATTCATTTTAGGATTTAACACATAACAGCTAGTGTTTCCTTTGCAAAAAGCTTTTTTCTTCACTTTCCTACATTTTTGTAACATCTGATGAATAAAAGCATTTAAGAGGAACTTTCAAATGAAGCCAAACCGTTTAGCTGGACCCATCTGTCCTCTGTCTTTTCCTTCCTCTGTGCTTTTTAAAAAAAGTTGTAGCTCTCTACAGTTTTACTGAGTCAGCGCTGCCACACGACACGCTGACGCATGCCGGTGGTAGACTTCCTGTATTTAGACCTGAAACCACAGCTTGTGAGCTCTGAGTAGACTTGAGTTTTAGCTCTACTGAAAAGTTATTATTAAATTATGTGCAGTCGTCATGTTGACCAGAGTCTTGCTTTCAGATTTGTTAGTCATCACCATGCTGAGCTGAATACAGAAGAGATGATCTGTCTGTATGCTTTTGTCAGATGGTTGAACAGCTTCTGAAACCCCCCTCCCCCCCAAATTCTGTAACCTTCTAAAACAAGCTCTCAGACTCTCAGACTGTCAAACTGTCAAACTGTCAAACCAACTTCATGCTGCGATCGGCCAGCTGAGCTACAGTCTTATCTTCTCTCGAGTTTTTTTTTTTTACACTCTTGACACAATATTTCAGTCACTTTTTATGTAAACAGACTCCAAGGAGAGAATTAGAAATATACACCGTTATCCCCCATATTTATGTCACACGTCCCTTTTTAGTGGAGCCATTCAGAGCAGCTATAAACAATTTTAATTTGTTCAGAGTACACATCGTAAAACCTACTTCTAAATGACCGTAACCTGACCCTGATGCTGTAAACGAGTGCAGGAGCAGTACGGTCGATTCAACCAGAATGAGATCTCGGTTCGGTGGAAAGTTTGGCTCAAATATCTGGAGCAACCCTTGATCACAATACAACCCTCTCCACCCTTTTTAACACAACACATTATCACATTTGTCTCGTTACGGAAAGTTTTTATTAACCCAAGAAGAATAGTCCTCATAATTGAAGCCTTTTCTCTAACTTGAAATAAAACTGTAGCAGAACATAAATCCCACATTTGTGTATCATATCAATCACATACTTGCACACTCTCTTTGGCATTGATTTTCTCTGGCAGTTTAACTTTTTTTCTGACTGTTTTGAGCTCCTGGCAGCGAGTAATTCTTGGCCGCTCGACAGATGATACGGTCCGTTTTCTACAGTAAAAAACATTGGAAGACTCTGTAGACTCGTTTTCACTCCTTCATGGTATAAAAACCCGCTGCACAAGCCATCAGGAACTCCTTTAAATGAATCTGAGGTGATAAAACACTTTTAGGGCTGACTAAATCTAAAGAACACATCTGTAAATCTGCTAGCTTACCAACAATAATGCTACAAATGACCAATAATACGTATCTCTGTAGCAGCTGATTTCTCCGTTTAAAGAAGATTTCTGATCATGTGTACTTCTTAAATATAAAACAACACCCTCTTTTTCAAATGTAGTTTCTAGGATAAATTATCTTTATATTTAGGCCAACATAGTAGTTGTATTGTCTATTTTCCTGTGGGACAGAGAGACCAGTGCAGCAGAAACAGGAAATCGTTAAGACGGCGGAGGAAAAAACAATAAAAGGCCGAGACTCAAATTCAAAATGAAGATCAAACAGACAGACAATCCTGTTTTCTGTCATCCTCACAGGGACAAGACACACGTGGACTGGGTGAAGGCCTACGTCTCCATCTGGACTGAGTTGCAAGAGTACATCAAGAAGCACCACACCACCGGTCTGACCTGGAGCAAGAGTGTGAGTTTTTATTTATGCTGCTGCAGCTCAGTTTTATGTGTGTTATGTTCCTCATCTGTTCTTAGAGAAAAGACGACAACTTCTTTACATGGAGACATTTGAGTTGGACACGTTAATGCAGGGGTCTATAATTAGGTTTAAACATGGGCCAGTTTTCTCGGCAGTATTTATTATGGGGCAGACGTTTAACACATCTCAGTATGTTTTGTTTATTTTAAAGCTGATTGTATAAAAAGTTTTAGGTTTGTATCTAAGGGCAGTAAGTGACAGCATCTAATATTGATTCTGATTTGGTAAAAAAATGTACATAAACATACATGAGATTAGAAATATAGTAGATAGTAGTCTGCTTCACTCATGGTTTAAGGAAAATAACTCTTATAGTTCTGCTCGGATAGGTTAAATTATGCTATGTATGCATCTTCTAAGTTAATAAGATGCTACCAGGTCATATTTATTGAGATTAACGTGACCCTTGTGTTTATGAAAGTTGTGTAAAAGATTTGATTTCATCTATAAAAGAGAAAACTTGAGCTTATATCACGGCTGGGGTCAAACACTGTTAAATTCCACCTTAGGGCCCCGTTGCTTCAGCCTCTGCAGCTCCCCCCAGTGCTCCTGCTGGCGGAGCACCTCCCCCACCTCCACCTGGACCCCCTCCTCCTGCCATGGACCTGAGCACATCCTCCGGCGGCGGCGGTGGCGGCGATGAGAGGAACGCTTTGTTTGCCTCCATCAACAAAGGATCCGACATCACCAGGGGTAAGTAACCCAGAGAGGTGCAGACAGTCTGTTTCTGTTCTGGCTTTTATGTGGTTGTGTGAATTTATATGAATTTACAGACGGCTGATAAATTAAAGGAAAAAAAATGATCCTTTGCAGTGATTGTACAGTGTCTGACCTCTACTGGAGGGATGAACGCCATTCTTCAGTCCAAAATCTCCTATAGGTGTTCAATTGGGCTGAGATTTGGTGACTCTGAAGACCTGATTCACCTCACTTTCATACATTCAAACTATTCAGTGACCCTACGTGAATAAGGGGGCAAGTGGACCATTTTTTTCCTTTTAATTTGCCACCCGTCTGTATGTGGAGTTCTAAGAAATGATCACTTTGTTGAAGTTATTTAAAAGGTGCGAATTACCTTAATATGTAGCATGAGAGATTTAGCAGGTTAGAGCTGAAAGTTATACACTTTAACTTTACTTTTTTAATGCTTTTTTGGAAACTGCAAAGCTGATGTTTTTCTTAGGGCTGCAACTTATGATTATTTGCATTATTGTTTAATGTGACAATCATCTTCTCAATTGTTTGTCAGCAGATAGTGTAAAAGGCCTGTTACGGTTTCTTAGAGTTTAAGGTGGCATCTTCAAATGAGGTTGTAAACTATGATTTTCATTATTGATTAATCTGGTGATCCCACTGCCTCTATCTGTTACTGCAAATACTTACTAGCACACCAAATGTTAATTGTCTGTGGTTGAAAATAGTCCCCAACAAATACACCGTTTACTCTTATTTGACTAATATTTGATTAAAAATAAATAAACTAGGTATTTGTGACTGGTTTTAAATATTTAGATCTTCAGTTGGAATGAGTCTTGAGAGGTTTCACAGACAAGGACATTATTGATATGCAGACTAATATATTGATTAGTTGTTATCTATAGTATATTTATCATCTGTCATGAAGGTGTAGCATCAGTTATAATAAAACAAACTGATAAACTCATTAAACTAAACATTTAAACATGGATGATGGAAGACAAAACTATATGACAAATAAGTTCAGTGAAGCTTTTCCAGAGACTTGGATGACTCATGTTTTGTGCAGTCGTTGACAAGCTATTTTTAAAAATCAGTGTTTTGGAATAAAAATGTTTCTCCCCTTGTTCAATGTTTGTATTCAAACAGAAAAATGTGAGATGATTGATCTGAGCCTGAAACACATTATCTTGCAGGACTTTTAAACATTTTAAACTTTTTCTCGACAGGCCTGAAGCACGTGAAGGACGACGAAAAGACCCACAAGAATCCTAATCTCAGGAGTCAGGGTGCTCCAGTGCGTACCGGACCAAAACCCTTCTCCTCCGCCCCCACCAAACCTGCCGCGTCCGCCACCCCGACCCGCACGCTGCCCCCTGTTTTGGAGCTGGAGGGAAAGAAATGGAGAGTGGTACGTTACTGGTTTACTCCCACTAATCTCACATTACCTGAAGATCTGAATCCAGGCTAAAGCAAAGTTGATTTCAGTTTTATTCATCTTTTATAGTTATTTTATACTTCTGAAAGTTAAAACATGGATTAAAAAAAGGAAAAGGCCACATCCGCAAGAGTCTTGTTTGTGTTGCTTTTAGTTGGAATGACTCTGTTTGGATTTGTTTATGCAGCAGGCGGTGAGGACGTCCAGCATGAGTCATTCACCCAAAATTACTTTTCATCAAACAGTTTTTATAGCTTACTATTTTATAATAACTCCAATGTTTCATCCTGTGTTAAACTGATGCTCTCTCATTAACTCTCAGGCCTTTTTGTCTTGTGTTTGCATTCTTTTTAATTTGTTGTTCACTTTTGTCTTGTCGCCCTCTGCAGGAGAACCACGAGGGAGTAGACAGTCTGACGATCAGCGACACCGAGCTGAAGCAAGTCGTTTACGCTTTCAAGTGTAACAAGAGCACGCTGCACGTCAAGGGCAAAATCAACTCCATCACTATAGGTAAGAAGAGAAAGAAACTTAAACGTTGGATGTCGAGGGCAACAGACTAATGAGCCGGCTGGGTGGGACAGGCCTCTGTTTATTTACCAAAGATACACAGTGGAACTTGCTCTTACCATTTACACAACTTACACGCTACTGTGTTATTTCTTTTCCTTCTTTTTATCAGACAACTGTAAGAAAATGGGCCTGGTGTTTGACGACGTCGTGGGCATCGTAGACGTGATCAACTGCAGAGATGTCAAGGTCCAGGTGGGTACAACATGCACTCTGATAACTAAAATACAATAATAAATAAGACTCAAGGAAACATCAGTATCTCAGCAGACTGTGGAGTGAAGTTATTTAGTTCCTGCCACAAGCTTTTTGTTGTATGGTGTCATAGTGTAGGTCCTGGTTTACAATAATATTTCATTTTTTGTTAATTTCCATTGCTGAGCACAGCTGTTAGACATGTAGCTACATATTTACTGCATTTACCTGCATGTTTAAATGACAAGGGTTCAGTTCTTTCTCCTTTTTTGTTTGTCAGCTTTTTCTCCAGTAATCTGATTTCTTGAATTTCATGTAACCAGGTTACCATAATAGGGGTAGAGGATTAGGGAAACCAGTTGGTTTGTTTTTCCTCCTGGAGAACAGTCATTTCTATTCTATTAAAGTTGAAATAGTTAATGGTCTATTAATGTGTAATAGTTAAAATCAGTACACAAAGGTTGCAAAATAAGTCTGGGAGGTAGGGAAGAAATTTGGTGGTGTGCTAGATTACCATTTACCCTGTTTGTTTTTTTTGGGGGGGGGGTTTTCCTGAGTAACTTGATTGCTTAAGTGCTCATGAAAGTGCTAATCGGTAACTATAACCTGCTCAGTGTGACCTTAGTCGGTCAGCTTGTGGCCACAGTGCAGCTCCTCGTTTTGTAAATGGGGTTTCAGTTCATTTCTAAAGGAAATCAACTTCTGCTACCATGAGCATGTGGTTTGTGGTGTAAAATTGAATTGTCTTGCCTTTTTCATATCTAGGTCATGGGTAAGGTCCCGACCATCTCCATCAACAAGACCGACGGTTGCCATGTCTACCTGAGCAACGACTCTCTGGCATGTGAGATCATCAGCGCCAAGAGCTCCGAGATGAACATCCTGGTGCCCAACAAAGACGGAGAATATGTGAGTGTCCTGTTACCTCAAATCAAAAGAAAGATTAAAGCGGCAAAAGTTTATTTAAAAAAACAAAAAACAAAAAAAACACATTTCAAGCTGTACAATGACTCCTCTGTCTCTGTCCCCTCCCCTCTCAGACGGAGCTCCCTGTTCCCGAGCAGTTCAAGACCGTCTGGGACGGCAAGAAGCTCGTTACCACAGCAACAGAGATCGCTGGATAGAGAGGCAGCATGTGACATGTCCGCCCCTTCGTCGACAACATACCCCACACCCCCTTACACCTCCCTCACCCCCTTCTCTTTTTGCAAATGCCTACCTGACTGGTCGACCACCCCACCAGCTAACACTCACACTGTAGACTGAGAATCGGACGTCATGCGTGTTATCTCCCTCCCTTTCTTCCACATCAGCCAATCACGGCTTAAGCTGTTCCTTCCATAAAGCCAATAAGGGGACTGCTCGCGTTATCTGGAGCAATCCTCCAGCCAATCAGCAGGGGAGCAGCTTGTCATTTATAAATTTGGTTTTTCCCTGTGGCCAGTGAGCACTTTTTCAGAAAAAAGAAAAAACGAGTTTTGCCAATAGTATCTGTATCATATCTTCTATCTATCTATCTGGATAATGCTACGCTAAATTTAACATGTAGACAAAAAGCCAACATGTGAACAGGGGGATTATAATCAGTTATATGGATATTGTCTCCTCTGCAACTAAAAGCACTGAAGCTGATCAGGCTCTTCATCAGGATGCTTCAGGTATTTCTTCCTCCTCCTCTTCCTCTTCCTCCTCACTGCACAGGTGAGGCTGGTTGTGTGTTGTTTTTGTTTTTTTAAGTTGCAGCCTGATAAGTTTCTGCTCCATTTATATGCAATTCACCGATTGAAGCACATGTCAAAGTAAGGATAACGACATCCATATCATCTTCACTGATGTTTGACTGTAATAACATTCATTGTGGTGATTAAATATAAAAAAGCACTCTTAAGAGCACATACGTATAAGTAATATGAGTGCAAGACCACTATCTATTTCTCATCATGAAACAAAGGCACTTACTAGAAGAAAAAAAAAGGTGGGGAACAAAATCATTTCATGTGCTTTCCCTTAATCCCACACATAGGACATTCCCGAGTATATTAAAACATTCCATGTAAGGAGGCATGTAAGGAAAAGTTGCAGTAAAGAGCAAAGAGATTTTAATCAGTGGTGACCGGCAAAGAGACCCGAGGATGATACTGAGTGGTTGTCGTCGAATGCTTCACCTCCATTGGAAGTATCTGCTGTAATCACCTGTATAGATCTGGAATAAAAAAATCACTGAATAGTCTTAAATATTAGCCCCACCATCAACTGTCACTCCATTCATCTCTTTCTTTTTTGGTTATCTGGAGCTCTCGTAGCTGTGAAGCTCTTTGCTGAATTTTCTTTTATATTGTCTCTTTTCTTTTACCTCTTCTTTTTTGGGTCCAAAATCAGAAATCTGCTCATTAGTACTGGAGACATCATTAAAAATGTTGCAATAAAATATCATTTGTTTGGCTGTGTTTTATTGGAATCACATGTAAGTTGTACACAGATGTATTATTGAACAGTTAAACACAAGAATTCATTAAAAAAAGAAAAGGCTTAAACATTTAAGAAAATAAAATTGACCTCATGAGAACAGCTCACATTGGAAATAACATGAGTTGAGTGTTAGTAGTAGCACAGCAGAAGACTAACACGTTAATTAGCTGAAAAATCAACATCATGCTGTAAATTAGTGCAATAAGAAGGAGTAGCGTGGCGTCTGCATCCCTTCTCTGATTATTAAAACCCTGATCTTCATTTATTGCCACTTTGATCCCCACGGGGCGATCCATCAGCACTTCTAGCGTAAATAAGGCAGCAGGTTTTCATTGAACCACTCTCTGGTGAACTGGAGGTGATCTCCAGGCGTCGAAAGGAAAGCCAGCTTTCCCGCTTTTTCCATCGCTGCCAGGCCCAGACGATCCTGAATTTGAACGCACATTTCAGTCATTGCAATCTGATATCTGAGACATCACTTTATATGAAGGCAGGTGTTTTTGTCAACTAAAAGATTAACTAAAAATGAGCTGCAGATGAATTAAAGCAGCTGGCATTAAGGGAATTTGAAGCAAGAATGAAGCTTCTATATCTTTTAAAGGTTTAACTAGTAATAGATAATCAGGGTGTTTGTTTCCTCAATGCTAATCAGGAAAAAGTAGAACTCCAGATGTACATTTTAGGGACTTTTAAGCAACTAAAATTGACATAACTGCAAATCTGTTTCAGTGTGAAGCCTGGTCAGATCATAGTAATATATTTATTTAACATTATGTCAGAAGAAAACCCCACTATAGTGTTTTAAAATAACCAGGAAGACTGAGGGGAAAACCAACTGACTTTCATAATCACAGGAAAATCCAAACATTAAAGCAGAGAACAAAAACACTATGAATAAAACAAAGGCTGCATCTGATTTCGGGTTTAAAAAAAAAAAAAAAATTTAAATGACCTCAGTCTTAAAATAAAGACAGCCATCTATCAGCTGACAACAGAGATCATAAAAGACGGTTACCTCTTTATAGAGAACGCTCTCCTGTAGAGTTTCAGTCTCTTTGGCCTGGCCAGTTTTCAGGAAGCCGAACCACTACAAGAAGAACCAAGACGAGGTGGTTTGTGGTTGTGTTTCATTACAGCAATGTTATATCAGTATGGTTACAGTAAAGTGTGTGTGTGTGTGTGTGTGTGTTTTGTATGTTACCTCTGTATCAACTGGATCCACTACGGTGTCCTGCAGGAACTTGACCATGATGAACTTTTCCAGCAACTGAAGATTCTTCTTATAAGTCTCGTTTACGGCCTTTAAAACAGAAGAACATTACATGATGAGAAAAACATGTTGAGAAAGTTGGTAAAAGCTAAATAAAATAAATAAGCGAGGATATATTTTTAATCACAGTAACCCAGATAAATACACGAGATGATTTCTATTCTGATTTTGACCATTATTTGTAACTCCTGCTCCATTACAGTTATTTTTACATAATACAGTCACTAGCTCATCCATTCTCCTTGTGCCTGAGCTAATACTGAATTTTGCATTAATGTAAAGTTTGCTTTTGATCTCGGCAAGACATTTAAGCTTCATCCTAGACCCTGAAACAAATGACGATACGGTATTTACATGAAGCATATTCAAGCAGCACTTTTCAAAATGTGCTTTGCAAGAAGAAGAAGAAAAAAGGATAGAGATACAGCGAGGGAAATAAGTATTGAATTTCCGTTGAGGCTCTTCACATTAAGTATTCACCAGACTTTGGTATTAACTTAGAAATCCACACATACAATGAAATCAAACCATTAAAGTCCATAATATAAAGTTATGTGTAATAAAGTGGAATGAAACAGGAAAAAAGTATTGAACATTTTCTTGATTTTCTTTCTCTGAATCTTCCAGTACATGTCTCCATTCATCTTTCCTTCAATTATATGAAGTCTGCCAGTACCACGAGATGAGACACAGCCCCATACTGTGATGCTTCCACCTCAAAACTTCACTGTTTCTTATAGTGTTCTTCAGCAGATGGTGCAGTGCCATGTCTCCTCCAAACAGAGTCTATTGTATGACAGCCAAAAAGTGCAATTTTGCTCTCATCTGACCAGACTACATTCTCCTAGTATTTAATAGGCTTGTCCAAATGTTGTGTGTCAACTTTAAACAAGCTTCAACATGCCTTCAGTCAAGGAGTCTTGCAGGTTGAGTACACAGAGGCCTTGGCGGTGAGTGCATTGCCTGTTTTCTCTCTATCAGTTGTAGTTAGATGGTCCTTAGCTCTTGAGACTCTTCTGACTAACCTTCTGACTCCCTGATCAGAAATCTTGCAAGGAGCTCCTGTGAGTGGCTGGTTGAGGGTGGAGTGATGGTGGAGTGATGTTCCTCCCACTTCCAGATATTGGTCACAATGATGCTCACTGGAAGTTTTGAAATGCGTCTCTGTAACCAGTTTCATTGAAATGTTTTGCAACGATCAGGTTGCGAAGGTGTTGAAAGAGGTCATTGCTTTAAACCAGCATGAGATGTTTCTTGGTGTACTACTTTTTCTTAGCGTGTTCAATACTACACATAACTTAATTTATGGACTTTAATGTTTTGATTTCTTAATGTATGTAGATTTCTTAAGTTAATACCAACGTCTGGTGAATATTTCAATATGTAATGAAAAAAATGTTGACACGTTCAATACTTATTTTCCCCCGCTGTAAATAAGTTGTAACCCACAGATTAAAATTTTTAAGATGCTTTCTTTCTTTTTTTTTAGGAGATGTGCACAGATTTGGTCACAGACTTTGCAGGAGGCTGTTCCAGAGTCGAGAAGCACCAACAGCTAAATCCAGATCGGCTTTAGTTTTCAGATTTGACCTCAGAGCAACGAGGGGCTCTGCTCTGTAGATCTCCTCAGCACAGATACTCATCTAAAGCTTTGTAAGTAAAAAGTGTCAGGAAGCCAATGGAATGAATCTAAAACTGGCATAACATATAATCTACGTTTTACTGACCCTCTCTTGATTGATGTCGGCCAGGAAGAGACTGTGCTTCTTGTACAGGTCGTCATTGAGGGGGTCGTGCCAGTACTGGGCCTGCACCAGGCTGATAACCACAAACACAACGACCAGTCAGAACAACGGTGATGACAGCCACACAATATCACAGCTGCTGAACACAATATCACCTCTGAGCGATAAGAAGCCATTCAAAGAGAGAGAGAGAGAGAGAGAGAGAGAGAGGAAAAGACGACTCACTGTTTCTGAACCAGGTCGGAATAAGCGCCGCTGTTCAGAGCTTTGCGGATCATATCACAGATGTGGGAGCTCTCTCCGGGACACCTGGGCAGCCCGTAGACTCCTGAGAATCAAAAAGGATGTGGTGACGACTTATTTTTCTTATTTATTTTACTTTATTTCATTTTTCCCCCCATTTTTAAATCACTCTTATTTTCTCGTGTGCATTGGTCTCAATTTGTTGTGTTTTTCCTTTTTAATTTAATCTTTTTCTTTATGTTGTCCTCAGTCTACACTTGTTCTGTCTTATTATCAGCTTGTCAATCAACTGTAAAGCACTTTGAACTACATTAACTTGGATGAAAAGGTGTTATATAAATAAAATTTGATTGATTTGATTCCTGCCTGCCTGATGCTGCTGTCAGCAATTATTCATCACGTAATAAAAGAGGTGCTGAAACTTGTCCAGACAGTTTGTAATAATAATGATTCATATTCACACGTTGCTCCACAGCTTAAAAATGCTGGTGAAGTTATAAATGAAGACTTTTTAAACATGACATTTACAGTTTTTGTTTATAATTCTACTTGATGTTTATCATTGAGGTGGTAGTGGGTAGTTTTGGTGTACTGGAGAGCATTATATTAAAAAGTCTTCCTGTTATTTTACCCTACTCATGCATGTTAATAGATTTTCTTAATGCCAGCTTTGCCCAGGAAGTGAAGCTGAACTGGTTTCATGGTTGTTTTTTTTTTCTTATAATCATGTCACCTTGGTGCTGGCCACCGATGGAGATCAGGTTTTTCATTGGTGGAGAGGGACACCGCTGTGCCACGGCCCTCCTGTGAAGAGAGGAAGCAGGGAGGAATCACAACGGGTTTCCTCATTCTTGTCCGGAGACAAAAATCATGTTGCAGCCTGACTGTGATGTCCTAACATCTTCCTGTCCTGACATTCACAAAGCTTTGTAGTATTCTTCAAGTTACCTGCATTTAAAAACCTTTCCTTCACTGTGTAGCAGAATCAGGAAAAAAGGAAAAACTGCAAAAACGCAATCTGTCTGCTTCCTGTTAAAAAAATTCACATAATAAAACTCCTCTGTGTGCAGAACAGGAATCACTTACAGAAACTGCCCCCCTTGGGAGAAGCCCATCGCATTGTAGCCCCCCTTCAGCTTGGGGTCCTGAGCCAGCTGGCTGCACACCATGGACACCTGCTCATTCACGTCCATGAAAAACCCATTTTCCGTGTCCTGCAGAAGGAGAGACATGAAAAGTTTGAAGCATGACAGACAGATTAAAAAGGAAGAAAACGAGCCGAGAGATAAAGTCACGCTGTCACGACGGATCAAAGCGAAAAGCAACCGAGCCGTGCTGCTTCGCTATGAATATCAACACTGAAAAATTACACAGGCAAGCTGTAAAGGAGACTTTTTTTTCTGATGTAACTTGTAGCAGCAGCACTGCAAATATGACATGAATAGGAATCCTCACGTCATGTGGATGTTTCAATCAAAGCTGCTGGATGGATGTTTGGTTTATAAGTTCACACATGAAGCATAAAGGATGTGATTTTACCATTTTAAACATCAGCTCAAAGATTTTTAATCTAGTTTGATTCACTAAACTTGAAGTAGCTACTTTTCAGAGGTGAGAAACATAAAAAAACAACATAAAATACCACTTTACTTTCATTTCTACCTTATAAAAATACTAGAAAAAGTGAGGTGGGTATATTTCCTATTTTCTCCAACATCTTCATCATTTTGGAATTAAGACAAACTTTTCTTCATCAGACTTTAACATTAGTGGGATAAAAGCTTTAAAATGTACCTGTATGACGTTCTTCCCGATCATCAATGAGAGCACATAAATGCCAGAAATGTCCTCCTCGATCATTTTCTTTATGGACCCCATGCTGAGAGGGTTACAGCAGCTGTCACCTGGTCGACACATGAAGCGTTATATTTAAATGATATATTCTATATATACAGTATATGTAGTCTATGTTGCTTTAACTACACTTCATAAAGAAACTGAGACACTTAGCAGAGCCTTTAGTGCTTCAGTACCTTTAGAGAAGTAATAACTTTATTTATATAGCGCTTTTTAAGAACAATATTACAAAGTGCTTTCTATAACATAAAATAAAGCGTATACATTTATGGTTCTGACATGGAAAGCAAGCGGCAAAATGATAAAACGTACAGGCAATCAGATTATCCAGCAAGATCATAAAACAGTAAAATCAACAATAGACAAAACTATGAAATAGAGATAAATTGTCGAATTAAAAAAGAAAAGTAACTCAAGGGCCGAAACAGTTAGTCAGTTAGTTAATCACCTTTAATATTTGAATGATCATTTTAGTGATTTTTTTTAGCACTGGTTGCTATTGCTCAAATTTGAGGTTTTGAAACTTTACTGTGTCCCACATGACAGTAATCTCAGTATATTTGCAGCTGGACTCTTTGTTAGACAAAGCAAGACATTTGAATTTGGGGCTTTTTTTTAACTATTTTCTGAAATTTTTTTACAAAATCATGATTCTGTAGATTAATCGATAATGAAGGTAATTGTTATTTGCATCCCAAGCTAACTCAGACATCATTACAGCTGCAAGAAAAGAGAAATAGTTATTTTCACTTCCTTTGATTGGATTTTCCCAGCCAGGGATTAACACTGGCAACCTTTCAGTTATTAACATGGTTCCCCAACTTTGAGGCTGCACACCACATTTACCAAACACTGCAATACCAGTCGTGTGAAGTTTGTATCTCACAGATCCCATCATCAGTGTGAATGTTCCAGTTAACAGGAAGTTTTGTTTTGCTTCCCTGAACAAAATGTTGACAATAACATGGGTGTATGTTTAATGTATTAACATGAGATTTGCTCTTTCTGTCTCTGAAACAATATTACATGTTTTTAATGAGTTTCCTGTATCCTTATAGCCTTATGAATTGTCATAAAAGACACATTAAAGTACAGAAAATGCCATTATAGTCAAATCTCAAAATCTCTAGTATCCCAAACTTCCCAATGACACCAAATGTTAATAAAATGTTGGAAATGTGTATAAAATATTGCACCTCATATATTTCCATTTGATGAAACTGCAGCCATAAAAACGCAGAATCTTAGGTTTGAATATTTGTGTGATAATACCATATAAAAGGTTTAGAAGAGCTGCAACAAGCTGATAAACACTATATCTGAAATACTGTAAGACAGAGAGGAACATATTGATGTTTTCAACCTTTAAAGCTACTTGAGGGAAAAGAAATGGCGGAAACTGTGTGCTAATTATCTATAAATTTGAATGCTAAAAGCTAATTTAATGTAATGATTGTATCCTCACATCCTATGAATAAACAGCTGAAGCACTCACCCATCCCATGCCACAGCACCAGTGGTACGGTCCCATTGTTTGAGTCACGAGCTGGACCTGCAGCGACTAGCAGAACTGGACCAGCCAGGAGGAAACACAGAAGGGCCGCTGTCATCCTGGACGCTGATACAAGAAACAACAGAGCATGAAAGCCAAATTTATTATCAAAAACAGAAGTAACAAAGTGCTCTAAAGAGGAAGAGGAAAGTGGAAAGAGGACTGTGGAAAAAAAGCAGGAATAAATAAGTCTATAACTCACAGAGCAAAGGTAAGAAAATAGAGAAAATAGAAAAACTAATTTGCTTTAGATGCAAATGATAGATAAAAGTGTGCATGACTTGTTCCAAATCTTGAGGCTGACATATGGGTCTAATCTTTGTTCCTTAGCTGGTTAAAGGAGGAATGAAACAGGGATTTCAGATGGAGTGCAAATTGTGAACAGAAGTCACATCTGAGATTTCATTTCCTGCGTTTAAAATTTTGGACCAATAAAACTATTTTCTGAAACATTGGATCATTTGAACATTTGTAGAAATGAAACCATGTGATACGTTTAGAGGGTAAAAATGGTGGAGCTGTTAACAACTCATAGACATCTGAAATGTGACCCTGACTAGTATTACACACTGCTTTTTGTAAGACATCAAAAGACAAAAAAAGGTTGGAAACCACTGGTTTCACCTTCAAAAATGTATTGTATTTTAAAAGCTTGTTATATTATCCATTGTGTCAAATATGAAAAGTAACTAAAGCTGTCAGATAAATGTAGTGGAGTAGAAAGTACAATATTTCCCTCTGAAATGTAGTAGATTCATTTTGGTGAAATACTGGACCATTTGAACATTTATTGAAATGAAACCATGTGAGGGGTTTAGAGGGGAAAACACTATTTTATGGAGCTGTTAACAACTCATAGAAATACTCAGATAAAGTACACCTCTAAACTGTATTTAATCAGTACTTGAGTAAATGAACGTGTGCCAGCATTTTTCTGATATCTACAAAGCTTTCATTTCTTTCGTAACAGCACACAGACTACAACCACAAGACAACCACAAGACAAACACACAGAGAAGTAACACTGTAGTACTGACCCAGATATTAATCTAATAACAAGTATTTCCTGCAACTCAAGGAATGATAGGGAAGTTAGCTCAGACGAGCTAAGGAAAACAGGCTTTTTACATTAAACAAATCAATGACTCAACATATTTTTTATACATGCAGTAACACATATAAGCAATGAGGAAGGTTAAAATCACTAGGGCAATTAAATAATGTCAAATTATTTAAGTGGAATAAGCCTAAATGTTGTTATCTAATTCAGAAGACATTACTCACCGTATGTTGTCTTCCTGCGTCTGTTTGATGGGCAACTAGTCACATGATGATGTTTAGAAGGAACAGCCAATCAGATTCAAGACACGGGGTTTAGAGTGAACAACCAATCAGATGCGCTTACAGTGAAAGGGGCGGGCCTTTAACCTGTGACTAGCCTAGCCCTTTTTGCAGCGATTCCTCTTTCTTTAGGCTGAATTAATCAATGCTGTGTCACTCTTATGGCTATTTAACTTGTTGTTAAATTGTCTTATAAATAACGCGTGGATATGTTAGAGTTTAATCTGGCATCTGCAAGGTTTAAACCCCTCTCTTCAGCTGCTAGCTAGCTCGGTTAGCTTGCCATGCTAGCTTGTTGACAACAACAACATTCCTGCTCGGATTATCAACTCCGATAAGAGAGAGAGAGAGGAGGGAGTTAAAAGAAGAGAAACGACACCATGTCTATTCAGTATGAGGAGCCCACGTTAGCGGGCAGTTACGGTGTGGTGGGCTCGTTTCCTAAAAGTTTTGGTTACGGGGTTGAAGAGGAGGAAGAGGAGGAGGACGACATGGATGAGAGCTCAGCATCAGCAGACAAGCCCAGGATCCTGCTGATGGGTCTGAGGAGGAGCGGAAAGTCCTCCATCCAGAAGGTAAAGTACTGCCCACCCTCAAATACACACATAGTAACAGCGAGTAGCTAAGTGCATGTGCTTAAATATTGTAAATATTGAAGTCAAGTGTAATTTTGAGGTTCTCTTTCCATTTGATGCTACTATATACTTCCACTCCACTGTATTTATCTGACAGCTTTAGTTACTTTTCAGATGAAGATTTGACACAATGGATAATATAACTAACTTTTTTGGCTTTTGACAACTTACAAAAAGTAGTGTGTAGTCAGGGCCACATTTCAGAGTTGTTCACAGCTCCAACTAAATAGTGATTTTTTTCCCTCTAAACTTCTCACATGGTTTAATTTAATGAATGTTCAAATGATCCAAAATTTCACCAAAAAATCAAAGATCAGAAGTGAAAACTGAAAAAAACTGAACTGAAAACTTGTATATCAGAACTTTCTTCTTTCCTCTCTCATTAATCATCTCACGACTGTACTTGGATGCACTTTTTTATGCAGGACTTTTACTTGTAATGGAGTATTTTTACATTGCTGCATAAGTACTTTCACTTAACTAATGGAGCCAAGTACTTCTTTCATCACCGAATACGACCTGGAGCTGCTAGTTTATTAGATACACCTGTGTGAAATGTGTGCAGTTTACAGCAGTGGAAGTATTCATATCCTTTACTTGAGTAAAAGTACCAATACAACCATGTAAAAATACTTCATTGCAAGTAAAATACCTGCATAAAAAATAATATTGTAAAAGTACAATAGGAGCAAAATGTACTCTATAATGTACTGTATGTAGCTATACTTATTATTATTCAAATATTCTTAGAGTTTCAACCATGTTTTATAGACATACACACACACGTGCACATTAGTACTCAGTACAACATAGAGAAAACATAAAGATAGATACATAAATAAATAAAATATAAAAATAGATAAGCAACAATCAGAAAAACAACCGTTCCGTACAGAGTATTTGTTATCTGTAGTATTGTCCTTGGCAAATTGTATTGTGGACTAAGAATAAAAATAAAAATGACCATAAAGCGACCCAATAGTCTGCATACTGGTCGTATTATTGTCCCTGCCGACATACAGCACTTCCTCTAAAGGCACTTGAGGCAAAATAATAATAATAATAAAATGAATAAAACCAAATAATAAATGGGAAATAGGATAGCTATAATTTATACAGCTCTCAAGAGGATTTTACCTTCTGGCTCTTGCATAACAAAAAGCACCACTAAAAGGAAAACTGGGCTGTTCTCCAGACTGGACACACGTGTAATTTCATATATACATATGTAGCAGTAGTCAAATTTAAGATGCAGTAGCAAATAAATTCATAATGTTAAATAAATAAAGTACATAACATCTAATATGATGTGAATACTATGGGTGATAAGTTAAAGAGTTTCATGGCTGGAGTGACCCAAACAGTAATCATCATTGTCCTTTTTCTCAGGTGGTTTTCCACAAAATGTCACCAAACGAGACTTTGTTCCTCGAGAGCACCAACAAAATCTACAAGGACGACATTTCCAGCAGCTCCTTTGTCAACTTCCAGATCTGGGACTTTCCTGGCCAGGTGGACTTTTTCGACCCTGCATTCGACAGCGAGATGATCTTCAAGGGAGCCGGGGCCTTGATCTTTGTCATTGACGCTCAGGTATATATTTTTTCGTTCGTCAGTCTGAGCTGAAGCTTACATACCGCAGCGTTGAAAGGCTTCCTGTGTGAGATGAATAAACATACGTCTCTCCTGTTTTTAGGATGATTACGTGGAAGCTCTCGTACGGCTACATCTAACCGTATCCAGAGCCTACAAAGTGAATCCAGACATCAACTTTGAAGTGTTCATCCATAAAGTAGACGGTCTGTCAGATGATCACAAAATAGAAACACAGAGAGACATTCATCAGAGGGCCAACGATGACCTGGCGGATGCCAGCCTGGAGAAAGTTCACCTCAGGTGAGAGTCTCACACTGTCTGTTCACACAGGTTTGATACTTCAGATTTTACAAGGTACAATTAGAAAACAGAGACTCGAGATCACTCCCCACGTCATTATAAATAAATATCAGATTAAAGATTCAGTTCTAGAGTTAACGCTCTCTCGCTTATTTCTTTTAGCATGAAAGCTTCAAAATGATTGATGAATAAAAGTGTAACAGTGCCACATTTTGGCTCACTGACTGCTGTTTTATTACTTATTTATTTGATAGTATGGGGAGGAAAGTACAAATTCAATCAAATTTAAGTAAACACAAGTCACTTTATTGATGGAGCTCATTTTAAAAATACTAAGTACTTTACAAAGACTCAAATAAAAAGACATAATGTTGATGATAAAGGGGGAAATTAATCAAATAAAAGCAATATAAAAAGACAGAGAACACAAATGATAGAAAATAAATGAATACATGAAAACAGTGTGACTGATGTCTTTAATAAGCGAAAAATGTATTTATCTAAGGATTTATTTTGGGGAATTGAGAGTGACCTGCAGTAAGGGTCTCCTGCCTGCCGCACTTTTATAGCCAACATTTAACAGATGGGTAACTTTAACTTTTGGCTGCAGTTTGAAGCAATCATAGTGTTGAATTTATGTTGAAATGACATTTACTGACTCATACATGTAGCACACAGAGTCTCCTTCACTTTTTTTTGTTGCCAGCCTGTTTCAATATTGATCATGACACAAATTTCAGGTTTAGTGTCAAATGTAACGTATAACTGAAACATTTCAGCTCTGTGGAGAAGCCGGATTTGTTTTTGTTTTTTTTTATCTCTCACGGCCGACAGACATGACATCACTTGTTTTTCAGAGATTAAAGACTTTAGACTTTTGCTCTAACTTGTTTGGTATGTTTGCGCAGCGTCTTATCTCTCTTCCCAAAATGTCCCTCCTCAGTTTCTACTTGACCAGCATCTACGACCACTCCATATTCGAGGCCTTCAGTAAAGTCGTCCAGAAGCTCATTCCTCAGCTGCCGACTCTGGAGAACCTTTTGAACATTTTCATATCTGTAGGTTTTGTTTTTTCTTTCTTCTTCATTTTTTTCACACATGATATTTTTATGACATTGTGTATCCTTCTCTTGATCACATCCTGAATGTTTTTGCAGCACTCTGGGATTGAGAAAGCCTTCCTGTTTGATGTTGTCAGCAAGATTTACATCGCCACAGACAGCTCTCCTGTGGACATGCAGTCCTACGAACTCTGCTGTGATATGATAGATGTCGTCATCGATGTCTCCTGCATTTACGGGTCAGAAGAATTATATTTAATTTTTTTTAAGCGTTGGCAAATGATCCTCTTTTTTTAACGCAGTGTTTAAAGGTGCTTCTCTGTCTTCTTGTTCTTCCTCTCCGCAGGCTAATGGAGGATGGCAGCGGCTGTGCGTATGACAAGGAGTCTTTGGCTATCATCAAACTGAACAACACTACAGTGCTTTATTTGAAAGAGGTCACAAAGTTCCTCGCACTCGTCTGCATCCTCAGAGAAGAGAGCTTCGAGAGGAAAGGTGCGCAGTTTAGATTTTATAAACAGCTACATTTGTGTCATTAGACAGCGGTTTGATTATACAGGAAGTCCCAACTGTTTGAAGTCTAAAGCCGCCAGCTCGTAAAGTGTCTGTTCAAAGCGAGGCGTGATCCCAAGGGTGAATTTTTAAGAACACATATATTTCTTTCCATTTAGGCGTTTCCTCCTCACCAAGACCTTTTTTTTATTTCCACAGCCAAAAAACATTATTTTAAACACAGTCTCCAAGTGGATGAATCTTTCAAAAAAAAAAAAAATCCAATTTCAGACGGGAAATTAGCTTTTGGAAAAGCGTGATATAAGTCTGATCTGGGGTCTTGTGGCAATATTGAGAAGACCACTTACTTATATTTTCTGCTACTTTCTTTGAGGTCACACAGCTCAGGTGTTGTTATTAACCTTCATTGATGTGCTGTCAGTGCAGCAGAGCAAGAATGATTGTAGTTAACAGGTAGCATTTATGGCCTGTAATCAAATGACCATTTTAAAGCAACTTCAAGGAGTTTTGAACTGGTTATGAAACAATCTCAACGTAATAATGATGACTCTATGTGACCTACAAACGAGACCATCATTGTGAAGATTGGCCACTTCTATATAGTTATTCTAAATGCCTAGCGCTGGGTCAGACTCCTCGTAAAATAAGAGGAAATAAGATAAAATATTTCTTTATCTTATCTTATCTTAATTTGATCATTACCATAATTTCCAAAATCAGACTAAACGATTTACGGCCCGCAGACCGGAAGAGTTTCTGCCAAAATCAACACAAGATGAAAGTTCCTTGTATTAACTTAAATACTTATTGTGATGTCTGAAAACATAAACTGGGAAAAAAGGAGATAACAACTAAATCATGCTGCAATAAAACACAGCACGGTTGCTCACAGGAAGCAGCACTTCTAACCAGATGAGTGCTGTGATGCAGTTTTATTATTTGCCAACAGAAAGAGGATGTAGAAGAGGAAATTTGACAGTTTTCTTATTGCTTGTTTTGCCCCTTTAGTGTGGACAGATATCTTAAAAAGAGCAGGTGAACACTAAGGCTTAATTTAATTTGCCAGTTGTTTTCTTTTTGTTTTTGTCAGATAGTAGACAAAAAAAGAATGGAAAAATACTCGTCATATTTTAAAGAAACATGAAAACAAACACATTTATTCACAAAAATATAAAATAAAGAAAAGGATTGACATTTGAGAAACTAAAGCTATAAGTTTTGGCTTTTTAAAGAAGATTATTTGGTCATCAGCATAGTCTCTGTTGACTGAACTATTGATTAATCGACTAATCAATGCAGCTCTAATTTAAACAGTGTGGCTTCTCATTCCACACATTAACAATATTTTCACTTAGTGTGTTTCTACAGCTTCTATTCAATGAGTTTTAGACATGTTATTTTATATTGCAAAAGCTTTATCGCATGTCAACTTCAATGCTATCCGTCTTCTGTTTGCAGGTTTGATAGAATACAACTTTCACTGTTTCCGTAAAGCCATACACGAAGTGTTTGAAGTTGGCACCTCGACACTGGGCGACGTCCAGAATCCAGCGAGCTCGTCCAGCAACAGCCTGACGGGCTTGAAATACGCCGCACTCAACGGAAGCGCCCTTTAAGATGGGGGGGGGGGGGAGAAGACGACGACGACGTGACTTTACTGTAATTCTTTGGTTTACCTGAAGTGCGGTGAGGGGTGGAGAAATCATATATCGAGGAAGCACTTGAACACACGTTGCCTTGTTTTGTGCAACTGAATGTGAATCAGTTAGAGAAGCTGAGCCGCAGTTGATGAACCGAGCTCAGATTATAGACCTTAATTTTGACAGTTTTCAGGGAGGATGAGAGGTGATCTGATCTACCTGCTTCTCTTGTAACAAAGAGAAGAATTATGTTTGTCAAACTTGTCTGGATTTATACTCTTAGAGGTGACACATGCCAAAAATAACTAAATCATGTACGTATGTTTTTCCTGCACAATTATCAGTATGTCAGCCATGTTTACCTTCTTCTCGGCCAGTTAACTCTGTGTACTCTACATTATACAAATACAGTTAAAGCACAACGTACAATGTAAAAACGCTTCATTGACTCAACTAGTAACTTGAGTTTGATGCTTGTTTGCACCAGGTACGCTACGACAGCTACGACAGCTACGACAGAACAAACTTTTTATGTTCCTGCTCATTTTACCGTGAAATATAGTGAGCTGTAAGTGGGTTTAATCCCCAATATGAAAAAAAAGAAAAGAAAGTCCTGTGGAGCGTAGTGTTTGTTCTTCAGTGTGTTTTCTGTTGATAATGACTCATGCGACCAGTGCTCTGCTCAGGATCTCCTCAGACCAGGACTGTGCCAGCTCCACCATTAGAGCCTCGGTTGATTAACAGAGGAGGTGACGGCATTTTCATCTTAATGGAGTCTGGAATAACTGATTATGCTTTTCGCTCGGCCGACACGCCACGCCTGCTGACAGCTGAGTTTTTGTAGCTTGATGAACATTTTGGCCAAATTTACCACACAGAGATTCAGTTTGTAGCAGCTGTGTTTGCTTTTCTGTACAACTTGATTAATATCTCAGAGACCATGAGGATTTGTTTTTACGACTGTATAAAGTTCTTTAATAAAATAAGTTTCTATTTTGCTGAGTCCAGCTTGATTGTGTGTTATCGAAGTCTTTCTATCTCTTGAAAAGAAAACTTTTTTTAAATTGTGTTTTAAAATCAAGATAATGAGAAACTGTCTCATGACAAAGTTTCGTACATGAGTGACGTAGTATCTCATAATTTTGACAATTTTACGTAATCATAGAAATGGACAGAGATCCACCGCCTACTTGTTCAACTAGTAATTATGATACAATATCATCATTATAGTAAGTTTTGAGAAACTTTCATGATTATTATGAAAAAAGTTAAAGTTTAGCATAATTATGACAATCATTAAAACGACTCATGATTACCAGATACTAAATCATAATTATGAGGCAATAGTGAATTGAAACATTTAATGATGAGAAACGTTAACGTAATTATGAAAATGTATGAAATGAAATTATGATAGCAATAAAGTACTTAAAATGTTTTTCTTATAAAGATAATGTGATACCGTAATTATGTGTACATTTCCTGTAATTATGAGATGTTGAGTTATAAATATTCACCCCCTAATTTTCTTTCATTATGAAGTGTTTTCTCAAGTCATAATCATGACATTAATTATAAAAAAATCATATTATTATAATTATTATCTCATAACGTCGAGAGTTTCTCATGATTATGAGATACTAAGTCATAATTATGAATCACTATTGATACCAAGTTAGTTAAAAACCCATCTATTTTTTTCTTAGTGTTTTATCTTGTAATTATAAGACATATATATGTAAATACATAAAAAAATATAATTAGGTATTTTCTCATATAGATACAGTCACATTTTCTCCATTCTGAACATTTTTTGACATAACTCATAATTATTAAAAATTAATTTTAAGGGTTTCAAGAATTTTGTCAATAACTGTGATGATTAAAATCTTATTTTTTCAGCCTTATAATTATATTTCTTTACAGTCTGTCCATGTGCATCCACCCACAGATAAACCACTGTAACTAACATGTCTGACCAGCAGATGGCAGCATATTATCATGAACATATTTAACTTTTTTTGACCTGATGTAGGCAGCATCACCCTCACTCATGCTTCAGCAGGACAGTTTATTTTTCTATCAGCTCCTCCTGCATGAACTCCGAGACCCAGCAGTCCATCAACAGGTCTTGTAAATAAGCTTTAAAAAAAGTGACACACATGAAGTAAAACCCTTCATCACACACTGTATACACATGTAGTGTAACATCCTGACTTAATGGGTAGTGGCAGGATGGAGCCGCACATGAAGCCTCTAATCGGCCCCAGACCTCCTGCTCACCACTGTGGAAAATAGAGGTCAATGAGAGGGAAAATGATATCTTGCTGTCTTTGTGTGTGTGTGTGTGTGTGTGTGTGTGTGTGTGTGTGAGGACCCTGCAGTTTGCTCCTGACCACAGAAGATTTCATGCAAGCCAAGAAAACTCAAGAAGAAAGACAATACAGAGTGTAGAGAGCATCCTGAGAAATGGGAGATTTTCAGCCTTTTTGTGCAGTGAAATTAAAGATTTTATAAAGATGTGCAGTTCCCAAATTACTTATTGTGATATCAAGTGATGGTAAAACTGCTGTAGAGCACATTAAACCATGTGATTGTTATTTAGTGAAAACCACAACTTATATTTTAAGATTATTATAGTGATTTTCCATTTAGAGAGATAATAAAGTGGTTTTGCATCAGCAGCTGGAAGCAAGCGGATCCTCAAAAGTCTACTCTGTATTTAAAATATTCAATTACATCCAAGAAACACACACTTTCAGTCTACCTTCTTTAAGTTTGAACTCCTCTCAAGGTGAAAGAGAGGGAGGAGGGAGAGGAAAGAGAAAGAGAGAGAGAGAGGAGGAGGAGGAGAAGAAGGAGGAGGAGGAGGGGAAGGGGCGGTGTTTGGAGAGGAATGGTTTGGTTTTACGCACCAGACTCAGATGCTTCAGTCAGTGGAAACCCGTCAGTTTTCAGCCCCGTAGGAGTCCTGGGAGGATTTAATTATCTGTCATTGAATACAGCAGAGCGACACAGGAGGACAAACTGCTCAGATCCTGCAGAGACGAGAGGAAGAGGAGAGAAGAGAGAGGTACGTTTGATGTACTTTTACAGGTTTATATCATTTCAACAAAAAAGTAGATGATGGGTAGTTGGGTACTACTTAAGCTCTGTGATGTGGGGAAAGGGCGGTGATAATTACATTTAAAGAGTGATACAATCGGTGCGCGTGGGTATAATCTTCTGAAGCCTCACCTGTCTCATTCTCACGTGGTGCAAAAGGGGCGAATTATTAAATTATTAAAGCACCAAATCCATTTTTTAATATGTTTTTCTACTTTTACGCAACACGTGGAGACTATAAAAATGAATGGCACTACTTTTTTTATAATCTTTGGATAAATTGTAACTCGTGACTTCATTAATGGCTAATAGACGTTAAGCTTTTACAGTAGCAGTTATGAGCTATTAATGAGAACACATGTAGGGGTCGCCAGGTTAAGTTTGACCACTTTTTTCCTAGAAAGCAGCTGCAGAGACTCAGAAGTGAAATCCATTTATTAATGCCTCACTAACATTTACAACTGCACACTTGGTGCCATGTTGGAAAGCAAGAGACCCAGGAACATTTATTAATTGAGCATTTAAAAGACAAACACCTGTCAATGGGGGTTTTTCACAACTTGGCAACCCAAATGTGTTCTTACCATTGGCTTATAATCAATCTTTAAATTCAGTTCAGTTCAGTTCAGATCTTTATTGTCCCACAAGGAACAATCCTTTTATAGCAAAGCAGCATAAAGACATAAAACCATGGAATACAAACACAATAAAAGCACACATAGTCAATAAAAGACATTAAAATCAATCAGTAAATGATTTATTAACCATTAAGAAAGACAGTATATCTCATTTTTTTTAGAAAGTGGTGCCAAATCACTGAACTTGCATGTAAGAACAGCATATTTTAAGCTAAAGGTTTGAGCCCACACATCCAAGGTGCTGGAAAAAGGATGCTCTTCCTGTAGGTTAAAGAAATAATGAATGTTTTTGGGGTGGGGGGTTAGGGGCTGAACAGGGTCCAGTGTGAGTAACTGATACTGTGAATAAGTGCTGCTGCTCGGTTTTTGAAGTAGGATTTATGAGAAGAAGAACAAAGGAGAGCTTTGAGGAAACAATCCTTAGCTTGAATGTTTTTTCAAAGTCTTGAATCAGCTCAGATGCGTGACAGAATAAAAGCTTCATATCTTGAGAATTTGGGGCTTAATGTGTCACACAAACGGTCATGCTAACAAGCCATTCGGTCTCATTGAGTTAGGGTGATGTCATGTCTCCTCCAGATTACAAATTTTCTTCTGGGGACTCAGCAAACCCCCCACGCCCCCCTCCCCCCCCCCCCTCCCTCGGCACCACTCATAGTTTCCATCACCGCACACCATTCCCATACCAACATCACGTTCCAGTCCATTTGGGTGAAATTAATACATTCATTGAAACAATCCAGCTCTGGTTGCACCCCCCCCCCTCCTCTCCCTCCCTCCGTGAAGAAATGTGGGGGTGCATTATTTTTTGTTTCACACAGAAAGGAATTCCTGACTTTTGTCTTTTCTTAGAAAACAGAGGGCGGAAGAAAAAAATGCATTTTTTTTTTCTCTTCTCAGTGTTGGAACCGCACGATTTTGCCACGTTTTGACCACAGTCACATTCCTCTGAAATTCTTGCGTTGGGCGAAGGTTGGGCCTGTGTAAAAATCACTGGAGACGAGCCAGACATAAAGAAAAATAAGAGAGATGATTCTGCATTGCCAACTGACTGACTGATGGTTATAAAATCAGACTGTCACGGATGTGAGTCAGTCTCACTCATATCACTGTCTTTTCCATTTCCTGTTTCCTTTGCACAACCTGAGAAGAGCCTTATATAAAATAGTTCAACAATTTGGGAGATACACTCGATCGCTGTCTTGCCAAGAGTCAGATGAGAAGATTGATGCTAGTCTGGAAAGTTTAGGGTATCAGTCTTCTTATCTGGTGGCACCTTCAGACTGAGAGATTTAAGCAATGTTATAGGTTTATTGCAAGCCACATAGATGTGGATTGAATACATTTGGGTATGACATCAAGTTTGATGTATGTAGACTGTAAGATGATCACACCTACTGAATCATAGGCCACAACGTAAATCAGTATACAAGAAGAAGTAATTAGCATGCATCATCCATCTGTGCTGCATGCTGTAGTGGTTAACAATGAAGCAAAGCAAGAAACTGAGCTACATGCTACGTCTTTCTTGGCTCAGTCAGCTGGAGGACACGTCATTTGCCCATTTTACCTACATCATTGGGTTTCATGCTAGTGTTGCAACAATTTGTATGTAATTTCATGCTGCATTCCTATTAGTTAGAGTAGTTAATAGATGTTGGTCATAGCAACAGTCAGATTGTGAAATGGTTTTCCTAAATTTTTGGCACTGTAGGATTTTTTTCCCAGACTATCTTTGGTTACAAGGCCGTGACAACCCGCCGTCTTTGAACCTCTCTCTCATTGCAACATAGGACCACCAACCAAAGACATCACCGCATTTCTTTCACATGGGTCATTGTTCCTCTGGGACAGCCCGAGAAACGCAATGGCTTTACTCATGGCGATACTCAATGAGATTCCCAAAATGTCGACCAAAAAAAAGTAAAGTTTCAGTCTGGTAATTGCTAGGTAGGATCAGCCGGAGGGACGGACTCTCATGAGTGCAGTTAAGGTCAGGGTTAACTCTCTTCTGAGAGTTTAACAAAACATCCTTTAGCCTGATCCAATCTAGCACCATCATTTCACTATTTTCTGTCCAAGTGATCATAGATGAGCCAGCAGCCTCTTAGCTTAGCATAAAAACTGAAAACAGGGGGAAACAGCTACTTTATCCAAAAGGTAATACAATCTGCCTACCTGCATCCCTAAAACTCACAAATTCATCATATCTTGTTTAAAATTATTTTTTTTAAAGTACAAAAACTAGCCATGCTCCGTCGTCTGGGGAGTTCGGTGCCAGACTAGTTCTTGGATGGGATGGAGAAATAGTCTAACAGTAACCTACTGTAAAATGACACATTCATTTTTACACTTCAGTGTTTGCATAGATTAAATAAACAAGATAACGTGTTTTATAGCCACTGATAGACAGGTTTGTCCCTTTAAACAGAGTCAGGGTAGTTGTTTCCTCCTGTTTCCAGTCTATGAGCTAAACTATGGTAAATGGCAGCTGGTGCCAGTTTCATATTTTATGTAAAGATAAGAATAGTAGTATGAAATTATTCTCAAAAATGTCAAACTATTCCTTTATTGGGTCAGAGGAACGATCCCAATTTTGTCTGGAACACATTTTCAGTCTGCATATCTTCACATTTATATCTTTAATGACCCAAAACCTCAAAACCATCCACATGTGCTGTCTCCAGGTGTAAGAGTTTAATATCAGCCAGTAATTCTTTCCTTTTCTCTTTAATGATCTCATAACGTGTCCATCAAATGCCTCTGGCTGCAACTCTCAGCCTCTCTCAAGCTCTCCAGCACAAAGATGAAGCTCCGATTCAAAGACAAACAAATGGAGCAGTAAACATGAAACAGAGACGGCAGGCCCAGTCTCTCAGAAAACAAACATTTGACACTATTAACGCTTGACTTTAACCACCTCACTTACACTCCAGTGCAAGCTGGCAGTTGATGGGAAAATGTGTTTACTTGTTGCCGTTGTTTAAGATCAGACGGACTGTTTATTTGCATCAGCCGATCTTCCCCTGCGAGGACAATCCAAGTAAAACAGCTACTTTGCCAAAGGAAACTTCAATAAAGAGGTATTATTGTAACAGACTGCATGATCACACTTGATTATGATCTTTTTAATCCTTTTTTTTCTCTTCTTCAGTCACAGCAATATTTTGAAGTTTAAACAATATTTTTCGGCAACAGCTCTGTTGTTTAGGTCAGTGGTTTTCGGGCTTTTATGATAATGTCTGGTTTTTATACTTAGACAGTGAAAGTGATTGAATAAACTCTACATGACTTACAATAACATCTGAATATTTAATTGCAGTTAATCTGGTGTATAAACTAGAGCAGATGTAAGGAACCTTTCTGTCTTGTGATCTCTTAAACCAAAGTTTACCTTCAGCAGCTCATCACCAGTTGGATGTATCTTGGTTTAATCAAGAGATTTCAGTCAGGTAAAGATCTGAAAGAGAAACTAAGAATCCAGCACACTGTCCATCACTTTACTTTACTTTATTAACGTGATGTTTCGGTCTTTGGACCTTCATCAGGCATAAAAGCTATCTGCTCTCACCTTGGAAAAATCCCATCAACTGGCAGCTGCAAGTAAGCATCACATTTTAAGAGGTCACAAGCCAAAAAGGCTGGGAGCCGCTGCTTTGAGTCCCAAGTAAATACTTACAAGTTAATATTTAAAAGCTGTCTTCAATTATGTGTCCAAGATTCTTTGTTTTTTCTTTGAGGACAAACATTTTTTGGTCCCGTGCACCTGTCTCTAAGATCTCCTAGACTGTTTTTGTTGAGAAAAGAGTTGAAAAGTCAGGTCACAATTTTAACCATTTATTACAACACACCGCATTTTAGTTGGTTTGGTGCGGCTCTGCTCGAGTGATGCTCTGGTATAAATCTGAGCGAGCTTGATGCAGACTGTCAAACACACCTGTCAGAGCCTGAGACACAACATTTAATGAACATAAACTTACAAGCTGAGTGCAAATATTGGAGAATGTAGAGAGAGCAAAGATACAGACCTCAGAGCCAAATATTTATACTGTCCATTGACAGACATTACTTCATGTATATTACAGTACATTATGTACATACATTATCTGAGGATGTATGGAACATGTGGTCAGCAAATTACCATCCTTTTTTTTTTAACTTGTAAGAAAAATCTTAAGGTGAAATCACCCAGTAAGATACAGTATATTGACACAGTAATTCACAAGAAAATAAACAGATTAGACTAGTTTGACTAAATAAACTTTCTTCTTTCCTTTTCTGGTCCTCTTTAAACATTATAGTATTTTGGACAGTACAGTATTTTGACAAAAATAGCTGTAATTCAAGGTTCATTTTCAAGGTTTTTCCTCAGTTTTCAACCACATATAAATACTGACACCTGAAACATCTCCAGGACATTGACCCCCCCTTTATTGTATTTATTTAATCCTTTATTTAAACAGGTAGTCTCATTGAGATATAAATCTCTTTTTCAAAGGAGATCTGTGTGTACAAGAAGTTTACATATACAGATGGATATACTTCCTCATCCATTGAGGAAGACTGTTAGCTGTGGTTGGAAGCTCTGGAAAAATGTCTTAACCTTCGTAGCTGGTGGACCTTGAGTTAGGATGGATTATTTTGTCTTAACCGAATACTGAATTAATATTTATGAGAATTTAGATGTAATTTTACTCTCAGAATATCGATATTCTTCCTTATAGTTCTTTAGGACATTTCCTAAAAGAAAGAAAGTTATTTAAAAAGATATGGAGCTGTAAAATAAAACATTTTAGGACTCTGAAGAAGTCAAATTAAACAGTATTTATCATGAGATCTGAGAAAAGTTTAAATAATGAGCCTAAATTTGTATAGCTAAATCTTTCCAACTTTAGTTACCCTCTCACGGTCCCTCAGTGGAGGTCCCGACCCCCAGCTTGGAAACTGCTGAATGAGGTCACAAGGTGTTGAAGTCTGGGCACGGTGGTGACTTGTTTACCGGCCGGCTGAGAGCCGTTAGACAGCAGCAGAGGTGAAGCTGCAGCTGCAGATCACATTGTTTCACAGAGTAAACAAATAGCCAGCTGGAGACTCATAAAACACGGCCAGACACGTACTTTGTCTCTTAAAGCACTTTGTTCCCTAATTTTACAGGCTTAGTGTGGCAGGTTATGAGTCATTAATATCCAATGATACTGACCACGTTATGGTTTTAAATTAAGAGTGAAAGAGCTTTTTTCTCTTAGCAGATGTGGCTTTATGAGGATTTCACTCCAGGAACTGCAGCTATTTTTCATGTTTAAATAACAAAAACGATGATACACTGTTACAGATTCAGTCTCTCAAAATATTGCCAACGTTTAAAACAGCAGGGAGGAATTTATCTTGACGAGCTCTTTAATCAGAGACAACAAAATGTACAATGCACGTTCATTTAAGTTCATGTGCTTGCAGCGGAAATAGGCCTTGTGAGCCACAGGAAATCCTATAAAACTGAGCCAGACACTCACTCCGTCTTTATGAGCACTTTATTACCAAATGTTACGTTAATATGACAAGTTGTGTGTCATTAATATCCAATGATACTGATAATTTTTAGCTCTGGAGGGAGCTGACTGTTTGAACAAATCATTTAATGACATGATCATACGTATAAAATAGACATATTGTTAAATAACACAGCTGAATCCTTCACACTGATGTGACTTTATGAGGATTTCACTGAAGAAACTGCAGCTGTCATATTCAAATAGCCAGAAACTCTGTATCTCAAAATAACATCTGCACCGAAAAGCAGCAAGACAGCAAGAACCAATTTATCTTGACGAGATCTTTAATCAGAGACAACAACACTGTACAAAGTGTGTTCATTTTGATTTGTGTGTGTGTATGTGTGTGTATGTGTGTGTGCAGTTGAAATTGGCCTTGTGATCTGCAGGAAGCTGCACCACATTGAGCGTCTTTGTACTGGGGATGAAAGGCAGCAGTCGCAGTCATCTGACGGCCATAAGAGACCAGCTTTGTGTTTTCTTCTGCAACTGTTTATAGCTGTGACCGAGGAGGGTGTCGCTTTCCCTCCGCTGCTGCAGGGCTCCTCTGTTGACTCTGTGCAGTATTGTGCCACTGTCAATATTCTCATTCACCTCCCCAAAACCAGGTTGTGTAACGCGGGAGTCAAACAATATGAGAACTGTTCTGAGCTTTAAAAGGCCGTTAAAGCACCTTAATCCATTTCAGGGGAAATAAACGGTAAAGTAGGGTGGTAATTAAAAATCAACTTTGTCACCGACTTTCCGGCTTTGGCTGAATGCAGTCACAGTCTTTGGGTTCTTTAGTGGGTGTTACAGTAAAGGAGAAAGCAGTGATTGTTAGTTCAAGCATTAGAAAAACTAAATGTCTGCAGCCACTAGCGGCCCTGTGAGGCTGTGTTTCTGTTGTGGTCACCTCAAATCCTCATAGAGTACGCCATAATTATGAGCAACCAAGCTGGAAAAAAGTTGGACTTTCAAGTTGGTTATATCTGAAATATCTGATAGTGATCATCTCCCTCTTGGTGAAAAGAAATGCAAAGGTGTGAACAAACTGTTGGCAAAATGGCTGAAAATTGCTGTCATCACCAATCCAATATTAACACTAACACAATCAATAATATAAGTACAATGCAGCTCATTTAATAGTATCTATACATCTGTTTTGTTCAATAATCTCTCCAAATACATAGAACTACAAAATAACCTTATTCAGTCTAAATGATGTAGATTAGGAGTGAGATCAACATCCTGGAAAAATTCGTGAACACTCACGAGTGGAAATTTTTCCATTTTGCCTTCTTGTTGACAAAGCGTGAATGCAACGTGAAAATAAATATCACAATATGCAAATTTGCCTCGTGGCCTCATTAACTTTACAACATCCTCTGTTCTTACACCTTTGATTTGAATAGGCAAATACTCCCTCTTTTTAAAAAGCACCTTTGATGCCTGTCTCTCTTCCACAACAGACAGCAGTAAAAAAAGTATCAACAGTATCAACAGTAAAATTACATACGGAAAGAATTATAAATTGATATGAAGAATATGATCAGTAACAAAATTTGGACCTGATGATGGTGAAAAGTCAAAGGATCACCAAAGTGACGCTCTGATAGTTGTTGAGATATTTCACTCAAAACCACAAATGTGAACCTCACATGGCACTAGAGTAAAAAGTTATGGGCTGACCAAAATAATGGGTATATATCATCTGGGAAACATGGATGTTTGCACCAAATTTCATGGCAAATCATCTGATAGTTTTCAGTTTGAAGCAAAGTGGTGGACGAACCCAACAAAACCAATATTTCCATCCATGGATCCAAGCTGCACGCGTGGCTACAACCTCGCTTCGTCACTGACTTTCCTGTTTTAACTGGATACCCGACAGACTCTGTATTCTTTAGTTGGTTAAGCTTCGTCATGGATTAGAAAAATATATATATGAGAAAAGTCTTAAAACATACTAGAGGGTGTGTGCAGCTCAGATTCATGTGCCTTTTTAAGACGGGGGGAATTTAATAACGTCACCCCAAAAAAGGCGCTGAGGCTGCTTTATAAATCCATGAATTAATATTTACGGCTGTGACAGATTTAACACTTACCTACATATTTGCTCCACTGTTTTTTATTACGTGTGACAGCGGTTTTCATCATGGAATAATCTGGTTTGTAAACCACAGACACAAGTCTAAATTCTTTCAGGGAGGGAAAATAAACACTAACACCAGCAGAGCTCTCATGGCTCGTAGAGTTCCTGGCTCTGGTCGTAAGAAACTGTCAGGTTGTTGAAGGAGTGAAACAACAGCAGCGAGCCATGAAGGGACATGAGACAGGAGGACCGGTGGCTGATCCTGAGAGGCGGTTGCCATTTGGCTCAGGCTACAAAGCGTACTGAGCCAAGCGGCTTCAGTAAATCTCTCACTGGGACAGACAGTGTATCAGAGAAGGATTCAACATGTCTACTCATCAAGGTGAATTGTGGGCTTAAATTGTTTCAGCAGACGTGCTACTAGAGAGAGTACTTAGACAGGATGGATGACTGTTTGGTTTAATGTCTTGTGGTGAGGAGGAGAACAGGGGAGACAAGTATTCCTGGGTGCGGTCCAAGAGGACACCTGTAGAGCGAAGTGAACGCCTCGGGATCCTGAACAAGGTGCTACGTGAGTCATTGTATCAGACATTAGTGTCAGACTGTCTGGAAGGTGAGGAGATCCCTATTTGACATTTATCACCATTGTGAGCAAGTCAGCTACTCAATTAAAGTGACGCAGAATGTATTACTCATATATACTATTCATTAAAGCAGTTACATAACTTTGCTGATTACTTAATGTTGCTTTCCTTTCATTACTCAGCCCAACTTGGGTCAAAGGCACCTTTTAAACTTCCATTTAATAGATTTTTTTGGCCGTTAGTGAACACAACACTAACATATCATCACTTTTTCAGGTTGATATGTTGAACTTGTTGGCAACCAGTTGTTTATTTACACATCCAGCAGTTACGGAGCAACATTATTATTTATTTGGTGTTGTGTTTCTGTCCATCTGGTCCAATATTCACTCTCCTTTAGCTCTGGTTTTTCTCTTTTTCAGTGAAATATTTGACTCATAACAACTAAATGCTCCACTTTATTCACCAGCTAGTTTATAACTCAGTGTTTGCTGTGAACAGGTAGTGTACAGAGGGGTTTTTAGAGCTTTTTATCAGAAGAAAATGATACTATGAATGTGGTGAGAGGGAGCCAAAACAGTACAAGTTGCAGCCAGACAGCTAAATAATGAGCTTCGGAGTCGCTGATAATACTCTGAAGGTTCATCACTGCGAGAGACGCCTCTGACGTTGCACGCTGTCATTATAAAAAATAATGATTATGGCTGCTTTAAACAACCTCAGAGCTCCCACACTCACATGTTTTATCTTCTCTGTTTAACAGTGTGGAAAAGAAAATTAGACATTGTGGTTTAACAAGCAGCCAGCGTACATTTTGGACGTATTTACTGACCATCAGCATCTATCGTCTGAAATCAGATACTAAGCACTACATACCCAATATGTGTACTATAGTCCAACATACTTTGGTGTGAATAAACAGTAGTATGTCTCCTTTCAGGAGCTCTGAGCCTCTTTGCCGGTTGAAGATGCATAACTATGGTAACCTGTGTCAGCCATAAAGTCTGAACTAATTAAAGAAATATATTACTCGTAGCAAAGTGAAACCTTAAACTTACACTTAAATTGAAGCGTTATTGACCTTACACCAGAGCTGCCTTGGTTTTGTCTGTTGTTGGCATCACTACCACATTGCATTGTGAGATATTTATTAACAGGGTAGTTGTCCAGTGCTTGCATACTGTAACATTACATTGTGTACATTGTTTCAGACTCAGGTTTTGGACATAGCCTACTAAAAATCTTGTCTCGTTTTAGCTTACTTTATAGCAGCGTTTTTTGTATGGAATTTCGGACGCAGCTTCAGTGTCCTGTGTAATGCCGTCCTCTCAGTGAAGCTGTTCAAACACATCCTCCAACTCTGAACTAAACCAACTGACACCTGAATGTGCAATGGCTAACGTCAGCAAGTCAATTACTTAACATGCAAATACAAACTTTACCTTGAGTCATTTTTCCTCTTCTTTTGGCGGCAGCTTACCTTCTACCAACACCTCAATCCCTCATGTCAAGCTAGCACTATATCATGTCAAGCTAGCACTATATCATATCATATATCAATCCTCCATCAAACTATAGGTATGACACCATATTTGGTGACCCTTCAGAGTCTGTGACCTGCCCTGATATTCAGCCCTCTCATTCCTCATGGCTAAACCTCACCGACACTGCAGGTCAGAGAATCTGATGGGTCATCAAGTTCAATGGATTAATCAAATCAAATCAATCAAATTCAAACTGTAATGAAAACTTTGGTAATCCCTTATGATCATTACTAGTAGAAATCAATCATCTATAGCGGTATAAAGTAATGCATAACTGGCTACAAGTAACAATATTGATAGATATTAAAATGAAGTGTAAAAGTAGAAGAAGAAAAGAGTCAGTAAACTCAGTAAATAGGCAATATCTAGCTGATTTTGCTAACAGCAGTTAGCTATTATACAGATAAAACTATATAGCAGCAAAACCTCTGAGTGTATCGAACTTGTGCATTTTACTGTTTATGAATTGTTTATGAAGAAGATAATGTTATTTTTACTTTTAAAAGTTGCATAGTCTCACTTTAAACAGTCAGAAGACCCATCTTTTGCTGACTTTGTGGAGCTGTATGATGATCTAAACAGCTTTTTAATAACATTACAAAGTTTTCATTAGTTATCGAGCGTTGATCAAAGCTGCACTTATCAATGTTTTATATCAACCTTGGATCTAATGACCACATTCAATCAGAAGTATGTAGTTTGCAGTGAATCTACAGAGCCTTTTTGCCTCTTCTAGCTCGTAGTTTTTGTTTAACGGCTTGCAACTTCGTCACTTTGAATCAATCTCGCCGCTCTTGTCAATGTCATTTCCAGCTGCACATAGCTATTGGCAGGAAAATATTTATGATAAATCCACATGTACATGCCATGACTGTCCTGTGGGAATTTTTGAGGGAACATTTAAAGTTAAATAGTGGACAGTATTCAGGGTTTATTTAGGACACACCCTGTGTACAATAGCTGTCTATTGTATAGCTGACCCGTATTTGATCGTCCTGTAGGAATCATAAAATACTTGTTTTTTACTTTCAATGATTTTAATTCGATGCTGTTGCGTTTTGGCGCCAGTTCCATAAGAATCCCCTGTTGGATGCCGAAAGGAGAACTTGATGAAAGACAACAGCTGGAGACCACAGAATGTGTTTGCAGATGTTGTGGCTCAGGAAAAGAAACATAAAGCTGAAAACTGAGAGGACTATGTCCGGAAGGAAAACCATTGTTCTATCACTGCATTCATCGTAGACATGGATGGACGAGAATAGAAACCGAACCTCTTTAGACACTTTCAGAGGGAAGTTGGGCTGATTTCCCAATCCAGACAGCAATCTGACACAAAACAGACATAGGATGTGATGTTTTGTCTCAGTTTGGTTTTCCTCCATGTTTTGTTGACCTAGCTTGATGCCCTTTAAGAGGAAGCAGTGTTATCTGCAGGGAGGGATGCATGAGGGATGTCCTCAGTGCTGTGCTAACATGGCACTATATGAGAAAGTCTCGGAGTGAGGCGTGGAAGAACAGGAGTTTCTGGTTCTGGCATCAGCGTAACAAATGACTGAGAGCAGACTGTGTTTATCTTTTTTATGTTTATCTGAAATTGCTGCATCATTGGTTATAAGAAACACAATGTTTGATAGCAGTCAGACGTGAGGAATGTAAACTGCACTTTCAAGATGACTTCTTCGTGGACCAGATGCAAATACTTGGAGGTTACAGAGCATGAAGTACGGTACCTGTAAAAGTCAGCTTTGTGGAGCGCGAATAGCTCATCGTGAGTGATCTTTAATTCTTGCCAGCTTCATAACAAACCACAAAAATGTTTTTTTTAGGAGAAAACAAGCGGCCTTCATTGGTTTGCAATGAGCTCTGGGTCCTCTCATCGCTTTGACTGAACTGGTGACGTCTTCCTCCGCTGGGATTAGGAGGGGGGGTCTCAGCTCATTCCTTGATCCCTCAGGGAGATTTCAAAGCCTCATAGTTCCTCAGCTGCACTTTGTTGAACCCACCTCCTTTTTTCTGACATTATAGAAACATGTCAAAGCCTCTCTCTGCCCAAAATAGGGGGGGGTGGATTATTAGCAACAACTGCTCCCAAGTAAAATATTGAAGTGTCTGCATCGTTAAATGCAATGTTCCAGACATTATGATCCTGAACATGAACATATCCAAAAGTCTGGAGACCTTTCTGTGGTCATGCTTTATCTGTAATCTTCAACCACACTGTATATATCTTGCTGAGCCCTACTTGCCCTACTTGTCTTAACTGTTCCAGAGGAGGGTATTTTAATTTGGCCTCCCACACTTCATTTCCTCACTCATTTCCCTTTTCTTCTGCTGTACATGTATCCGACCTCGGGTCACATACTCTTGTAATGCTTCACTGTGTAGAGCAATAGCGGTGGGATGTTATTGTCTGAATAGCCGTCCCTTAATTCAACCAGTCCTTCCTCTGCTCCACCAGGTGTCAATTGAGTCATTTGTTTGGATTATAAGCATCATACAATAGGCTACTTCTCAAGATGCTTAGAGCTACAATGGATTTAAACAAATGTATCATTTACAGGGTTTGCCTCTCGAGGGGAATCGTGACGTTTTGAAGAGGCCGTCTATTTTTAATTTCAAAGATAAGTGGGGATTTTTGGCACAGAAGAGATCAAAACTCAAGAAACACTTGTAGTATAAAGAACAACTTTATAATAAGAGCAATGAGCCTCGGTCTGCAGCCTTCATCATTGTCAGCGTGCAATACAACCTCTCCTTAAATCAAAAGAGGCCAAGACACCCATATTAAAATGTGGTTTAGGCATAAAAGTTTGGTTTCAACATCTCTACAGTGAGTATGAAGCAGGACATAACTACACACTGATCTTGATGAGTATTTTTAATTTTGGATCATATTAAAGCATGGCTGTGCCTTAAAAGAAGTAGGTTGTGTGATGTGTTGTCGGACCTGGTCGTAAGTCAGATGTGTTTAAAGTTGTTCGCAACTGCCACACTCAAAAGGTGGAGAGAAAAAACGGCAATCCTAGAGGGAGGGAGATGCAATATTGTTAAAATATAGCGCCAGTGGCTAACAGTTCCTCCTGGGAGGTGCTCAGAGTGTTGAATTATTAAGCAATAATGTAAAGAATGAAAAAAGAGAGCTTGACCATGGCTCTTTTCTTAAAAAAACGGGTCGGTCAAACATTAAGTGAGTGTGAATGTTAGATTTTCAGTTTTGAAAAGTTACAGAAATGGTTGGACGATGGTGGAAAGGGGTTCATGAAACTATTCGACTATAAATATAACTGTCTCAACTGTCTAATGAGCATTTTCTGAGGGAGAATACAGCAGCCTTTATTCTGTTTTTCTGTTTTTAATCAACACAATTTAATTAGTTTTAATTCAGTGCTTATTACATTTTGCCTGTTTAGGTGTGGCTCTTACCAAAAAATCATACTTTTTTTATCACATTAATTCTAATTCTGCATTGATTTAGACACATCTATAAAAAGTGTTCAAATTAGATTTCTGTAGGTCAGGCGCTTGTGATGCACTTTAAATGCTATTATCCTTTTTTTTTTTTACTCTGCAATTTGTCAGATCATTGATAAGCTGAAACTATAATAATTACATGGCTTCATTAGTGTCAGTTTCCTCAGAGGACATGCTTAAAGTTGCTCTGGTGCTGGCACTGTGGGACTGTAGTGTAGCGTTTGCACCAACAACACAAGAAAGTTAAAAAAGTCAAATAATGAGGCAATTGAGATTTTGATCAGCATCCACTTAAAACATTTTTTTATGGGTAAACAGGGTTCAGTTTGAAATAGTTTAAGTCTTTGAAGGCAATACTGTTGAAATCTTGATTTATCCCAAAGGATGTCGTATTTGTTTGTTGTTAAGAATCGTTTTTTAGTTCTCAGAAACAAAAGTAGCAGTCTTAAAAAGTGATATATTAAAATGACTGTGGGAGATGCCAGACTGATTTTCTGGCCCAGATATGTTCCTTGTCCCTATAAAATGTGAACAGCTGGTGATGTGTTTCTTAGAAGACGATACATTAACGAGATCATGATGATTAGTTTGGACAAAAGGAGATAAGGTTGCAGCAAATAATACATCTTGATGACATTACAAGTTCAGGTCTTTGTTATTGTGTTTCTGACAAGAAGAGAAAGTCGTGTGCACCCATGTGGCTTGTTGAGCATGTTGTGGACAAAAGGAATAAACTAGATAAATGAGTGGTATTGCCCTTTTAAACTCAAGCCAAACACAGATGAAAAAGCCCTCGAGAGAGTCTTTTGAAATAGAGAACGCCGTTTCGGCTCAGCTCCCAACAATTAATATTGTTTGGTTGTTCTCTCTTGATGCCAAACTGCTGCAGGGGGTTTCGTACAAGAATAAAAAGGGTGGGGGTGGAGCAGAGACTTTAAGAGACGTTAAAATATGCTTTGACTTCTTAGAGAGTAATGATGAAACAGGAGAAGCTATAAGGAGTTATATCATCACAGCACTGATTTATTATGAATCAGCCATAACTTTGAATAAAAGTGTTAATTCAGCCTTTCCTCTTTATTTGCAGTCACTGAAACTCTTTTCAGGATGTGGAACTTTTTTTTAAATTTATTTATTTTTTTAACAATATTTAACTGATTATGAGTCAGTCAGTCAACCAACTCCATTCCTTTTGTGTTAAAAGTTAATCTAAATAGAGTTCATTATGGCTCTTTTTTTGTCTCTCCTGCTGATTTTTTATTTCCCCAGCTGAGTATTCAAAAGACTGTCTGCCTCCTGCCCTCTTCCTGCTTTCTCTCTCTGTCGCACTTATCTCCCTCCTCCTCCTCCTTCCTGCGCTGTCTTCTCACCGATAGTGAATGCTAAACTGCGCCTGTGAATTCTCTGTTTGCAGGAGGTCAGCCAGACATCATGAGTGACCGATTCGACTGCAAGAACTGCGATGAGTCCCTCTACGGACGCAAGTACATCCAGGTGGAGGACAATCCTCACTGCATCCCCTGCTACGACCGCTTGTATGCCAACACGTGCCAGCAATGTAAAGAAGTTATAGGACACAATGCCAAGGTTAGATCAAAATGCTAAAAATAAATGCTTCTACAGAGCAGCTAACATTCCTGAAAAACTCTACCTGCAGAATACTAAATAGTCTGTAATCCATTTAACCTTTATGTACTGTACAGGGTTAAATTCGACCCATTTTAACATTTGGGAGCTGTATAAACTCCATATACACATTTCCTCTAGGTGGACTTTTCCTAATGTGACCCCAAATATACAAAAATGGAGATAAAATGCATCATTATTTCTTATTTTTTGCAGCTGATACACATTGTGTATATGAAAATGTCCAAATTTGACCAGTGTTTATTACAAAATCACCATTCAAACATGCTGTTATATTCATCATAGTCTATAAAATATTTGTATTAGACCATAAAATAGTGATTGTGAATGTAATGAGTGTAATGACTGATGAGGGAGTTTATGAATGTGAATCGGTGACTAATAATGAGTCAGCATATAAACAGTATGTGAGGGTTAAATTGCCTTTAAAGGACCAGTGTATAAGATGTATGAGGAATTACTGGCAGAAATGGAAATACAATATTCATACATATGTTGTAATTAGTGTATAATCACCTGACTATAAGAAACATTGTGTTTTCACTTAAAATGAGCCCTTTATATCTACAGAGAGAGTGGGCCCTCTTCCATTGAGGCTGCCATGTTTCTACAGTAGCCCAGAATAGACAAACCAAACACTGGCTCCAGAGAGAGCTAGATACGATGCATATTTTCCAGGTTTCGCAACCATCATAGATTCTCCTACACACCTGGCACGGTGCCAGGATTTCAATTTTGGATGGGCCGAAGTAGTTTTGGCTGGCCCTTTTAATTACAGAGGTTAACACTCTTTGCCTTCCTTTGACGGTTTCCAGCTGGTAGTCTTGTTAAAACTGAAATGACTGTGGAGGCGACTAGAGCGTTGCATTGCAGAGATACTGTAGCTCATTATTTACCGGTGACATTTTGTATTTATTCCAAGAAGCATGGGCAGGTATATTGCTAAAATCACAGCATCCCATAGAGACAGAAAGACTTTATATTAAATGACAGACAAATTCCTAAAAGCTGCTGTGTGGTTGGATGCACGACCGACAGGGTTAGGATTAGGGTTAATGTTTAGGGTTATGGATAATGTAACAGGACGATGTACCGAGCAGTGGAAAAGACAGACCGTATGTAGGTTTTTGAGCTGCAGGCTGACCCTGCAGTTCAAAAACCTCCGTAAAAACACACAGACTACCTAGCCTACATTCATGCTAATTGTAAAAATGAGCCTGAATGTGAAATTAATGCATATCTGTGTGTGTAATTTTCTCGGCTGTGTTAACAAACTGTTGTTGCCATATAGCTGTGAAAGTCCCTGTTATTTGGAGTTTGTTACACATAAATGCTATTTCTACTGTAGACGTAATGTTGACACTTTGCATTCATGAATGCATCTTAGCATAAATATTATATCGGGTGTCAGGATATCCTATAAACTAACTTTTCCCTCTCTGGTAGACATAGGATGCTAAAATAATCCTTTAACATGCTAAAATCTTATGTTTTTAGCTAGCTGCAGGTGTTTTGTTAGCGTTTCCTTGCACATAATGACGTCACATGTTTTCCCCTCGAGTGGTTTTCACAGAATGACACATGGAGCTCTACCTTCATCTATCATGTTTATTTTTTTTACTGTGGGTTTCTGTAGACCAATACTGACATTTTAATTCTATTTAAGGAAATAGCATCTTGTTTGGATGATGTGGCCAGAATATTATTTGTATAAGTTGATTGCAGGGAGATAGAGAGACAGAGATTGACTGCTGGGTGAGCTGGATTGACTTGTAACAGGAAAGAGAGAGTGACGCAGCAGAAACGATTCAAGGCGACAGAGACAATCAAGTGAGGGCAGGAATTATCAGCTCTGCCTATCTTCTTATCTACATTGTTTTCTTGTCTCAATAGATAATGCATTTGCAGACACACACCCATTTTACACACCTGAAAACTGATGTTACGATAATAGTAGCCTGATAAATGTTGTCTTTCACTTTTGTTTTTTAGTCTATAATATGTATTTTAATGTTAACTTTAATAACTAAAAATAAAAGTTAAGAAAATATAGGCATTCCCAGTCATTCAGGGTGGGTCAGTTGTACAAGTAGGTGGACCCAGGTTTGTTAGGCCCATCTACAACGCTGCGCCTGCTACACATTTAATGGTGCGGTGACGTAGATGCCACTAAATCCTATAAACTGGTCCTTTAAGGCCTTAGTTAGTATAAAATAAAAACCTTGTCCTGAAAGAAACACGCACAGACGCCACAGGGCCATCAGCATCCTGTGAATTATTGACTCCCTGTGAGGGACCGGCAGTAAATTACACTGCTGCTGCTTGCTTTGGCCCTCCCTCCGTCCTCGAGCACAAGACGTAACAGCATTCATCCCTCATCCGTCTCTGTCCCTGTCCCTGTAGTTGTTTCTGTTTCTGTGAAACCCAACGCCTTAAAAATACGTTTTTCACCCACCGTTGAATGAGACCATTTGTCACAGAGCTAGTTTGAACTGCAGATGAACTGGAACATAAGCAGCTGTTAAAGAGAAAAGAAAAATAGTCTTAAAGTGGGTTATTCTTATTTTTAGGAAAATATTGAAGAAGAAAAAAAAAAGGGAATGCACAAAGATTTTTCTCATGTTTTGCTCTTTTGATAAAGTAGAAAAGTTGGGAACTGTGTGTTTAGGCTCCCATGTCAGCAAACATCCGAAGCACTGAAGTGCCCCTGTACAGGAAACTGACTCCTGTGGGTGACCGTGACCTCTGACCTCCAAGCTGATGGCAGCTGGAAAAGGAGGCTCTCCCTTTTAAAGAATAATAACATATCGAGCTTTCATTCAGTCACAGTTCAGGGCTAATTGTTTGAGCTTCACTTTTGGAGAATAATATGTCATGGCTGAGGATATGTAGATCTCCTTGATGATATTTTCAGACATTTACTGCATGAATTAATCCTCACAACACATCTGATTTAATTAGATACACCTCACTTAATATGGCTTTCTGTTAATGTGTGTTTTAATCAATTTTTTTTTTATTATTATTTTGTGCATTTCCAAAAGTAGTTTGGCACATTATTAGATGATTTATTAGGTAGTTAGTGGGATGTTGGGAAATTATTTTTTTATTAGTTAATCCGTTTTTTTAAACTTTCATTTTCTGTTGTATATTTAATTAAACCACTATAACAATAAACTTTATTATTATTCTTTTTTGTCTTTTATTGCTTTGATTCTTTTTTTAATACATAGATCTTTTTTTATATTAGGGAGGACTGTGTACTCTCTGTTGGGTGCCAGCACACTAATGTTAGTTAAGTGATGGACAGAAATTTAATCAACAACTATTTTTTATAATTGATTTATTGTTTAAAAGGATATAGGTTCACAATGTTAAATGAATACCTTCCAAAGAGTCAGAGAGTTCTTCTCTTTGTGTTCCCTTTTGAGCTGCAGTGGCTGTATAATAATAAAAAGAGGGACTTTACTACTAAAATGGTCTAACTTTGAACAATACCCCTTGATATAAAGAATGAATTTTGATGGCTGAAGCTTCATATGAGCTTTGGATAAACTTTTAAATGCATTTTTGCACAGAAAGAGGATTATGAACTGTGTCACCCATGGCATTTATAGCAACCATTGTAATAAATGGAAGATAATTGTTAGTTGCACACTTTAAATTTATTTTATTGTAGTACATCTTCTACTTTGATGCAAACTAATATACATTAATTGTTGGTTTTGGTTAGTTTGTATCCTCAAATTCAACAAATAGAGCAGAACAGAATTTGATCAATGTCTGTATGAAACATGTTTGATCTGACTCTTCCTCTCCTCTTTGTCCAGGAGCTCTTTTACGAGGACAGACACTACCACGAGCACTGCTTCCGCTGTTTCCGCTGCGAGCGCTCTCTGGCAGACGAACCCTTCACCAACCAGGGCGAAGGTCTGGTGTGCAGCGACTGCTACTGCAATGAATTTTCTTCCAAGTGTGTGGCCTGCGACAAGATAGTTATGCCAGGTAGAGACAATAAACACATGCTGGAACACTTTTACTTTTTCCCCCCACCATATCCAAGTTCACAAAACCTTTCTTGGAAACAGAGCCTTGAGTCAGGCAGCACTGCTCAGATACCAGAAAGTTCACACCCTGTCTTTGCATGGGATAAAGAGGCTAATGAGTTTTTGTTATCCAGGGTGTGACAGCTTAGATGTGACAGAATGATTGTTTCCTTGCTCTGCTGAAAATATCTCCCAGCAGGGCTTTCAGCTTCAAGTCCTGTGACGACACGACTGCAGCGTTGGTGTCGGATGACTGAAAATTACCCAGTCCTGTTGGGAGTGTGGGCCATTATAACTCAACAGCTTTTTTCTGAACCGAGCAGTAATTTTCTTCAGTTTCTGTTCGGCCTGGAATGCCTGTAAAAGTTGCTGCCCCCCCTTCTCCTCCTCTTCTAAAGAGTGCAGCCAAGTTCAAGTTCAAAACACCGTCATGCCGCCTTTGAGCTGCATTTCAGGTCCCAAAAGTCGTAAAAAGAGCCCAGTGATTAAGGGATCTGACGTCCAATTTCATTTGCATGACTGGCTTCCAATTTTTATAAACATCTTCAGTGAAGCGTGTGTTTCTTAGCACAGATATGAAATGGTTAAATCTGTAAGATAAATAAAAAAAAGCCTTGTGCAGCCATGAATGCCAGAGAGAGCACTGCTTTGTTACGGCTTGTCAGATTGCTTTGATGCAAGATAAGCTGAGGTAATTGTACGTTGCAGGATGGCTGTGTAGGAACAGGTTTAGCCTTCATGCTGAATCATCTTTTTTGGTCCTCTCGGTGTACACGTGAATACTATCGGATTTCACAGCAACTTACACAGACACATAGTGATAAAAGGAATGACTGAAGTGACGCAGAACTTGAAAATGTCAAGGACGACGTCAACAAACAGTCATAAACCAACCTCATCGTCTCTCTTTCGTTTCTCTTAAAAACTCTTTAAACGTTTATTTGTCTTTCTCTGACAGGATCGAGGATGTTGGAGTACGGCGGGTCCACGTGGCACGAGGACTGTTTCATGTGTCACGGCTGCGAGAAGCCGATCGGTGCTGAGGCCTTCATCCCAGACAAAAACAACTACTACTGCGTGCCATGCTACGAGGGCAGGGTTGCTCCTCAGTGTAGCCACTGCAAAAAGGTGAACCAGGCAGTGGACGTTGACTGTGAATATCTAGCACATGTTTTACAATACAGGGCTGCAGCTAATAGTTATTTTCATCAGTTATTAATCTGTTAATTGTATTAAATGTATTATTGACCCCCCCCCCTCCCAGAGTCCAAGGTGACACCAACCAACAGTTTAAAACCAAAGATAATCAATTTACAACAAAAAAAAAACCCCAGAGAAAAGCAGCAAATCTTCACATTTTGCTTGATTAGTGAATTGTATGAGCTATTCAAATAGTTGGTGATTCATCTTGTCAGTTGACTCATCGTCCTCTTTTATTTTAACATATGCTATAGTAAGCTAAGTCTGGTCAAAATAAAGGAAATTAAAACAAACAAAGCAAAACTTCACAAGTCAGCTAATGATGATCATGACATTTTTTTTACATTTATTGACATAAAATACATTACATTTTCTTCTTTTAAAACTTTTGAAGGTGTCCCTTGACATATTGTGGTATATCAGGAGACCCTGGTCATGAGTGCATGAAATGTAACAGTTGTCTTAAACATCCGGGTGTCAAACCATAGGATAAACTTTAGATAAAATCTACAGGAAGAAGAACTAAGTAGTAAGGATTAAGTTTAACATCTTACAGACATATAAACATAGAAGAGGGCTTCCCACAGAAACTCTATCTTTGTAAACAGAAACCTTAAAGAAAAAAGACATTAGAAACAGCAGCAGTAGCTACTTGGTACCCAAACTATTACCAATATAATTAAAGTAAGATCTTAAAATGTCATAATATGTACTGACTCATGTTTGTGTTCTGCAGGCTCTGACTAAAGGTGGGGTGACCTACAAGGACGAGGTGTGGCACAAGGAGTGTTTTCTCTGCACGGGCTGCAAAGCTCCGCTGGCCGGCCAACCTTTCACCTCGGAGGGCGGATGCCCGTACTGCGTCAAGTGCTTCAGCAGCCTCTATGCGAAAAAATGTGCCGGCTGTAACACGGCCATCACAGGTCAGAAAACTACACAGGACTTCTTTTACCTTATTTTACTGATGCTGAAATGATGTGATGTAGTAGATATAGATGTGAGTTAGAGTAGTAGATGTGATGGAAATTTATGTAAGGATAGACTCACAAACCTCTTTAATACACTTTCAATCAGTGGGCAATCATTTTCACACTCCAGTTAGGGAGTCTACAACCGAGTTTCAGTTTGACTACTTGTTATATAGACTAGTATCACACACATCTCTCACATGTCAAGACAATGAACAGATTAATCATACTATGTCCCAGAGACAGAGGGTGTCACCTGTTTTCTTTATCTTGACACAATTACAAGACAAGGGAGTCTAATCTAAGAATTACATTACAACACTGACCTTTCCCCTAATTTCAACTACAGTTTAAGGTTTGTGTATTTTGTCATGACAGTAGACCCAAGTGCAGGGGCTGAGCGAGGCTGAAGAAACACATTTATTAAAGGCTCATGCTTGGGAAAACGAGCAGATCAAACTGAACAAATCAAAGGATCTGACAAAGACTGAACTGAAAAACGAGGGCTAAAAATATAAACTGAACTAATGAGGGAATGAGGAACAGATGACAAGGCAGGGGAGCAGTCAAGGCGCTGATTGGCTGGGGAAGACAGTGGGAGCAAGGGCAGGGCTGACGAGGCGGATACAGGGCAGGTGTGGAAGGATGTGTGGTAGCAAAAGCAGAGCTGAGGATATGGGGAGGAGGAGGAGGGGAAAACACAAGAAAAACAGAAAACCAAAACCCCAATAAACAATCCTCTTCCAAGTAAACTGACACACACAAAACCATAGCAGAACACACATGAAACGTAACCCATATACACAAACTCTTCAACCTCCCCTGTCTGCAACAAACCAAACCAAAAAACCCCAAAACTCAAAAAAGTCCAAGAATCCCAAAACACAAAAAGTCCAAAAACACAGAAACCATGACAACTAATCCCCAACAGTTTGTCTGTGGGCATTGTTAGTCTATGACATATAAAACAGTGTAAATGAAATATCCCCGATTCAACTCTGGTGGGAGAGTTTTGGTTCGGTTGGTTGTCCTATTTTCTTCCCGTGATTCATATCAGTGTCGACTACCAATGAAAGGTAAAATGTAATGGTAGAGTGTGTTATGGGGGAAAAAAAGGTGTAGGTGGCAAAGTAAGGTAAGGTGAGGTAAGGTGAGGTGAGGTGAGGTCTTAAATCTTGGCTCTGTTCCTCTCTCCATTGATGTGTTTGCTCTCACCTTCCTTCTTGGTTTGCTGCAGTACATTTTATTCCCAACCTGCATCACTAAAAGCCCCCATGTGTCAATGAATGTTATCTGAAAACTGACACTGACATGAATAACCCGAAGGGAATCATGTGGGCACTTGGAATAAGATGGCAGCTCTTCAGAGGATTTATTTTTCTTATTGTCAACAACTCTCATGTGCAGAGCCAAACCAACAAGTACTGTGTGTGTATCCACAGCCTGATTTATCTTATTCCCCTGTGCCGTGGACGTCCATTGTTGTCCAGAAACTATTTAAAATGCGTCAGTAAGCCACAGTGCTGTACTGGATGACATGTTCCATCATCACGGAGAGTTTTGGGGCATGTTAGTTCAGTCAGAATCGGCTCCAAAGACTAATAACAGGGACTGTGTTTTGAGTCTCTGGAGAGTAGTTCAGTGTAAAGAAGACACCACTATGCATGCGTGAGTACACAATTCTGTTTACAGTCTTTCACCAGACTGTTGTGTTACGTATCACCACCTCTTGACTTCATACTAAAGATATTTACAATGAAGACAAGATAAGTGAATAAATGAAGAAGATGTGAGAAAGAATTCAAACCTCAAAAATCGTAGCCTAGAGACATTTGGCAGTAATGGAAAACAAACACGCTGCACCTTTTCACCGGGATTTTATTACTTTTCAACAAACACTGATGATATTATAATCACATAAATAATCTACACACTGTGGCTTTAAAGTTGAGTTGCAATTTGACTTCTCTTCACTTTTTGTGTGAGATTGGTTTAGATATAGTGGAAGAAAATGACCTGATTATCACTGCAGCTGGTGTTCATGTGACCTCAGTACTTCACACGTTACTGTAATGCAAATCACAAGAAGTACTTAACATACAGAGTGATGGAGTATCATCAGCATTAGATCAATCAATCAATCAATCAATCAAATTACACCACTGACACTGTTAGGAACAAAAAGTCACACCCTCTGGAGAAAACTAATGTTATGGCAGCAGAACAATACATTTCTTCTTTTTGGTAATTACAATTGTTGCAGAAAAAACCTTTAACTTCAGCCAAACTTAAGGTTCTTCTCAACATGTGTTTTCAATTAAAACTAAAACAAATTAATAATATGAGATTTATTGTGCATAACACAATTAAACTGGGGCTTGTCCGTGGACCAGGCACTGAATGACTATTTGTGAATTGCATCCTTTTATATCCATCCGAGTTTCATCTAAGGTGGAGCTTATTTTCCCTAACCCTGGCTCTTCTCCCACACATGACATCAACTATGGCCTTGAGTCATGGATGTATTACTAGAGCTCTAATACATCCAAGGCTTGAATGTGCTGCCAAAAATGAGGTGTTAATTTCCATGATGTTGTGACAGTAATGCTATTCTGTGGCACCATCATGTTGAGTTGTTGGGTATTTCTAGTATGATAGTGAAATATTGATGATGCAGATACCTGGTTCATTTCCACAGTCAATGATAATATAACTTGATCAATACTATACTCATAATATCTGAACAGATGAAAAAATTCCCACTCAAATTGGTACCCAAGTCAAAACAGAAATGCATCAATATAGACACAATGAAGTCCACTATCATCTTCATCTCACCTCTTTCTTGCAATGGCAAAAAAAAAACCCAACTTAACATGCCAGAGTTAAATGCTTTTGACCACAGGTATGAACAAGAGTGCCAGCAGGTTCACAGAGCTGCCAGAGCTTTGCCAACTGCTGATGTTATCTTTAAATCATTTATGTTATTTCCTGAATGTGGTAAAGCTGTTACTACACTCTATTTTCCATCCTCTGGAAAACATTCCTTCATTAGTTACTCATGTGTTGTTTGTGTATCTCGTAGGTTTTGGAGATGGAAAGTATGTTTCTTTCGAGGACCGGCAGTGGCACCAGCCATGCTTCAAGTGCTCACGTTGCTCCGTGTCGCTGGTGGGCTCCGGCTTCTTCCCCGACCGCGACCAGATCCTGTGTACAGACTGCAACAACGACGAGTGACCGGCACTAACTTACACCTGAAAACACCTGCACCCGACGCAGCAGAAACCAAAAACTTCTAAACCTCAGCTGTGCACGTGACCACTGCGATGTACTAACTCACTCTCGTCAGTGTAAAGCTGATACGACGCTCAGTATTTACAAAATCCTATTCAGCCTTTCGCACATTGAAATGTATGTATAAATTCTGCAGAAATGTCCTGTGATATTTGTATGACTTCTTTATTTTCTAATGTTTTTGCACATCATATAATTAATAAAATAAACAAAAGATGTTTGTAGACATTTAAATTAAGCTGCTTTGTTTATTTGTCAGGATGATAATCCAACATTAATGACACTTTTTTCCCCAAAACTTTTTTGCTATTTGAATGTTTTGACTTTTGCTTGTCAAATATATTTCTACTTTGGAGCTTAAACTTCACATATTCCATTAACCGCCATTCTATTAAATAAAGAGCTGTCCTAGAAATCACACTTTACCTTCTTTACTGAGAAGGAACTTTTCTTTTTAGGTACAATATAAAATATAGAAAGATAACGCTTGGAGCAGTCATGCAGAGAAATTTCAATACAGGCAACATAACCTGCAATATGTCAAAGAAAGGCTTTATGATTGTGACAGCCTGTTGCCTTTGTCCTGTGTATTGTGTGTATTATGTGTACTGGTGTGTATTGTGTGTACTGGTGTGTGCCGTTTGTGGCTTGCAGGTCCTCGGCTGGGTGGAGTTGAGGGGCCATTGAGCAAACTGGGAACATCTGGCCAGTGTTCCCAAGTTACTTAAGCACTACCTGTCCAGATACCAGTGTGTCAGTCCCTTTATCAAGTTTGGGATTTTATTTTTGCAATAATTTGCGTTGCTTCTCTTCGTTTTTAACACTAACAACACGCACTTCATATTAGCCACTGCATTCACGCACTATCATACACCACTGATGCTGACTTTCACACCTCATTGCAGTACATATTGTTATTTCCTTTAATAAATTTCAGTTTGTTCTTACTAAGTGAATCTCTCCTCTTTTGTTGTGGCTCGTTATAAGAATGATGAATAATGTATTTTTCTATTTGAAGAGACAGCTTTACAATACAAAGGAGGATTAAGTGTTTTTCCATGTTTAAAACCACAATCCTGTTCTACTAATTGATATAAAATTACATAAAAATCATAATTTCTTCTGCAAGGTGGATCAAAATGTCACATATGCATACAAAATAACAAGAAAAGTTGAATTGTGGGATTTGTGGGAACCTTCAACTATTTACATTAAAACATAATAAACATGGTGACATAAATGGTAAAACTATAAATAAATGGTAAAATTAGATCTACACATACTGTTGGAACTGGCAGTCTGGTTCAGAATAATGTCTTTCATATATTAAACAAAATGTCCAATATTGTAAAATGTTTTCTCCTCTTTGATGATACTTAATGAAGACCGTTATATCTCCTTAAACTATCCTGACAGTCTCCTTCTACGAAACGCTCCCCGCCTTTCCCAAAAATGGCTTTCTGTGGGTGCTCTCATGCAGACTTTCCCTTACTATTACTTACATAATCCACATAAATATTTACAGTTCAGAACCTCTGTGCTGATCTGCTCTGATTGTGTTTATATGGAGGCTGTGCCAGGCTAGTGTCCATGTCAGCGCGAGGGAACAGAAAGCACGCATGATGATGGAGTTCAAACGGGCAGTTTTCCACAGAACCGATGATTTTAGACGACAGTTTGCTGAAGCACCTTACGTCTGATACCTCTAGCTTTGCAGTAGCCAGAAAACATCTAACTTAGACAGAGATATAGATCAGCCAATCAGACTTTATTAATATAGCCCCTTTTTAAACTGTTCAATGGAGTTTGACTGACGAGCTGAAGACCTAAGACCAAGGACAGCATGAAGAGAAGGAACAAAAACAGAACAATTAGAGACCGAAGCACATGAGAGAACCTAAGAATGATTAAAAAAAGATTTAATTTGTGTCAGAAACAACACAATTTTTAACTAAAAAATCTTCTTCTTGTCAAAAATCATCTTCTCTTGTTCCTTCAGTTGGATGTTCGACATTTCACGTGCACAATAATATACGTCCAAACTTGTTTTAACATCTTTTTGCAGAAGGAGGGTTAGGTTACGACATGTTCCTACAAGCAGGATTTGTGACATCATAACTATTTTGGAGCCAATCGTTCACTCTTTCAGCACACATAAACTGAGGATGGACTTTATAGTTAAATAAGAGACATCTTGTGTCCATCAGTTAAACTAAACTAATGCTTCAACGTCTTTTTGTAGGGGAATCCAATCCGACACAATTTATTGCTCCAAGCAGAGTGTTTTTATATGTCTTAAAAGATGTCTACCAGAGATCTTTTAAAGGATTTAGCATGAAAATAAATTGTTTAACTTAAGAACAATACAAAATCTTAACTCAAGGCCCACTTAGGAGAACAGTACCTCTTTTTAAACTCTTAAAGCTGATAAGTGGACCTTGAGCTGAGATGACTTTGTCAAGTTTAAAAATATTAAGTTAACATTGGACATTTATCTGAGAAAAGGGAACATTTGGATTTAAAAGTGTAGGCGTGTGGTGACAGGTGCTAATGTGAAAATACGACTTCTCCTCTAACTCCGGGCCTGTGCTGTTCCCTCATAAACTCAGAAATGTGTGTGTCATGCAGTGATATACATTTCCTGTCCTGCTTTTGATCATCATTTATGACTCAGTGTTGGTGTTGAGCGACTGCGACAAGCCTGGTCTTTATACGCCGTTAAAAACTTATCACGAGATCAACTCCAGATGAAAAATAAAGGGGCCATGTGATGCTGTTATTTGTTTGAGCTTTTCCCATGACTCTTCCTGAAATATGTTTGACCTTGTTTGCGGGGATGTAGAAGAGCAGTCTTGTTTGGTCCCAGGAGGAGGAGGAGGAGGAAGAGGAGGAGGAGGAAGGACAGGGTTGAATCTCCACAGTGAATATTCCACATTTCACGTCATCCCGACCCGCACAGCCTCTGTGGGCTCTGGGGCCCAGATGGACCCTGCTAGTGGAGGCTGCTAAAGCAATTAGACGACATTACTCTGACTGACAGACCACAGAAGAAGAAAAGGAGCCACGCCTCATACGAGACCCTCCACTCTCTACACTGATTCTTGGAGTCATCTCAGGTCCTTCATGTCCACGCAGTAAAAAAGAAAAAGTTAACTCGAAATCTCAAAGCAGCACATCTTCAATAAAATGTAATTTAACTTCTTAAATTTAATCTTTGAGTTGATCCAATAATGTTTAGTGAAACATTATTTTACATTATCACAGCTCTGAATTTTTACTTCTGTTATTTTACTTTAAATAACTCAAATCTGTGAGCTGTACTCAATGAGAAGGTCTTGAAATAAGTAACTAATGTTTCTATTATAACTCAATTTAATGAGTTATGGGAACAATCATTAGTTATAGGTGATATGGATAAAAATCCTCATTTACATGCAGTATATAAAACGATATATCGCTTAATAATGCATCCGATAAGATTTCTGGGAGAAAAAAATACTTTTGAAACATTTGAGAATTTATAGTTTGTTGATGGTAAAACAATCTCACTACGAGGTTCAATTAGTAGCTGCTCAGGAGCTTTTGACTGAATCACAGGATCGAGATGGGCTTACATGGACGAGAAATCTGACAGATGGAAATTTGAACTTCTAAAATTCAATGACAACTGGGCAAAATCCATCAGCTGAGGAAGATCGTTTGATATGACCGAAAGCTCCAGAACAGCTACTGGATGAGCCTTATGGTGAGATTCAACCCAGTGAATGCATGAAACATAATAACAATATTAATATAAAACAGTCCTGCTCATTGATTTTGATATCTGACAGTGGACAAATATATATGATGCCTTTTTTATGTATGTTGTCATATCACCAAACCAACTCTACAGGAAGAGGTTAGGTTTTTGTTTTTGTAATTTGGATGAGCTGAACCTTTTAACCTTGGTTTCAATTCAAATATTCCAAGCAATTGGGCGCCCCAGTGGCCTAATGGTTAGGGCACATACCACATGACCGCAACGTCCGCCATTCAACTCCTGGGACCCTTGTTGCATGTCATACACCTCCCCCTCCCCCTCGCACTGTGCTTCCTGTCTCTTCCCACTGACTCATACAAAAGGGAAAAAAAAGCCAAAAAAATAACCTTAAAATATATTCAAAGTAGTGAAAGTAATTCCTTTGACTTTAAGTGTGTAAAGTAACTTTCTGCTTAAAGTCAACATCAACAACTTCCTTTGAAACTGGTTTAAAAGGAAAATATAGAAAAAAAACTCCACTATTTTAATGATGCCCTGTGCGGTCGTCATGAGGGAGTTGTAACAACACCACAGAAGATGGAAAACAACACAGCAGACAAAGTAAATCTCCGTTTTCCAGTGAAGGTCAGAGAGGCTAAAATTGAGTTGTTTGGAATACTTTTTTTTTTATTCATGTGATGACACTAAAGCTGACTGGACACACATGCTGCGTTTTATCAGCACAATAAGATCATTCACTCAGCTCCCTGGGAGAGAGCCGTCATGATCCTACTTTTGGACTCTGAACACTGATGAAACAATTGTATTATAAAAGAGTCACACTCAAGAGCGCCGATTGCTGATTTGAAGTGCTTCCAAATGTGAATTTACCAAGCCAGCTCAAGTGATTCAACATTTTTTAAGGAACAGATTTAATTCTTTTAATCTGTGGCCTGCAGTTTGCACTTTTCTCATTTGTTAGGATTTCTTATCTGGACTCAAAAAAGCAAGAAAGGCCATGAAACAGCCATCCTTGACCTTAGTATATAAGAATATCCTCCTATCAAAACACTACAGTTGGGTCATTAAAATTCAATCTCAAGAATCCTGTTTGGACCCCAACAGCTCAATTAAAGCCTCATCTTGTTTTCCATACAATTTCCTGAACTGACGGGAAATGAAACATGAACATGCCTCATTACTCACACGCCTTCTCAAAAGTTAAGAGGAATGCACGTCTGTTTGTGAGCGTAAATACTTCGTGCCAGACTGCATTACGTACGGTAGTCGGCAATGCTGAGTGCATTTTTGAGAGTGACTTGTGACTGAGTCATGGGCTGACATGTAACCTGGTCCCAACCACAGACTCTACAGTATCTATGATGGAGATGTGGGAGGAGACAAGGGAGGGAAAAAATGCAGCTGGGAGGTGGAGGGAGAAAAATGTGCAGTATGTCTTCTAACCTGTGTTAATCTGTGCACAATGGACTGTCATCACATATGAGTCACCAAGTGAAACCAATTTTGTTGTTGACCTTTCACCATGTTGGTTTAGTGTAAACGTTTGACAATTATCATTAAACACAAAGTGTGGGCTGATGGGAATGTCATCAGTCATTTTTTAAGTATAGCCTCTCAAAGTATCAGACAAATGAAATTTCGATCTGATGATGGAGCACGCTAGCTTAAAGGTTAAAGGATTAAAGTTATTGCATGCTAGTTATTGTTCCTGTATTGTAGTGTTATTGTATGTCCATTCATTTCAGTGTATTACATTTATATCTTGTTTATTATTAGCATATTTGAGTGTTTCATTCTCTGAGGCACTTTGTAATCGCTGTTTTGAAAACTGCTGCACAAATAAAGCCATTATTTTATTACTACTTCACCCTAAGGGGAGCATAAATATTTGTACAAAACTTCATGTCAATCCAATAGTTGCTGAGACATTTCAGTCAAAACCACACATGTGAATTCATGTTGGTGCTAAATGAAAAGTCTCCAAACTCATTACAGTAGGATTCAACATCTGGAAACCAGGAATATAAACTATTACACACTTAGCGAGCATTTTATTAGGAACACCTGTGTGATCTAATGCAACAGCTCTGCCATAATAAGCTCCACTTTTACAAAGCTTATACATTTTTTTTTTTTTATTGACGCTGTGGCGGTACTGATTCCTCAGATCTCAGCTGATCAGGAAGAAGCCTGAAAACCAGTCTCCAACCACATAAAAAAAAATATAAAAGTATGTTTACTTGGAGAAACAACCTCACAAATGCCTCTTCTGTAATATGTGGAGCTTTTTATAAAAATAAACATAATAGCAAGATACAGCCTGTAGGCGTTAGGCTATCATTAGGCAAACAAAAACCCTTGCACAAATAGCACCAGTGGTGGTAACCTAGTAAAAAGATTATTTTTGTAAAATTCCCTCAAGATCCGCTCTCAATCAGAAATGCAAAACACAGCAAAGAAGACTCAAAAGGCCTGAAAAGAGCAAAGTCTCTGGCTGACGATATATCTGCTAAAATAAGTCGAGGAATGATCAGAATGACGTGGGTGTGCAATTTCCCACCTCTCTTAGATCTTAGAAAAAGGGCGTCAATAAAACCTGATTGCCGATTACTATTATTATTGTTATATACAACAGGTGATCTGAGTAACGCTCCAATCAACTCAGAGGGAACATTAAACATTCAGCTACAAGAATGAGTGACTGCTGCAGCTTTGTCAGAAATGAGATCGTTCTACTTAATGTTAATTATCGAGGTCATTCAAGGGAGGTTTAATAGTGTTCATACTATTTTGTCCAACCATCAACTCTTGACATCTAGAGAAAATCAGGATCATTATATCAAACAGAGAGGGGCACTTTCATCAAATCTGGTAGTCATATTTCTGATTGAAATATTGAAGTGAATGATTAATGGTCTAGATTATGGGTATCTTTCTTCTTTCGTATTACCAATGTCTTTTTCTTTCCTTTATTTCTTCCTGTGCATTTGTTGTTTGTTCTGTTGTATATGGTGTTAATACTACTTTTCAAAATCAATAAACAGGTGTATCAACCCCTGTAATGGATGGTGTTGGTGAACTGGAATGCCTGGATGGACCAAATATTAACAACATTTTAACATAAGACCACCATCGATGACCTCAATAATAAACATAAAGTTGAATTATCACCTTTCTGACAATGTCTACAAAACGTTGAAAGTATTTAAGCTTTGTAAAAGTATGATTTATGGTAGAGTTGTTGAAATAGATTGCACAGATGTTCCTTTTTAAGTGCTCTCAAAGCTTTGAGCCAATCGATCGTAGATGTTTAAAATATGTCCAGAATAAGTCCAACTTTGATCAGCTGATGGCTCTAGGGGGGAAAGTCATTGGATCCCTGAGTTATTAAGGTTCATCCTCTGGGCATCATGAATGTCTGCACCAAATTTTACAGCAATCTTTACAATAGTTGTTGATTTTATTTCAGTCGAAGTGGCGGACAGACCAAGACTGTCATCTGGAGCCACGCTGCAAGGATTGCTTTAAAAAAAACAGTGATGATAATAACTGCCTGCTGGAGAGATACAGCAGTGAAGAGTAAAACAGAAAACAGGCATTGTGTCATTCAAACCGAATGAAATGTGACTCTGGGACGGAGGAGCGGTGGTGAAACCGAGGAATGCATTCCAGAGATGGACTCTTCCCAGTCAGACTCTCCATCATTGTGTTTGTCAGCAGCTCTGTTTCCTCAGGACGCCGTCTCCATCCCCCCATGTGGTGGTGGTGGTGGTGGGGGTGGGGGTGTTTCGGACCAGTCGTGACTAATGTATAAGTCACTGAAATGTTCAAGCACGTTTCATGTTAATGCAGGGAAGCTTTAAAATATGTCTTTTTAATCCAAAGAGCCAAATAGGGAAGTGTAGCGCTATGGCTCACTGACACTGACTGAACGCCAGATTTTATGCTAAAACACAGAATAAAAGCTCATGTTGGATGAAAGAATAATCAAATTAGACCATTCCTTCCAACTTTTCCTCTATTACTTCTAAATTCTCCTTTTAAAATGATCCTAACTGCACTATAATCTGTTCAAAATGTAATATTGGCAAAGCTACATACTAATGCTATTTTGGGAATGCCCAAATATTGAGGAATTTTGGAATAAAGTTAAAATGAAAATTGATGTTGTGCTTAGATACAAGTAAACATTAAACTCAAGCGCCTGTATTTTAGGATTATATGAGGCAGCAAAGCGTCAAGTTATATAATATATTTTGACAATTTGCTGCAAAGTTATGTCTTCTTCAAATGTGGATTAGTGATAAACCTCCTCATGTTTCTCTTTCTACTTAATTCAACTTAAAAACTGATTGAACCACACCTGATAGACAGTCTTAATATGTATAAAAGATGAGTTACAAGTTGGCCTTCAGATGTATATGAATGTATAAATATTTAATGGTGACTATTTATAATACCGTATATGTATATAAATAGATGTAAGATTTATATTGTAGATCTGTGACTATTAATAGGACTAAAATATGTATTACAGCTGCTTCCAGTGAGGGAAAGTGAAAGTATGAGTGTGTGTATGTGGGAGTCATTTGAATTATGTATTCGTATTGTTTCCCTCAGGACGAGGCGGGGCGGGGGTTGTAAGATACAGTAGTAGAGGGGTCGGCAATTAAACCCAACCACAGACCTGTTTTTCCATCATTGTTCATCATCACAGCACTGATTCCTATGTCATGTTAAGTGAGGAACTAGACAATTAAAGCAACTTATATTCATACTAATTTGTCAAAAATGACAACATATATGAAAATGTTCTCTCTGTGTTGCACTAAAAGACCACAGATGTAATAATAGATTTGATATCTACTTATGATTTGTGAAAAATATATTTAAAAAAAACTTATTTAACTTTAGCGTTCTCCAGGGGCCAAATGTTTTAGATGGAAGGCCAGATTTGACCCATGAGTTGGTATTAGTTTTCCACTGCTGTAGTACATGATTATTACTGAATCAGAGGAGGAATAATGTACATATGTTTCTATGGTTACAGTTAATTATTGAATTTGCAAATGTGCATACTCTTTAATAGTAAAGATTCATAACAAGGAAAATCTCCTTTTGATTTCATCACATTAGAGTTTTTTCAACAATGAAACCGGATCAGAAACCTTTGTGTGCTCCTACATTTTAATGTCAAGTTAACATTTAAAGTATTAGTCAATCAATCGCTTCACAGATCACTGATCCTGTTCATCAGTTTTCAAGGAAAAAAACTAAACATGAATTATTTCCAGTTTCTCTGTGGGGAGAAATATGCTTCTGTGGTTTGTTTTATGGACGAGTGCACTAAAAATGTTTGGGTTTGGATTGTCGGGTCATAAAAACTATAAATTTCAAGACATCACCTTGAGTTTTAAGAAACCTTGGCAGTTTACCCTGTTTTTTTTATATTTTACACACGAAACAGTAAATCTGGAAAGCAGTCAGTAGATTCATTACTAATATGACATAACAAGGTCACACTGACCTCCATGGTTAAAAAGTGCTTCCTTAATGAGACTAACGAACACGTTTCTATTCCCATTCATGTTGTTCCACACATACTATCAATGATTAAATGAGACATTTGTATAAGCAAACATGGCTGCAGCTGTATTATCCCAATAGTAAAAAGTTAATGAAGATCAAACACAATACTAAATATACTGCAAACATGGTATCTGCAACTTTAATGGCTTTTTAAGACGTTTTTAAGACCTCAAGGAAATAATACCATTGCTGAGACATATTAATAATAGCGCTAAAGCAGGATTTTTACTGTTGTAGTGGGTTGAATGGAGCTCATTTTAAAGTTATTTATATAGGACTGAAACTAATGATTAGTTTAATTATAGTTCCAACTGTTGATTATTTTCTAACTTTAATTAATAAGGTGATTGGTAGGTTTATGTAAAATAATGGTAATAATAATAAATAACAAACTGAACAAATATAACTATGCTCATTCATTCTGTTGCAGCTCAAAACTAATGTAATGGCTTCACTCCTACATTAGATATTTTTATACCTTGAATAATAAAAACCTAAATTTAAAGGATCCGCAGGGACCTTTTGTATGTCACTGCTGCAGACATACAAGCATTATGATTTGGCGCTTCCTAGTGAAGAACTCAGATACTGCATGCTGATGGATTAAAAGCTCCACAAACATCTTCTAATCAAAAAGCATATAAGGAAACAAATTTCCAAGCGATTAAAGCATCTATTTGTTTAAACAGTTTAAGAGATGCTGGGTTATGACTGAGAAAAGCCAGACGACCCTGTGTGTGTGTGTGTGTAGCGCAGGGTTGTCGTCAGCTTGAGCTCGGAGACGCCTGTTTACTTAAGTTACTATTTTCATAAAACAAACAGCGCTGTCACAAGAGAATGCGCTGGCTGTTCTCTGTATCGGTAAAGTAAACACTTTGATCATATTTGGATCTTTTTAAAAAAGCAACATGAAAAAAAAAAATTTATAACTTTTATGGACCATATGTGTGGGAACGCCATCCAACTAGTCAATTTCCAAAAGGCTCATTAGAGCTTTCTGGCATGTCTGACAAAGAGATTTGAGGCAATAATTACAGCCAGGCTTCAAACTTATCAGACAGTTCACAACCTCCAACTAACTCTGCTGTGATGAGTGACACAAAACACTCCCTTCAGAGCCTGGATCCTTTAATAAATACCCAAAAACAGACTCACGTTACTGGTATTTTATTCTTTTTTTGCAAAACAAAATACGTAATAAAAGAATCAGGGGTATTCTGGGGGATTTATACGAGTATGTGACACTTAACAAAAAACAAAAAAACAGCTTTCTTACAATGGGAAACATGGTGATTAGCTACATAATAAATACATTTTTTAAACACTATACAAGGATGGTGTGTTACTGGAGGAGAGCCTCGTCAGGCCCCGAGTAACATGCAGGGGTTTTTTTTTTTTTGAGAGGGGGGGGGAATGTTTCGAGCAATACACACAGTACAGACTGAAACATGACCGAAAAAAAGGCATACAAAGTTCATAAAGTCCAGAAATGTTGTGTTTTTCTACATGTATCCTCTCTCTCTGTGGTGTGTGTGTGTGTGTGTGTGTGTGTGTGTGTGTCCAGGTCGGCAGTCGTCTTTGTTAGGTTGAATAATCCTGCAGAAAGAAGAAGAAGAAAATGATTAAGAAACAGTCACCAAAGTATTTTTTTAATGAATTAAATGTGAAAAGAACTCAACTTACAGCTCTTGGTTTTTTGTTAACCTTCATGTCAAACCTGCAACAAAAATTAAAGTGAGAATTAGATTTTAACGGATTGTAAAAGTTCATTCTGAGAGGAAAGCAGCAGCGTCACTACTAAACCATGAGGAAGCCTAAAAAAACAAACAAGAAAAACAAGCCTGTAACAAGAACGCTAATTGACCAGGTGTCTGTTCTTGTTTGTGCACAAAACTGAAGCCAACCCAAAATCTGACAAGACCAGCAATGTAAGTTATTGCTGGAATTGGCGAGGCACACTCGAAAATGAATCTGGGATCAGAAAGATATGACGTCATTGCCCAGAAACAAGCAACAACAACAACAACAACAACCAAAAATCTAATGGAGTTTAGAGTGATGGATGCTGATAATGCATTCAAAAACTTAAAAAGGATGAAGTGTTGGACATGCAGTATGACTGAATAACTAGCAGGCTTCAACTCAAAACTCTAGGACGACAGAAGCGAGGCAGAGTGCAGGAGGAAACTGTGGAAGACGTTAAAAGAAAAAAAAGAAAAAAAGGATGGAGTTTACAGGCAAGCAGGACGTAAACACCACAGGAAGCAGGAAGTAAAATTCAGACTTACTCAAAGTCATAATCAAACATGGCAGAAGGGCTGGAGAGGGGGGCGGCAGTAGAGAGAGGGAGGGGGTGGGGTTGGGGGGGGGGGGGAAGAGAGCAGCAGCTGTTAGTTCACCAACCTGAGTCTAAAGCCCTAACGTCTATATAACGCTGCAGTCCCGACTTTACAAAGTGAGAGAACCGCTTCGTGGCAGTGGGTTTTTAGGTGGAGCGCCTGCTGTGTTAATAAGTGGTTAGGACAGTAAAGCATGAGTCAGGAAATACAGTTTGACAATAAATAGGAGGGTAATACTGTGACTTTATATAAAAGATCTTAATAATAAATAACAATTCTTCTTTAACCCGTCTGGTCACTCAATTCTTTTTTAAAATGCACTAAAACGGCCCCTTATATTAAATAAAGTTTTAGTAATAAACAATGCCTTTACATGCACTTCAGCATCAGTGGTTCCTCATATAATGTCTGGATGCACCAAGATATAAGAAACGGGAACTAATAAGAAAGAAAAACTGATTTATTTTTACACAAAATAGAGCAGTTTTCTTGTGAAAATCGGAAATTCCTCAAAGCAAAACGAGGAAATATGCTTCTCCAAAGACTTTTGTAAATGTCTCAAAACTGCAGACCTGCACCTAAAACAAGTTGGTTGGTTGGTTCAGTACGTTTGCATTTGTGCAGCTCAGAAAAGTATAATTCAAGTTTGGGGGGGGGGGCACTGCATTTATATTGAGTTTGTAACCTGAAACGACGGGTCACACACACACCAGTACACAGCGTTTCATTTTAAATTTCAAACAAGTGTGAAATCATAGTCATATCGTATATCGAGATACTATAATTTGTCCATATTGTGCAGCCCCGTTGGGATCCACGATCCACCGACTTAAGTAAGCAGTTTAAGGCGTCAGATGCTCCGAGGGAAATGCCTGTCGGATGGTCAAACCTGTTCCCCAGACAGTTTTTTTTACTTTCTGAAACTCAACAATTGCACTCATGTCATGCTTTGACTGGTCAGCTGTAAGAGAGTAGGCAGGATTTCGACCTCTCTTTTCTTCCTTCATTGTATACATCTCATCCCTCTTCACAACGGATGTTGTCTTAACCCCCGAGTGTGGTGCCTCGACACTCCCCGAATTGACTGTTGGCTTTCTGCAGTATTTTTTTTTCCACGATTAAAAACAAATCGTGTTGATGAGATATTCTGTGATTGGAAATGGGGGATTAAGGAACTTTCTCACTAGATTACTCCTGGGGGAAAATCATTTTTGGGCATGTAAACATGTAACCAGGTCATTTACAAACTGCGATACGTGCTCATATTCAACGTAATGTAGTTGTAGGTCAGACTAAAACTAACATGTAGCTTTGATAAGTCTTTGCTGCAGAACTCACCATTTGTACAATTCAGACACATTCACACAGTCAATAATGTGCCTGAATATGAATCAGAGGGCATAATCCTGCATTGCTAATACATTTACAGTGAGCAATAGTTCCACAGAAACTTTGACGAATGACCTATTGCAGGTCATTGTGGATTTTACAGTAACCAGGTTACCACAGCAGAGTGCATGTAAACACATCGCAGTGAAGCCTGCTTTATCGCATATAAGCAAACTCATTCATTGGAACCTATTAGGCTGCTGTTCATGAAACACTGCAGAGGGGAATAAAATCAGCAGAGATTAAACAGCAACAGTTGGCGCTCCTTTCATGACTTTTTACCTGTGTCTGTTTTTATTCTTTCTCTTCTTGTGGCTTCCGTGATGGCTACCAGATGAGGAGGAGGAGGCAGCCTTTTGGGGCTTTAGGTCCTGCAGCGTCGAGTCCACGTCCTCCGTGTCCTCCTGGCTGGGCTCGTTTTCTTGGTTTTGGAGATCGGGCGATGCGTCGCTTTCTGTGCCGCTGCCTGCCTCACCTGACGAGGTTCAAAACACGGCAGAAAGTCAGTATGATGTTTTCAAATACAGAAGATGTTCCCAATGCTGCTCACTTTAGAAAACGGTTGATATAAAAATGACTCACGTTTTTCATTCATGTGATCTGGTATCCCGCCGAGTGCACATACCGCCTGCCGATCAAAAGAAAGAGAGGGTTAAACGAGCAGCTCTTTTCTTGTTATGCAGAAAATGAATAACTGAGATACTGCGTGAAATATCTGAGCAGGAGAAGGACCTACTGCAACTGACGTGACCGACGACTTGCTGAATAAACGCTCTGCTTCCTTAAATTTCCTGTTTCTTCTATCAGTCTTACTGTTGGAGTTCCTGTTAGGATTACAAACCAGACAAACAACATTGAAGTATTACTTTGCTTTCAATATGCTAAATAAAACTTCAGAGCCAAGGATTGATGTGTCTTAATGTATTCTTATACTTACTTTTGGTTGGTGAGGTATCGGTCCCATCCTCTGATGATGTTGCCATACATCTGAGTGTCTTCTAAGTAGCTGCCCTCAAATGCATATATTTGTCTTTCCAGGTTCACCAGCGTCTCCTAGAGGAAATCAAATGGAATTAATGTTGCATGTTTGTGTTGCTAAATATTTATAATATCTAGTTGTTTTTATATAGTTTAGCATCACAACAAATATCAGTCAAACTCTGAGAAGCATCTTAAGAGTAACTTTGCAGCAGCTTTGGCTCACCGGGATATGTGAGACGTTATCACAGCTAAATTCTTACATGCAATGACAATATTATGTAACAGACTAAGTGCTCCACATAGATGCACGTTTGTCAAGGCTTTTGATTTGATTTTGGGGTGATGTCAGTGATGCAATGACAGCGTTTGCTTAGGCAGGAGCTGGATGGATATAAGACACCGGAGAAGGCAAAACAGTCCAACTTAGCGACAATAATCAGATTTAATTTGCCAAGTAACATTCAAATTCAATTTGGTCAACTGTTGAACCCCCCCCCCCCTATATATTACGGTCCAACCGATACTGGCCAATGCTGATACCGATACTAAGAAGTAAAACACTTTTTTATTGTATTTTATGTGCAATGACAATGAAGTATCTATCTATCTATAACAGTGTAAGAAACAGAATTAAAGAGAGTTGAATAAAAGTATGAATACCAGTTTGGATATAAATATAAAAGTGTGAATAAACTGTGCGTGGTTATTAAGAGTATATGCATTTTAAAAATCTGTATAAATGTACACTATGCAGGGCAGAGAAACATTATGAAGAAGTCAGGCTGCAAACTGATGTATACACAATAAAGCCACAGCGCCGAAATATCGCGAGATCTTAGCTACCATTACGCCGGGCGCCTGCTAACATGTAGCTGTTAGCGGGCTATGTTTTACAGCCCAAAAATGCAGCAATAACAACAATTCGTGTGATCAAATACAATGTATTCACAAAGCTAGCAACACATGCGTTTTATACAGTACACCAGAACCCAATATATTGCGTTAAATAGACAACAAATATAGCAAGTAATGTTAGTAGAGGCCTAAGCTATAGGTTAGCGGCGCGCACACTGTGAATAAAACGTGAACGCGATTCTATGCAAGATAAGAAACAAACCTAACCATAACGCATTATAAATGAATATATATATATGCACAACGTTAACTTACAGCAAGCTCTTGTTTCCTCTTCACCAGCTCAGCGAGCTCCCGGCGGGTGTCCGGGATCTGTGGTGGAGTCGCTTTCGCATGCATCGCCATGATGGATCGGGCTATCTGTGGAGGGAGACACAACAGTGGCGGGTTTGGTTTTAAAAAATGCAGCGGAGCAGCGCGCTCGTTTGTCACCAGCAGATGGCGCCACAGGACGCGCTCTATTTTTACGTCGCCATAGAAACCAGCATAGCAACCCGCACATAGCAACCTGCCAGGAGTTTTATACAGTTCATGCTCCAGATTTATTTTTCCTGCGCTTTTCCCCCCACCTGAACTATGGGCAACATGTACCGAGGACTTATTAAAAGTGAGTCTACATATTGTAATAACTAACTTTCATTTCTGTGGGGTTGCAGCACAAAAATAGTCTTTTTTTCTATCGAGTGTTTCCCCTTCTATTGACTAACATAGACTTTCAGAGGCCTTTGTTTGCCCTTAATGAGGGTCATAGGCCTAGTACTTGTGATTACTTTTCTTATTTTCTAACAAATGTTTTCAGCTGTTTGGGTAAGTGTAAATGGGGTAAGTGTACCCATTAAGAACCAAAATCTAGTTTTTAAGGGACACTGACATGATTTATAAGGGAGATCATTTCTTATAGCCTAAAGTAAAGTTAGTTCATGAAGATTTTGGAATATAAAATAAAGATATTTTAAGAAAAAAGTCAAAAGTCTGGCATAAATGTGACACCATTTGACCCATGTGTGTTTCATGATTTCTTTACAAAATATAAAAAATATTGATTTTCAAAGAATTTAAAACATCAATTTATGTATTCAGTAACATATTTTAAAAATTAGGAAAAAAACCTTCCTGAGCAAAATCTTAAAGGTCTGACTTCAGATGTAACCTCCATTGTAATCATCAATATTTTCATAAATAACTGTCATTTAATTACACATTTTTTCTCAATAGCTCTAACAGATTACAGTTACATTTATTTTGTAATTAAATTATGTAATGCCATTACATGTTAGTAGTTACTCCCCAACACTGTAGATATTACAATTCCTATTATGTTTTTATGTTATGTGTGCATATATTGTTGATATTTCCTTGTCCTTTATCATTGCCTTTCATTGTTGTTATTCTTTTCTTGCAGTACTGATAAGATAAGATAAGATAAGATGTATCTTTACAGATCCCTTTTGGGAGAAATTCAAATTGACACAGCGGTACAGTGGAATAAAGTGATCAAATAAAATAAATAAACTAAATATATGTGACAAATATACGACATTCTTCTTATATATATTTTTTTTCTTCTAGAAAAGAAGATCCCTGATGGCAGTGTTTCATCTTCAATACCAACAAAATACCAAACAGTGGTGATACAAAATCAAGAAAAGAAAGGGTTTTCATCTCAAGCTAAGAGGTTCCCATCACAAGTCAGCCTGGTAGGGAATCTGACTTTCTCATCTCATCCTAATACAACAAGTTATAAACATCTTTAAATAAAAGTTATGCAACATAACCATGAAGTGTATTTGTTTCAGAATGAAAACCCAGGACCAGGCAGCTATGTTTGTATGTCCAGCACTGAGATTAAAAATCCTTCTTTTTCAAGGAAAGGCACCACAGGCTTCGTTGGATCCAAGGTCAGATCCTCTGGGTTATTTTCACTTTATTCAGCAATGGTGAAAAAAAGTACATTTACTGAAGTGCTGCACGATTTCATCCTACTTTACACTTATACTCCACTATATATCAGGAAATATTGTACTAGTTACTCAACTACAGTTATTTAACAACATTAGTTACTAGTTACTTTGGAGATTAACATTTACCATTCAAATGTATTGTTATATATAAAACTTCCCAACAGTATATAAAAATATTATTTCTGTTATATAACTTTATTAAAGCTGTAATGATTAGTCAATTAATCAATTAGAAAATCAAAAGAAATTCATCTGCAACTGTTTTGATAATAGTTTTAGTGTTTCTTTTAAGCAAAAATACCAAAAATGAGATAATTTCAGGTTCTTGAATTTGATGATTTAAACTGAACATCTTTCGCTTTTGGACCTGATTACTTTTGAAATGTATAATTATAAAATTTCACTACAAAACAAAAACAATGAATCAATTAATTGGAAAAAGTAATTAGTAGATGAATCAGTATTGAAAATAATTGTTAGTTTTATTCATATTAGTGTAGTCACTTTTACTTACTATAATAAATAATAACTTTTAAAGCAGGACTTACCTGCAGCAGTGAATACGTTTGTATTCCCCAGAATCGATAAAATCCCCAAATGTCCGCAAAAATATAGAAGACATGTAGTTGGTGTCTTGAATGAAAGCCATGGTGTGACACTAAGCTTATATTTCAATGACAGGTTTTGAACTGAGATGTTTCAGCACAGGGGGCATTAAAATGTTTTGTCATATAATCCTCTTGGCCAGACTGCCAGAGCTTCCAGTTTCCCCCAGAGAGGAATACCAGGACCAAATGCATACAACTTGCCGAGCTGCTTCATGAACAAATATGACTTTAACACCGGAGTCTCCAGAGTGTTCAGAACACCTGTGGCTGTTCAGCCGGATGGTCTGAAGAACAACACTCCAGCTCCAAATCAATATGATGTATGTATGTATGTGAAATATCCTAACGTCAGCCATCAGTGTGTCTTGTAGTTTATGTGTAACTACTTTTTTCCTCTTTCTGTGCAGGTCAGTTGTGACGGTAAAGAGAGAAACTTCTCGATGGCTGGTACATCATCCTTCCTGTCAAAAACTGGGCGCGACGTCTTGTGCTTAAACCATATGCCATCACCATGTAATTATCTCTATATCTCAGGTTATTCATAATCTCATGTTATATATTTCTTTTACTGTTTCCCTTTTGTCTTATTAACAATTTCATCTCTTTTTCTCTTTGCTACCAACATCATAAATTTGCTAAAGGCCATTATGAAGTGAACAGCAACTTACTCCACAGTGGCTCCAAGGCAATCCTGTCCCCCTTCAAATCAAAAACCAAGAGAATCCCCCCTCCAAAGGACAACCGTGTGCCAGGTCCAGGAGCCTACACTCTGCATCAGCCCCCTACACCTGTGAAGAAAACCATCCTGCCGTGAGTAAACCCACAATATTCACCGGCCTTGAATGTGTGTTCCTCTTATTTTTTTGTCAGTAATCCAAAAATTGTGCATCCTGGCAACTGTGCTTCAAGGAAGAGAAGTTATCTGGCAATATCAGCACCTCCTCTGATAGTTCCTAAGGACCCTCCTCTGCCAGGACCTGGACAGTATGACCTAGGGCTTTATGATGGTCTGTTCAAGCATCCCATGCCTACTGCTGCGTTTGCATCCAAAACTGAAAGGATGCCCCAAGACCCACGGGCCAGTTTGAGGCCTGGCCCAGGTAATGAAATGCAAGATAAATAATTTAAATAAATCTGTTTTTTTTTTGTTTTGTTTTTTTGGGGGGGGGGGGTCAAGTGGCCTCCATCACTTGGTGTTTTTTTTATGTGAGTAGACCTCATTAATACCATAGATAGACGATTAATACACGCACCTATTGTCACCCACTTTGTCGTCGGTCACATGTGCTCATTGGCTTTGGAGACATGTGCTGCCTCATCCTAAGCACTGATTGGCTGGTGTGTGTGGTGTCGTATGAAACAGTCACGTGTCCCACAGATGCACGCAGGAGTCAGGAAATGACGTAAACGGACCGTATATGGTTTGTTATGTGTGTTATTACGTTACGTGTTGGACTAAATACACGGACATATCGAGGAAAGTATTCCGGTTTTATGGAAACGGATTTCATATTTCACAAGAATGGATACTTGGCGAGCTGTACAGAAAGTCCTGAGTCATAAGATGATCGTTGTGGATAAAAGGAAGACTTTGAAGGTATGTAGGCATTATAGCTTTTCTTACTTTAGCTCAGGGGCTAGCCGAGCTAACCGCTAATACTATTACGGCTGTGAGCAACCATATAAGTCGTGAGTGGTCTTGAATGAATCAGGACAATCTACGCTTTCCAACGATGTACGGCATGAATATATATGTTTAAAGGTTGGTGTTTAAAACATTCAGAAGAACTTGTGGCTACCTCCCAACTTCCGGTCCGTCCCGGAGGCGGAACAGCGTGTTTTACGTGTCTGCAGTTCCGATCCTTCATGTTGGCTGAAACAGACAAGTCACCCTCAAACATGCTGAAAACCAGATTGAAGTTTGGCCTGCAGTTAGTCTTCCCTAATGTTTTTATGTGGCTTTGAGGATGTTCCTCACGGTGCTGGTGACAAACTATGAGGGGGAGCGCTCATTTTCTCATTTGGGGAGAATCAAAAATGAGCCTGAAGTCCTTTTATCATTACGGGAAATAGAGTCTGAACCTGTCAGAGACCTGGACTTTAGAGATGTTGTGGAGGAGTTTGCTAGGAGAAAGGTCATTGCATAAGGGAACTACTCCAATGTGTGTGTGTGTGTGTGTTGTTAATGTGCATTGTGTTTTTTTTTTTGACTCTGAAAACATTTGTTGTTGATGATGTTTGATATTGTGGAGATTCTAAAAACAGGTCGTTTGCTATTCTTTGAAGTGTTTCTGCATATCTGAGTGTAGACTGTTTTGATAATACACACACACACACACACACACATTCACTGCATGTGCTGAGAGTCTGGTGTTGAATTTATCAGTCAGTGTGAATCCTGTGCAAGTACAGGAGTTTCCAACAACTACTACATCCACACTTGTGCACTAGTAAACTAGTTGTCTGTTGTATTGGTGTGTGTGTGTGTGTGTGTGTGTGTGTGTGTGTGTGTGTATTTAACCATTTCCATATAAATGGGATAAAGATGTGGTTTTCAAGCAGAAATTTACATTGAACATGTTTCTTTTAATCTTTGCACTTTCATCAAACTGTACTGTCCTCCGTCCGTCAGTCTTCTGCTGCTTATACGGGGTCGGGTTGTAGTTCTGCTTGAATTTCCTCTCAAAATGCATCAGATTGATGATTTCAAGCCCTAACCTCCCTAGAGGGGTCGTATCCTTCTCACCTTTTTCACCCATGACCCGTTTTCATGTCTGAAAATAGCTTTATCTTGCAGTTTACAGAGCATTTTATTTGATGTTATGCATTGTTATTAGTCGGCGTTCTTCTTATTTTATAAATAACTAGACAAGTACACATGAAAACCTTTCACCTCCGTAGAACACAATGGGCCTGATTTACTAAGATCCCAAATAGTGGGTACTAAATTGCGTGCACAGTGCAATAGATTGCGCATTTCGTTTGCATGCGTTTTGTGGGTGATCTACTAAGAATAACTGCATAAATGAAAACAGGTGCAACAGGATGCAGACAGCAATATTTAAATGAGGGTTTTGCGTGTCTGAATGGAGTTTGGACGAGCAGAAAGCTGCAAAATGAAATGTGATCAGATTCTAGTGGAAGAAGTTAACAAATATGTTGTTATTAGTTAAAAAAAAACTAATATTGCCAGAAAAACCGACATATGGGAGAAGAAATATTCCACTCCAAAATATTAACACTTGAGGAAAAAATCGGTCCTGTGCGTATTCTGTCATTGTGCCTCCGTCTCCTCCTCTCCACAGTAACAGCAGTCATCTATGCGCAGTGCTCAGCCGGTTAATACCTGCCCTTCAAAGCTATTATTTATAGACGCAGTTACCGTCAGAAAAATTACCTTCAGGTTTGGTAAATCACAATGCGTGTGCTAAATAACATATTTGCATTTTCTTCTCCCTGTATTTTGCACACGGGGGTTGAAACGGCCCATATTGCATATTCATTATGGCAAACGTACTAAATGGACAGTGTGTATTATCTTGCACAGTTGAAAGATGCAAACCTTAGTGCGCAGCGTTAGTAGATCAGCTTGCACATTTTCTGCGGGTGATGTCAAGTTGCACACGTTTTTACACTCGCAGACCTTTAGTAAATCAGGCCCAATGAATACTAAACATCAGGTTTTGGTTTAAGTCCCAAATAAAAAATAAAAAAACTAATCAAGAATCCTTTTATAGATTTCATGCACAACTGCAAAAGACTCAGAGATACTGACTTCTGTAGGGGCCTTTCTGTCGTGTAACATAATTTTCAAACACTAGTTTGCCCAGTGTAGTAACATGCAGATTTTTTTACAGCTTTAAATACCTATATTGGGTGGCAGATTAGGGATGCTTTAAATGATGCGTTCCTGCTCTGGGAGCTGTTGTAATTTAATGTGGGAAATATAGGAAATTGCTGACTTAAGTATATGTAAATTAGGCTGCATAAGAAAAAGTAGGCACATATTAAACTTTAATGACACGAGTGCAGTGCCTGTTCAAAGTGGCCTTTTCAGATTGCTTGGCCGTGGGCCACTACTTCAATCCTAGGAGAATTAATAGAGTTGATGTGAGGTGTGAATGAGTAGATACACCAATGACATGAAAGAAACTAACTAACATTATATTATACACATAAATAATAAGCACTCTTACAGTAGAAAAATGTTCTTTTCTTATTACAAGTAGCCTAAAATAATGGCTGCATTTAAGAATAAAATAATGTGCATCCTGAAATAAAGTGGATCGGTCATATGGGGATTGTAGATCGTTCTTCTCTCTGACTTGTGTCCGACCTCATCTGTTCTCTCCCTGACATGCTGGAGTCAATCAGCAAAGCCCTGAAGCTCCATTGTGCCCCTTCTCATTACTGATTTATTAATATTAAGCATATTGCATGTTAAAATTGCACCAAATTTGACACTGCACTTCCTTTGGTCCCCTGCAATACCCCCACCAAAAGGTCAATCAGACCTCAAGAGATCAAGAGATGCATGAAGAACACACATACAGAAATATTGTTTTTTTGAGTAGAGAGATGTCATCATAAAATAGCTTCTTGATTTAAGACTGGACTTTTTTCTTTAACCCGTCCCGAGTAAGTGAAGCTTATATGCAAACCAATCTCTGTCAATCTACTCATCAATATTTCAGTTCCTTACAAGCAAAATTAGCCATTATGTCTATCGGAGAAACATATGTGCAAGGTTGTGTTCCTCTCTTCTAACATCGACAAGAAGCTAGAAAGTGTTACTGTTCTAAGTAGCTACCTATGTTACTGGTTAGTTGGTTAAATAATTCACATTCTAGGTTTGACCCTTGACCCCTGTAAGGTCAGTAAGGTTAATGAGGTTTGACTGGTGTAAAAGTTGACTAACGGTTTGTTTTTGCACTGTATCAAATTTCACGTGTGTTATTTATTGTTGATGGTGTTTCTCTTAGTGACACCACAAACCTCACAGATCTCACTGATTAGTTGGATTACTCTTCTGTCATGAGCTATTACATTTTAAACCTTTGGATATGTGATAACTGCTTTTCTTTAAGGTAAACCTAAGTTGTTTGCATCAGTTCCAGCTGCCAATATAGTCCTCCTGACCACTCTAACAAACACAATACACAATACAAAGACAGGAAGATTGCGCAGGAATAAAACAAAGGAAAAAAAAGTCATAAATGTTTAATACAAATATTCTCATCGAGTATTGTGATAAAGTCAATGTGTAATGTGTTAGTTTTTAAGTGACATTGAGAAGCAAATGTATGAAGTACAATACAAAAGACAATTCAATGGATCAAGTTTTCCCTTAATCAAAACTGACCCCATTTATATAGAGAATGCCCTTAATCTAATTTAATGTAATCTAATTTAGAGGATTTTAACCAGAGCTTGGCATGTCTCATTGAACATTTATCTCTGTCTCTTATCGCCTGGAGCAAAAGAGAGGAGTAGCTTCTCTGCAAATGCAAATGGTAGCTGGCACAAGTTCACCTTGATTTTAGATCAAATTATAAATGATGCAGATATTATAATCTCCAGGTACAGGTAGAAGATGTATATGTCTATAAATCCTAACTATTGCACATTTTTATATCATTTCAACTCATTGTATGACTTTGTAAAGTGACATTAATGTGATGATGTTCATGTAAAGCATTAAGATTAACCTTCTCTTACTCTTTTGCAGGTTTCTATAGTCCACAGATTCTGTCAAAGCAGTCCTTCTTTTACAACGACTCCAGAGTCTGGATTCCTGTGTGAAGCTTTCGAAGAAACCTGCACTGCAAATATGGAAATATATACAGTATGTTGCACAATTAAACTGTGATTATCTGAAAAATGCTTCAATGCAAAGCCTGTGTCTGTGTTAAAATGTACACGGGTATGACCTTTATTTTATTTTTTTTGATTATTAAAATTGACTTTTTGCAACTACTTCTGTGTCAAGTAAGTAGGTTTATAGAGATGGAAACTTGTTGAAGTATTTTGGAACAATAAAAGTGACGTAAGGTGATGCCAACACTTGAAAAGCCAAAGTTTTTTATCCAGGTGCTCTTATCAGAAGATGATATGGCATTAAGTGTTGCTGCTGTAGTCACAACAGCTGCCGGTCCAGTCAGTGGTACGCCACAGTAACAGCTGAGAGCTTGAGATGACACCGCGGTGCCAACTGCTAGAGGGCAGAGCATAGGGGTGGAGTGTGACTGTGTATGTGAGCAATGTGACTGACTGGGCATGAGGCAGGGATGGCGCTTAACCAGAAAGACAAATGGACACATCAGTCACTCCCTTCATCAGATGGCATACTGGTGAAACTGTGACAATGAGACTTTTCTGACTCCATTTCTTTATTGTTTAACCCTTAAATATTGTCTGGGTCAAATTTAAACTGTTTTGACATTTGATAGCTGTAAAAACACCACAGATAGAATAGAATAGATCTTTATTATCATTGTAAGTATACAATGAAACTCCTTTTGAGCAGTCCAATGCAGCATAAAAAATAAAATAAGATATAAATATACACATAGCATACATGCATGAGCCAAGCCCATACCCCTATACACATTCATACCCATAAAACTTAAAAATATGGTCTTAAATATAAATAAGTGGCAATGAGACACGACAGTATTCACAGTTCATTATTGCAGAGTTCATTATTCCACTTGTCTTTTACCTTGAAATTTGATGACTTTTCCTAAAGTAGCCCAAAATGCACAAAAATCTAAATATTTTAAAATGTTATACTTATTGTATATGTGCTACAAATCTTTGTCCATTGAGCCTGTTCTTGGTAAAATTTGACCCATATCTATTGTCGCGGCTTTTTGTTAAATGAGTAGTTAATAGTTTTAATAAGATAGTTTATATAGCAGATTTCTTTTTATGATGTAGCAGTGAAGACTGATCCATTGGTTATACAATAAACCCCACAGTCTCATAAAGTTCATCATGTCTTATGTAGATGGACGTTATTTGACCAAAAATGAGACTCTCTGCTTTCTGAAACATTAATTAAGGTTTAATCACCCAATTATTGATCAGTCAGATCGACTATTGATGCTTTCTAAATAGATCGGTGGTGCAAAACATTTTTCACACAAGATAAGAATGACTGATTAAAAGAAAAATGGTATTCTCATGCTCTTCTCCATCTGCAGAGACAAAGAAGGATGCACTCCAGTTTAAACAGCAGCGTCATCTGCTCACAAGGAAATCAGTTGGCGATTTTTTTCCAGCTTTGCTCTCGATAACTGCACCAACTGCAGACATGCTTGACTCCCACTATGCGGCAGCTGTAGTTATATTCAGACTCTGACTTCAGCAGTGTGCTCTCCAAATATGTGTACTCGCCCCTGTAAAACCAAACCATTGTGTACTTGGGAGGGGGTTTTTACAATAAGGGGAACATTTTATAACTTCAAAATGTGCTCTCCCTCCGGTTAAACGTCCATTAGGAGGGTCCAGAGAAATGTTTTAAAGTGTAACTGCAGGCTGTTTGTTGGAGTCCTCTTGGATTGGAGTCTTTTTGTGGTGCTTTTGTGGTAGTGAGTGTAGGAGGGGCAATTACTGTAACTGCGTGCCTCTGTGGGTTTATGGGAGGCCCTCTGATCCTCACCATGGCTCAGTCAGGTGAAGGCGAGTATGGACACGCACTTCCTCAAAGAAAGTCCCACCAACAAAAGATCTTTGCTGTAGAAACAGATCAAAGCTGGAAACCTTCTTTAATATCGGAACATGATGGTATGACTAAATAACATTAGAAAAACATGGAAAGCTTTTGAGGTTTTCTTGTCCTGTTCTCCAGCATATTTTTGTTTCTAGTGGTGCGGAAATGTTGGTCTTTGGTCCACTCTGAAACATCTCAACCACTGTTGGATTGATTGACATGAGATTGGATGCAGATATTCGCTATCCCCAGAGGATTAAACCTAATGACCTTGAACTTTCCTCTAGTGCCACCATGAGGTTGACATTTGTGTTTTTTATTCAAATATCTCAACAATTATTGGATGGACTGCCATGACATTTTGGACAGACATGTATTCCCTCCTTAGTATTAATTGCTGTATGTCTGATTGTGATTAGGGTCTGGCACTGACTCATTGTGATATGCCGATGGACATCACATGATCAAGTCCAACAACTGCAAGACATTTGGTAATCCCTTAACTTTTCATCTGGCACAATTGACAAGTGTAGTATTGTCTTTGGACATACGTTGAAGCTGTCTATTATCCCTATTTTGGTATTTTTTATGCACTTGTGTACTTGTTTCTTTACTTAAAACAAAAGAAAAAAAATTATACTAAGTCAGCTACTTGACCATATCTCTTTTTAGTCAACTGTCTTCTAATGCTTGATTGTCTTGCTTCAAATCGTCTGCAAAATGACAAAATGTAAACATCTACAGATTCAGATAGTTGCAGTGGATGAAAAGATTCAACCTGATGAGGACTCTAAGTTTTAACTGTCTGAATATCATCACCAGTGCAACAAAGACTCCCTTCACTGATTCAAGATAAATTAGGTAATTTGTTTATTCCTTGTTTGTTCCTTGAAATTCTTTCAAAATACACCCTCGCCCCTGCCATCTGCAACTCATGACCTGCAGGAGCAACATTTTCTAGGAAAACAACTCCAGTTTACAGTGTGATCAGTGTCATCGGGCACCTCTCAAACCGTTTGGTCTGTTGTTTTGTGATGGAAATAGATTGCTAATGAAGATAGTCAATGGAAGACATGGAGACACAGCAACAAACACTGTCATATTTATATAGAAGTCTAGTCTACATACTGTATGTGTGATGAAAGGAGATTAACATGATAACAACAAGGTTTATCAAGCACTGCCTTCCGTTCCCCTAACTCTCTATTGCATTTCCTGCCTTAGCATTTTCAAATGCCATTACTGCGTCAACAAATCATTTTTTAACAGACACCAGACTCAACTTGCTCCCTCGCAGGCACCAGCAGCTCAGATCAAACTCCATTAGCCCAGATGGAGCTGCTTCTCTTCCCCTTTCATGTGTCACAGGGCAGCCAGTAGATTGATTAGCATTGTTTCTGCTTGACAGACTATCTTCATCCACCATGTACAAAGGAAATACTTGACTATCTTCTTAGTATTTCTAAACAATATTTAAGGATAGTTTTTGAGAAAGCTAAGCTGCTACTACAGTGGATCTAAGTTGTGAAATTAGAGTTTCATTGGATACATATACAGGTTAGGATAAGAAAAAGTAAATAAATGAAAAGGTGGATCAACCACAGAGAATTATCCAGATGTCGAGAAGTCTCTAGCATCAGCCGCAGCTCAAGTGTTTTCAATCCTCAAGTCTATAACGTCCTTAGTGTTCACCAAGCTAAGTGGGTCATGCATTTTTTATCATTCTCTCGTAACTCTTTTATACATTTGGCCCTTTAGCATTAGCACAGTTCAAACATCATGTTATATTATATATCCTGCTGCCTGGTTACTCTTAAGAGCCTTCATTTTTTTAATGGTGGATCATTTTATGCATTTTCTGTCATCCTTTACTACAGATCCTGCAGATTGAAGGGGGAAAATGATGATAACACAGATGACCTCATCTATAATTAATCAGAATTTTTTATTCAAATCACCAAAAAGGCATAGTGGGTGTGATTCTGGTCAGACTATTTATAAAATGCCTCTTTTAAAAAATGAATGAAACTCCTTTCTAGCTCTGCAGAGGCCACTTCTGGTTCTTGCATCCTCATCTGTGAGAGGGGAAACATACCTCAATATTTTGCACAACAATCACGGACACATAAATATTTTAACATTATCCAAAATGATCCAATGCTTGCAATATTTTCACATTATTATACTGGCTACTCTTCATCATATTTGCCTAATACAGCAGTGTTAAGTGCAGCCATGTTTCCATCTGCATTTGTTTATCCTATTGCTGCTACTCATTTCATCAGATAAAACGGGACAGCAGATTTCCTCCTTGAAAGATTGACCTCCGCTGCATCTTGCAGTGGAAGGAAGGTCATATTAATTGTTAATCAGCTTGTCATCACCAATACTCTTTACAGCATACTGGCAGATAACGCCAGTCACTTTTTGTTCAGCTGGAAAGATGATTCAGGCATACATTATGCAACATTTTGTGCAAAACATTATATTCCTGCAGTATAACTACTAGGATGTTTTGTCTGTTCATTGGTCTGAAGGTATTTGAAGGTTATTTTGTGATTATGTTTAATGTATCTATTGATATTAATGTGGGAGTTCTGTTTTCCTGTGGTCATTCAGGCATATGAATCCTCCTATAAATACTATTATATGTATTTTTCTCAATATATAGTTCAGTATAGTAGATCTGTTAAGTAAATCATGTCTTTCACCGCTACTAACAGATACTTAAGAGGTAATTATGCTGTAATTACACAGACAGACCTTTCAAAAACGCTGGTATGACAACTCACCTCCTTCTGGGTAGCAGGGCTAGTTACAGCTGCTGGAAATCATCTGATGGGTCAAACCATTTACGGAGTTCAATAAACAGGTAATTTATTTGTCCCGGTACGACATCTAAAATCAGTCAAAGAGGACAACTATTAAATAAAATGTGCTGTTTTATATTTTCAGGACGTGTTACGTGGACTTTAGGCCATGTAGTCAATGGAGAAGTGAGTTTATTTCCATTTTCCAAACAGATGGTACAGTCCGGTTGTCCGGCATGCGGTTTTTTCGCTGTGCTCGGCGGCGTCAAGTTCGCTCCCGAGACGGAGGAAACCACCGGAAATGACGGAATGTCGCCATCAAAATAAAATGACTAAATATTGTTTTAGCTCAAATTGTTTACAGTTTTATATATGCATTATTGGGTAAAAATATCAACTATTTTCTTAACACAAAATAACTGCCAGTGAACCAATCTCTGAAGTAGCCAGCACATTTCAAAGATCTGTCACAATAATATTTCAAGCACTTCTATTACTATTACTACTACTACTACTACTACTACTTATAAAACACAACAATAAAATACACTGTCCTGTATGAATAAGGCCACAGCCGAGGAGCCCTGGCAATAAACACTTGACGCCCTTTAGCCTTTAAGTATGAGGTGGTAATTCATTCAATTTAATCTTAACTTTAATATTATGTTTCATATCCTGTGTTGTGAAAAATTAGCAAACTCTGGTACAGTACATCAAATTGCAGCATTCATATTTAACAATGTATGTGGTCTCTTACAAAAACAAAACTGTTTGTTCTGTCTGCTACTAAATTAAGGATGTTGCGTTTATTCATTCAATATTGCCCCTCATACAGCTCTTTTTGGGGGGTTATTACCTAAAATGGCAAAAAAAAAAAACTTGTGACAGTGTAAAAGTTCATCTCTTGACTTGGGAAACAACAGTCTCACATATATAGTGACAAAAACACACAACTCTAAACTCAAAGTCCACCTACAAACCGAAGCTTTCAACCACATCTCATTGATAGATGGCGTTTGCTCAGTTGTCACGGAGACGACAAGAGCTGTCTCTACAGCAACAGATCAAATTTAATCTAATGAGGAGAAATCGCAAGATGCAATTAAAAGCTAAGAGAAAGCAAAGTGGACACATGCACTCATTCATTTCAGTTTTGTCCCAAATAGATTGAATTTTTATTTTTATTTTGAAAATTCTAACCGGATGTGCTTGACGCATGTTCTGCAGCTTGCTTCTGCTCCTTATGGTTGGTGGCACTGGAGCTTTTTTATTCTCACACTGTAGATTTTCCACTAAAGGCACTGTACACCCACAGGATCTGTGCTTTCTAACAAGACACTGACGGCTGTTTATTTTAATTTAACACATTAATCCTTCCCCACACAGTTTTCAGTCGGATACTTCTTCATATCCACATTATTTTTCTTTACACTTTTTTTTCCTCTATTGCGGGTTGGATTTACAAAGGGCGTGTTTGGGCGATCTGTACCGGGAGTTTCATCTCCTGTACTTTGGCGACTCTGAGGAATGACAGCAACTGGAAAAGCACTACGATCCGCCTGAATGGAAACAATGGATTATAAAGACCTTGGACATAATTTGGAGCAGAAGCTGACTCTAACAGATACAAGTGAGTATACAAGCCAGTTTAGAAATGGGTCATGAACAATGTTGCATTAAAATTGAGATGGGAGTAGGGTGGTGGTTTCTGATTATGAAGCAGATTATTTCCCCCATTTCATCCTTTTATTTGTATGTAATAATAATAATATAGGGTGTGTATGAGTGAGCTGGGAAATGCTTGGAAATTTTTTACATTCAACAGCTGCAGATCAGATTTCTCCACCCATATCTCAAGACAGGATGTTCGTCCATCCTGGCAGCCCCCTTGTAATTCCTCCACAGCAAAGTGAGGGGCTGTCTGCATCTCTACAACCAGCTGAGATCCTGGAAACGCTGCACTGAGCTATGGTCTTCATTTTCAAACACGTCACTGGTGCACAAGGTTAAAAAAAAATGGTCCTGGCATACACCCATCAGATCTAAGGCAGGAGCTCTCTGCAAAAAAAAAAAAAAAAACCCATCCACTTAAACTACAATGTAAACAGATTCCTGCAGGAAAAGTGTTCATTCATGTCTTTCTGGTGCAGGGCCGAGTGTCTTGCTCAATGACACTTCAGCAGCGCAGATACTGGCTTCACCATCTGCATCTCCAGCTGATGGTTTCAGTTTCAGCCCCTCTTGACGTGGCCCAGATATGGCCTAGTTTCAGTGAAATGATTGTAGTGATACCCCAGTCATTCTGGAGGGAGAGAGAAGCTTCATACAGCACACCTCCATTTCTCCCTCCCCTGACCTGTGTGTGTTGGTAGAAGGTGACTTTCTGCTCGGTGGCGTTCCCTGCCCCCCACCCTCCTCCTCTCCTCCTCTCTGTTTGATGTGGGGAGCATTGGATGGAGGGAGAAATGTCTGCAGCAGCTTTTTTATCACCGCAAAGCCAGGCTTGTCGATGCATGTGTGGGTGTCTTAACGTTGGAGGAGGTGGAAGAAGCACGAGCAGTGTAGAGCTGCAACAATTAATCAACGGAAGATTAACTAGTTTGATAACCGATTAATCATTTTCAGCCATTTTTTCTCTTGTCCCACTTTATTAAATGTGAATATTTCCTAGTTTCATTAGTCTTATATATGATAGTGAACTGAATACCATTGGGTTATGGACTGTTTTGGACAATTAAGATTTCACCTTGGGCTTTTGGGAAACAGTGATGGCCATTTTTTAACCATTTCCTGACAGTTTGTAGATTAATTAATCAATTTATTAAGAAAATAATAGACGGATCAACAAATCATGAAGATGGTCGTTAGCTGCAGCCCTACAGCAGTGTGTTAAAGAGGAGAGAGAGAGGACTTTAAAAGGTGTTTTGGTGCCACGACATTCAGCATAATCATTTCATCTTTGTGTTGATTCTTATATGTAGGTGTCATTTTGGGAAATATTGTTAGTGGAAAAGCGCACATTGGCCTCAAATGAATTCGCCCATCAATATGTGACGTAAAATGAAAAACAAAGCATGTTTTGGTTCCAGGCCCTCTACCGAGAGCTGCGGAGCTGAGCAGCATGGAGCATTATCAGGAATGCTAGACGCTGAAAAAGGCAGGGGCGTTAGATAAACAGAAACATTCTTTCTCTCTGAGTCCTTTCTGAGAGCTTCTTTCTTGTAAAATTAAAAAAAAAGAAAAGAGACAAAAGAAAAGTCAGCCAGGGTTTGTTTGTTTGGGTTTTTTTAAGGCCTGGTGTGGTTGCAGAGCTGCTAGAAAGGATCATAATCCCATATCAAAGTGATTACTTCAGGTCTGAGGTTGGCAGACCTTTGATATAGTCCTAATGCATGGGGACCATCTAAATCCCTAACACACACACACACACACACACACACACACACACACTCGTACCCCTCCTGACCTCTTCTCTCCTATCATCCCCCATACCTCCATGAAACCAGTCAACCACTAGCATTATGCCACTTAATCGGAGTCTGTTTCCTGTCTCTTACTGTTTCAGGGTTGATGCTACAGAGCAGAAAAATAACAGAGCTTTCTTTGAGGAAAAACAGCTACCAGTTTCCTTTATTACTTAAAGGATTGGTTCTCAGTTTTCCAAGGCTGTCTTAAAACAACAGTCAGGTGCCCAAACAAACATTGAAACATGTTTTTTCTTGCCATAATAATTCCTCCTGTTCATGCTGGCCATTAGGAGGTTCCTTCACAATGCATTTACAATCTAAGTGATGGAGGCCAAAATCCACAGCCATCTAAATGAGTCAAATCATGTTCATCTTATTCCGTGTTACAGTCATTTTAGTGCCAAGGTCACTACTATTTGTTATGATACTTCTACCACAGCTCAACATGGAAACACAAGGAGGGAATTTCTATGCTTAAAAGACTATAAATGTGGCAGATATCCACTTGATATGACTACCTCAGACTGCTGAAGCCTCGTATACGCTTCAGATAAGCTTCTAAATCCATTAAAAACACATTTAATGGGGGTTATTTTAATAGCCAGTATGAACAGGAGGAATGATTATAGCAAAGAAAACCTCTTTCAGTGTTCGTTCGGGCACCTGCCTGTTGTTTTTAAGACAAACTTGAAAAATTGTGAATTGTAAAGTGCTGGAGTCAAACCTCTCCAAGACATGACATGTTCAAAGACTGTGTTTGCGGTTCACAATAGGAGCGGCACCAGCTTCCTTTCGTTAAGACAGTTTTTGTGTGATACAGACAAACATTCACACAAAAAAATGACTGTAAATGTTTCCGAAAGGAGTTTAAACTGTTCAAATTACAACCTCTCCTCTAATCTATCAGGTGATATCTGCAGTGCCACCGTACTGTCTTCTGCAGCCTTGTTGCCCTGCAGACACAGTCTCAGTTTACAGAAAAACCCTCCTCTGTGGAAGTAATCATGAGACGTGGACTCTCTTTGGCCCTGCGAGCTTCCCAGTCATGCTGACGTTATGTTCTTGGCACACGTTCAACATCACAGCCAGCCTGGAAATGTAGATTTTGGCCTAGAAACCTTCCTCCACTGGCTCATTAGTCATCCTCAAGAAATTCAGGGGAATAACCTTGGATTTGGCTTTTCAGCCTGTAAATAGAGCTGATTTACATACTGTTAGGGCTGCAATTAACACTTATTTGTGATTATTAAAAAATAAATAAATCTGAAAATTGTAAAAATGCCTGGTATAATTTCCCAGAACCTAATGTGGCATTTTGACCATAAGTCCAAGAATCTATATTGTATCTAAAAAGTATCCATTTTAAAATGATATACCGACAGCAGCAAATACTCACATTTTAAGAAGCCTGAACCAGTGAATTTTTGGCTTATTTTTAGCTTTTCCAAATCCAAAAATACAAGAGCAGAAGTGTAAGAAATGGATTAAACTGAGTTTATCTGCTGTAATGCAAGCTGCAGCCGTTAGCGTGTCCAGCTAACTGGCTTACTACCTACAATAACCTGGATTTTGTGGAGTTAGAGTTTCTGTTAAAAAACATCCACTTTGTTGAATGAGGAGTTCTGGGTGCTACTATATCAGAGCTGCTGTTTACTGGGTTTGAAGAAGTTTACAAGCTAGCAACCCAAGCCAAACTTTTTATCTGACATAGTGTCATGCTAGCTTAGCACATTGGTTAGTTTATACCTGCAAGTGTTTTCTCTTTAAATGTTAAAATCAGTCCTTGTTTGAACTTCTGTCTTATGACTATGTAAGTTAGATGTCACATTATGTTCATCAGATATAAATCTTACATCTTTTCTAAACATATAAGGGCTAACTAAGTCTACGTTGGCGATGACGCTAACTTTTTTCCATGGTACATTCAGTTTTAGCCTCATCTTGTATGTAGACATTAAAAAGTGAGCTAAAGACAGGGTTTTTAACTAACTCATGGAGCTAACGTTAGTTTATTTAACTATTAAAACCTGTTAGTAACAGTCATTTCAGGCGGCAAAGTGACTGTCGCTTGCTTAAAATGAGAAACCTGCCTTTTCTGTCTGTCTGAAATCAAGGACCTATTACCTGTTACCAATTACTATGAATTTAAAGTGGTAAATCTGTTATCTAAACACTGTAAACAGCACATGTGTACGAGAAAGGAAATCTTGACAGGCGTAGCAACAGTAACTAAGGGGGTTGGATAATTAAATTTGACAATAGTTGTGATTAATCTTCTCTTGATCCACTAAGCGATTAATCATCTAATTGTTACAGCTCTACTTACATGTATATCACAAAGATCACACGCAGGATTTGTCTTAATCCTAATCTAATCTAAATATTTAATACTGTCAGAATAAGAATGGGAAAAAAAACAACTCAACTCAAAATGAGAGAAACCAAAAGACAAAGCTCCTCTCATCTCCTGCAGTCAGACAAGGCTCAAGTTCTCACAGCTCTGCCAACTGTGTCTCATTTGCGGCCTGGGGGCTCGAATGCTTGTACATGCGGGTGGGTGGGAGGAGGGGATTGGGTGTGGAGGGGATCGGCTAGAGCATAGAGCGACTCTGGGAAACTGGACGGGGAGTCGGGGTTGAGGCGTGTTATGGTGTGAGGGGAGGATAGAAGAAGAAAGGAGGGGACGGAGCAGAGCCGGAGCACTTTTCTTTCCTTTCCTCTCCTCTCCCCACGCTCCACGTCAGCGAGCACTGTGACCAGATGCTATAAATCACAGCCATGACGCCAACCGCTCACACAGGGAAAGAGAGGAAACGCTCCATTCTTCTGCTGCATATGCAGAAGAAGCAGAGGGACGCATCTTCCTGAGAGCTTATGCGCAGATTAGTCATGTTTCCCTTCGTATCCGGCATTCAAAAAAAGGGAGAATTCATGAATGTGACATTGATATTATTAATCCTGTTTGCAGCATAATCCTGTTTGGAAATGGTGTGATGCAGAGTTTAGTCATGAAAAAGACCCGTCACATTACATTTTATAGAGTAGAGCTATTGTCGCAAAAACCTACTCTTCTCTGTACATCTGTGCCTATTTTTGTGCTAATGTGGGGGAAGTCGTAAGAGAAATTACAGGCAGACAAAGTGAAAATCCTCTCTGATTCAACAATATGTGCACATTTTGCCCCGTACTTCCCAAATCTGAGCATTGGTAGGTACTCTTGTTAAGACTATAGATGCCTATGCTTGAAAACTACTAATCTGTACCATTGTCTCTCCCTCTTTTTATTCCTTTTTATCCTGCTGCTGCTGCCACTGCCAGAAAAACTTGACACAGTATTTCATTATTGTGCACCAAGCTGAAAAGGTTTATATTTGTAATAGTAAAATCCTCCATGACTCAGCACAGTTCCAGGTCTACATTCATATTCTGGGGGTCTACTAGAAAACTTTTGCATTATTATACTGTTTCAAACTCCTTATTTATCTTATACTGTCCCTTTATGCAGCTCCTCAGTTCAGCCTCTGTCTGAAACAGGCCGTTTTAGCTCCTGTCTCTTTAAGGCCCCCCTTCCGATGAGCCCACTCTGTTCTGATTGGCCAGCTCCCTCAAGTGTCGCTTTTTTTTCATTCTTTACTCGAAATAGACAGTCGTTAAATATATTTGTAAATGTTTGAGCCAGAATCCGATTTGAAATATGCGACTGGACAATGCAAACAACCCACCGAACAACCATAGCAACAAAGGTTACAGAACAGATGTGAACAATCTGACATCATCAAGAGGAGGAAGTAGAGGAAACTTTGTAAACAGAGCTTTCAGAGCAGGCCTGGCTTTTGACTTTCAAGGTGCATTTTTTACATCTGACATCCAACATTTTAACAGTATAAAAATAACATAAAATGACAAAAATCATCAAATGCCCCCTTTAACACGACTTGATGACTCATGACTTCATCGAACCCTAACCCTAACCCTTGAATTACTTCATACTCTCCTCAACCTCAAAGATTTAAACTTCTGTGTTAAAAACTGTTCGATGAATGAAAAAATATCTGACAGCAGTCAATCAGGAGATAAATATGTGCGGTTTTGGACTTTAATGAGGATATCATCGCCATCGAGTAAGACTGCAAAACATAAAAAACAACATCTAAAAATGATTCAGTTATACATATGCTATTATTTGGTTTATTGGACAGTTGTTGTTGACAAAATGTTGTTCAGTTACATTTCTACATTGAAGAGAATGAGAAAATGAGAATACATTTTCATTAAATACGCAGTTGCAATGTGTCCAAAGAGATATATAGACAGTGGAAATGAATGAATAAATTTTGTTGCTGCAGCTTATGGATGCTGTATGCTGAATGAATACTGTAGATTTCACTTTGTAATCTGTTGTATTATGAAATAGTTTGTCTTGCTATACTTTATTCCTCCATGATGTCACCTTTTTGTACAGTGCACATTTGAAAAATATTTGATTTATGGTGACTGATAAGGCTAGATTTCATTGGAAATGTGTCAATACATGTTATTTGTATAGTCATTTTAATAATACCAATACTGCAATCCTTTTTTTATGCACAGAAAAGGATATACAGTTCAAACATATAATGCTATCAAACCCAAGAGACACTAAATAACTGGCATCATTTTCATTTTAAACCAGCAAGTATTTGATCAATGAATGAGTAACAGGATTGTGTTTGCTGCTGCTTTCACTTCAGTTTCCAATACTCTATGGACACATTTATTAAATTTCCTGCCCTACAGTAGCTGCTGGGAACGATTACATGAATTTATCCTCTCAGATCTGTGCTGCTCTGCACTTGACTATATCTTAAATATTAAAAAACCAAAGAGTGGCTTTGATGTTAGACAGAGCCTGCAGTATTGATCATGTCCTCGGGCACCTTCAAGTTATAACCCAGAGGCACTCCCTATTTCTGTTTTCATTCTGCAGCTAGCACGGTTTTTACTACCGAGGGCACTAGGCTATCTATTAAAATTTAATGAATCAATACTAGCGTGTCTGAATTCATCTTTAGAGTTAAATACCTCCTTTTTTTTGCTGTTCTTGCTACTACAGAAACCTCACGAGCTCAAATTTCTTCCTTAAGCATGTCGTGTTTTATTGTAGGAAACAATCCAGAAATAAATGTCAGCCACACACTCGTATTTACCTTGTAGCTGTGGACAAAGATTATATAACTGTGAGATAGTCTCTTTTTTTTGGATGTATTTTAGCTTCACAGATGCTCAGCTGTATCTGTTTGGTTCCTGTCGTTCTCGTCCTCGGCCTTGCGAAAAGTACTGGATGTTTTTGTTGACGTGTGTTCTCCGTCCTCAGGGGAATCACGCACAGATGCACCCCCTTCCAAACCCCCCCCTCCCGTCATCTCCTGCTTTGAAGTGCATGTATGTGTGCAGAGATAACAACCCCGATGTAGCTACATTTGGCGTTCATGCCCACTTAAACTGGCTGCGGTTCTCTCACAATCACACGCGTGTCACTCACTACATAACATCTCAGTCACAGGATGCACAGGCTCTAATATTAGAGCACAGATGATGACTGATGCTTACGGACTGAAAGCTAATTCCATCTAGGAGACATGACAACAAAACCGATGAATAATAAAAAAAAAAAAATGTTTCAAACACCAGCAGTCGTCTTGACTTAAAACAGATCTGACAGCAGTTCTCAAACATGTTGCAAAGAGAAAAATCTTCACTTTCGATTGTATGAGGATCCGTCTTCATGTGGCGTATTAAATGTTCTCTTTCTACCCTTTCAATCGTCGCATTTCTGTTTTCCCAATGACGACAGAGGAGCAGCGTCAAACTGGTTGAACTGCAGCTTCTCCTGCTGCACCAGTCAATTGATTATCTCTGCAGTCTCCTACACTCAGGCCATACTGCCTCCTCCTTTGCCCGGCTTGCACACTCCTATTTGTGCCCTTTAATTCTCCAAAAGGACGCTTGAAAATCTCTCCTCTAGCATGAAAGATGAATAGGAGACTGCAGCAAAATGCCAGTACGTTTTAGCCACAGCTCGTCAGGTTTTCCTCAGGTCTAAAGGGCTTTACAGAGTCTTGGTTGCTAGATTTAGTGTGTGTGTTATGATCAGCACTGCAGTAAATCACTTAGAGGTTGTCTGACCTCGGTGAAACATCGCTACTGTCCTCTGGCATGTTGTTTTTGTTCCCACAAAATGATTTTGATGTTTCTGAAGCAACAAACAAAACACTACAGAGTTGGTGCTGTAGTATCAGTCGTCCTGGGGATTTCACTGAATAGAGGTTTTGAATTCACTCCTTTAAGTCATTTCTACAATGAAAGAATGGATTTATTCAGCATGTGTTGAATGTTTCGTGTTTGCTTCATAAATTAGAAGAGTCGAGCTGTTGATGCAGTTTACAAAACGTGCATTAAAGACATAGAAACTGATTTTCTTTGAGTTTTGGACTGTTGGTCGGACAATAACAGACATTTGAAACACATCAAATGGAAATCGTGATAAGTAAGATTAACTGAGAAAATAATTAGTTGGCGGTAGGTAAAAATTCAATTGTACCTCAACTTTCAGTGTCAACATTTTTAGGATTGTGTAACACCTCAATTTTTCAAAGTTTTCTTACAGTTGCATCTTCTTACACTCTCCAGATATGTCAATTTTTACATTAAGAAGATTTTTTACTAATTAGCGCTGTGTCAAGGATCTCCTTTACCCGAGTTCCTCATAATAAGCTTATAAACTTGCAATTAGAGGTACAGTATTATAACTGCAGCAGCAACCAACAATTTGGTCTATAATATATCATAATATAACAAGAAACGCCCATCACAACTTTTCAGAGCTCATGTTTTGAAAATGAGTTGAATTATCTATAGTTTATCAAAATAGTTGACAGGTTACTTTCTGATTCATTGATTCAGCTCAAATTTAACTTAATATCAATCCCTTCTCAATGCTGTTTCTTAAGTAAAATGACAGATAAAGAACTGTACTGCTCATGCAAACTTGTAATGAAGTCAGAATTTCAGCTCTAATGAAGACTGAGCACAGTATTGACTTATTGAAGTCTTTCTTTCTAATGACCTGCTGTGACCAGACTGAACATGATGACTCCCCTTGCAGTGAAAACCTGAAACCAGACCTCAGCTGACATTAAACTTAGGCCTTCATCAAATCTCAACGTCCTGCCAGGTCAACATTAGTCAGCAAGACAGAGTTATGTCCTACTTTATGAGTCCAAAACAAGAGTGGGGAGATGGGGCAGCTGTAGACTAGATACTCTTGTGTTGACTCCTGTTCAATTTTCCATCATAAATAGACTAAAGTAAGACTTCATTTCTACTGAATATTCTTACTTAGAAGCAAGTAGCCTGGAACTTCATTAAATTAAGAGTGTGGTTTCTTTGTAGTGGTCGGTGGTCCGGGGTTAAATGGAGATAAATAAGTGATAAGCTGCAGCCTCTCTTGTTTCACTTATTGTCTTTATCCTCTTTACACATTGCATTACAATGTGTTTGACCACATGGAAGTACAGGTGTAACTGTACCCAAGACGCATCGGAGATGGTTTGGGATCCGATCAGTCAAACTATCCCTGGAGGGGGTCAGTCAGGGTTGCAGAAATGTACAATGCAGCCATGAGCCAGTTAGTGAGCTAAGCTACTGGCAAGAAAGCTTTGGATATTTGTAGATGACGTAAAGTCGAGACCAACTGTCAGTTTCTTCCCCCGCTTTGAAAAGTAAGCAAAAGTCCATCCAATAGTGCAGCTTCATGTTTTTCTTCTTTTTGGACCTGTGCAAACAAGAGATGGATGTGATGTTTGGCTGCTTGAGCTGGAGAGAGCTATCACAACTCTTGAGACACATATTATTACCAGGTGCAAATGTAGTTTAATCAGGTCAAATATTTATATACAATTGGGGTATAATATGCATTTTACTCTTCATATTGTTTCTGTGATTATTATTCCTTCTTTTATTGAAACCAAACATTTATTATCCCCCTTTTTTAATTGCGTTTAAAAGGCCTGCATATTTTAAATTTCAAGGCGCCAATATGAATATTTTTCTATAAAATCCCTTTATTTTATTTAACATGTTCAATATTATCTCAAGAACTTCGCCTGCTATGATTAGTGGATTCATCAATCATTAATGATCGTTTGATAATCATCTAAGTGTAATATTTGTATTGGCTAGTTCAAGGCTTTCCAATGTGACCATTTTCTTCCTTTTCTTGGTCTTGAGGTTCATGTGTTGCTACTGTATAGTTATTGCTGAGCTCATCGTCTTCTTTCGATGTGTCTTCAACCTAAAGAGAAACAAATGTTGAGTCTTGTGCTTATTTAAAATCATGTGCTTATCTTGTGGTTGCTACGTTGTGACGATGACCTAATGATGAGGTCATGGCTGAGGAAGTGAAAACTCCCTGACTACGGAGCAGTCACAACAGACCACGCCTGAGCTATTTTCTCTCTGGTCTCGCAGAAAAGCTTTTCTCAGCAGACGCCATTTAAAAATGATCCAAAAGCTTTTCCTTTTTTTTTTTTTACACGCTGGATCACCTCTGACCTTATTTTTAGTATCAACCTTGAGCTGCTGAATAGAGAAGAGGGAAAAAGTGAATAATGGATGATCCGTGTATGATTCATGCTTGGCTGTGTGTTATGTCTTTGTGACTGGGTAACCCACTTCTTTGTGGTTAAGAGCATCTGGAGATCCCTCTTGTTTGTGGAGGAGTAACATCCTGTCGACTTCTCCCTCACAGTTCTGACTGAGTATTCGAGCTCTTACATTGCTGCTGTGCTTTGTTAAAACTTTTAATATCCAGATGTGTTTTTCGCTGTATTCGGGGGATTGGCTGTGATTACAAGGAAATCGTTCATACTCTGTTTTACCATCAGAGACAAGCATCTTCTCTGCTGATCAGTCACATTTCTGGTTGTTTGGAGCCAGAAAATGAGTCATCTGGCTTTTTTATTAAAGGGTCAATTCACTAAAATCAAACAAAAAACTAATTTTCTTACTTACCTCAATTGGCCATACACAGAGTTTTGGGAATTTTGAGATATCTTTCTCTGAAATTTCTGCACCGAGAGGGACAAGCTCAAATTTTAAAGGCCAAAAATAACACTACAAGAACGCTGAAAGTGAAGCAAAACAGTAAAGTTGCAGCCACACAGCTAAAAGATAAAACTCAGTATAGATATAGAAGAAGATGAGGGGAGCGGCAGAGTTGCTGATAACTCTCTGTTGGTTCATCACTATGAATGATGCCTCTGATGCCTCTTGATTATTGTCATTTGATACATTATTATTATGAAAGATATAAATTATAGCCACTTTAAAGATAATTATGTGTTTCCAGAAACCTTTCTCTGGCTTCATTTCAGACCGTTTTTATGTTTGAAAAGTGTGTGTGGAATAATAATTGTCACATTTTGGTTCAACAGGCCCTTTAGTAGATTAATGATGCAATTCTCCATATTAAATCATTTGTCTTCCAGCCAGACTTGTAGAGTGATTCAAAGAGAAAACAGCAGCATTATCCACAACAGCTGACTTGGCATTGAAAGTGGAGTGGCCTGTAATCGAAGGTTTCTCTTGTCTTTCATCATTTCTCCTCCTGTGATTAGTAGCTGTGCAGGTTGTTTTTGTTGCCCGTTGCTGCAACTTGGAGCTCATTGCAAACACAGCTGTTGGTCTGTTGACCTCTCTCACAGCATAACGGGAGAATCTGAGGGGATTCGTTTGCTTGTGAGGCATTTGGTTGATTTTGGGCTCAGTGAACTTTTTTTTCTACTCTTTCTATTGTTGCTTGTCATAAAATGGAGCAGGAGAAGTATATTTACAGGTTGTTTTTTTTTGTTCGTTGTTAGAAAGAAATGTGCTAATTGGTGTAAAATGTTAATGGTTCCTTCACATGTCACACACTCAAGTCTCCTGACACCCAAATTTACTGGAGGCGTGTTTTGGCTGTTTTTGCTCTCAGGAATGTCCTTCCTCTGCTTGTCCCTGGGGCGTGGATATTTGTTGCCCAAGAGCATTTCCTTTCTTTTTTATCCATACAGGAAGAGGTTGTGAAGGCATTCATCAAGGGGCATGTGCTCTTTGACAGGGTGTAAGCAGTCAAACATGTCCTGTGGAGTGTTATGAAATTCCTTTTTTTTTGCTGTATAACAAATTCCTTGAGTCACGTAATCTGAATTTATGTGGAAGTGAGTGATGTTTCTGCCTTGTCGCAACAGTATTTAATCTCTTCTCTTTTTGTATGATTTTGATCCTTTGATTCTCTGGCACATGCAGGCACTTTCCAGAGACACATTTGTTGTATAAACACGTGCAGAGGGAGATGTTGGATGCCAGGGATTCCTGAGGTTGGCCTGACCCAGATCCAGCATGTCGCCCATGCGTCACAAACCCACACACACATATGTGTTCACATAGTGTCGCTCTCGTGCATTTAACTCCAAACAAAAGAATCTGACCTGCTTCACACAGCATGGAGCTCTGCACCCCTCCAGCCTTTAAAAAGGACTAATTAAAGGGCTGGTTTGTCTTTGAATTTTTATGATTTACTATCAGTCAAACTTACAGATGGCTTTTTAATAGTGCATTCAAAAATTACAGTCTACCTTTAGCTCCAACTAATGTGCTGACTATCCTCTCACTTAACTGTTTGATCTATAAAACAGTGAAAATGTCCATGACAGCATCACAGAGGACAAAGTGATGCTATCAAACATTTTGTCCGACAAACAAGCATCAACATATGAAATTAACTATAATTTAAGACCAAAAAAATGACTAATTGATTAATTGGGTAATCATTGTAGCTCAGGACTTTCATTGTCTCGTCCTTTGATGCAGTTTGCACGGTTGTTTTCATTAACACGTGACAGCATCTGTCCCACACTGCCTGTAATCCTGCCGTCGTGCTCCTCGCCTACAGAGAATGAATGGAAGGCAGCAGCCCTTATTGGCTTAGTGAGTGTAAATGTACAGTAACTACTCATCAGGAATAATCCATCTCTGAGCCCTCGGAGTGCAGAGTCACCACCCTGAAATAAAAAAACAGCCCACAGTTAGATGTCTTTAGTTTTCAAAGATAGTAAAAAAAACAACTGACTATACCTTTGCTACTTCACTATTTCTGTCAAGTATTATTTTCATTATTGATTCATCTGCAAATACTTTCTTGATTAATCAATTGGTCATTCTTTTTCATAAAATGTCAGAATTTGGTCCTATATAAACTAAATATAACAGAAAATACCCTTAATGATTTCCCACAGTCCCAGTAGATGTCTTCATATTGTTTTGTCACTTCCCAAATCCCAAAATCCTCACATTTGAGAGGCTGGAACCATCAAATATTTGGCATTTTTGCTTAGAAATATGACTCTTGAAATAGTTGCAATAGTTTTCGACTTGTTGCAGCTTCAAACTTGTTCGCAGGAACATTTGGACAAGGAATTCTGGGAAATGATGTACATGTGACTGAACTACAAATAAAAACATCAACAATCCCTCAGCTGTCAGAGAGAAAACAGTGCAACAGCGTATTTGAGGATTAACAGATTTTCCCTGTAACACAAACCCAGTAGTCCAACATTGGTGACGTTAATCTGTGTTTGATATTTAATGTGTCTAAGTTTGGCTCCCACGTTGGCAGGTGACCAATTTTCATTTTGGACATCCTTCCGTGTTTTAGTCTATTATTGGTAAAACAGTTTTTACACCAGACGGATTTTGGAGTTTACCAGCCAGAGTCGCCCACATGCACACAAAACAAAGTGAAGTTTCCTGCACTGCCACATGCTGCCATTTGCTTCCTTTGGAGATTTGCCTGCGAACGCTGTGCCGTCCCAAGGTGCCTCGACAGAAGCCAGCCCCTTTTATGGCCGACATTCTCAGTATGGTGCTTATCGCTATTTATAAACGCGGAGTCTGTCAGGGTTAGGGTTAGTGGCACAGAAACCTGAGATGACAGTGGAGGGGCAAGAGGGGGAGGAGAGGAGAGGAGAGACGGGTGAACTTCATGCTGAATTTGTGTTTCTGTGTTAAACGGAGTCTGTCACACGAAGGGCTGATCACGTGTGATGAGATGCACTTGTTGACTTTGACATGTTTCCCTGCAGGACTGTATGGATTTTACTGTTGTTGCAGGGTCACCATTGATAACATGTCAGGCTGCGTATTTAAATTTAGATATCATCACATATTATATAAGCACTAGTGGTTCATGAAGTGGAAGAAACTGGGAAATTCTGCCATTAAATTTCACCTAAAAATGATCATTGTTGGTATAAGACTAACACGTGATTTACAGCTGTGAGCACTTGTGGCAAAAACAAAGATTTTCATTATAGCTTTAAAACATCTGCATGTCAGATGTTTAGTAATCTTTACTCGTGATTTGTTTCTATTCTCCTTCATCCACCAATTAAAGTGACACTATGCAAGTTTTACTGTTCACAAGATGGTAAATGCTAATATATGCTGTACACATACATAGGTTAACAGCATGTATAATGTAGATTTATATAATTGCAGATTATTTTACATAGAAATGGTTTATTGTATATAGTATTTTATGTTTTTGAATTTCTCCCTAGGGGGATCAATAAAGATACCTACGCTACCTAGCATGAGTTTGAGAAATGTAGCTAATCCACCACAAGTGACGGGTCATACTAAACCAAGTGAAGCTCTGAAGTGTGTTAAATTAAGCAGGGGAGCGTTTTATTGCTCATGATTTTCATTTGATTTGTGAGAAGGAGAATATGAATTAGCATCGGCTTTATTGGTGTTGATATGTTGACACATACAAGGGCTAATTGCTCTCAATGTGCAAAAACAAAGTTCAGGAAGATGCACGAGGACACGAAGCCAAAACAAAGCTGAACACAGACTATTATAGTACAAGCAAGTCGGTTGAAAAATAGATACACACATATATATATATATATATATATATATATATAGAAACCACAATTGGACGGTGACAGTGTCTATATAGTTACTGTGAATTGTAAACAAGGATAAAAGTAGTGCAGAGTTGTGGCTGAATACAGAAATAAGTATTGAATGGGTAATGTAATAAACTATATTAGCTATATACAGAAGGTAAAATATGGCTCTTTGTTCACTTTAACTCAGCTCCTATCATCTCCCCTCCATTGCAGTACTGTTCAAATGTAAGAAAACACACAACAACCACACCCATGCTGCGCTTACAGTAATAACTACTTACACTCGACTCTGCGGCGTACGTCTTATGAAGGATGTCATCTTGGGCTGCAGTCGGCCTTTGTTCTGAGCAGCCACAGTGGCACCTGTTGTTTTTTTACATGCACCGTTTACATCCATGACATATTACGTGATGACCCACCGCACAATAAAACTTTATTTATGAGATTTTTTATAAACCGTCATGAGCAAAAAAAGTGGAACATATTACCTGAAAAGAGTCCTGCAGCCCGGCAGTGATCATATTAGGCAAAAATAGTTTGATAATACAGTATATAAGAGAGAGTTTTTTTAGGCTTTGTAGTATTTCTCTTTCCTGCTTGACTGACGGACACTTTTCTTCTTTTATTTCAGGGTACTAAAATGTTAAAATAAAGTCAACAAACAGCCTGCTTCACCTCTTTTACCACACCTAAGAAAGTATTTGGAGTGTGTGATTGTTTCTTCTTTCTGTGTGCAGTATTTATAAGCCATGTTGTTTTCGAGTTTCAGCCCAAATCTCTTACTTAATTATCTGGTTTTGTGTCATGTTTTTTGTGGTTGCAGTCTTTTTTTTACCTTCTGCAGCACTTTAAGCATAATTACTTGCCTTTGACTTGATTTTACAGTTTTTTTTTGTCCCTCAGTGTATTTTGAAGTCTAGAGATTGCAGTGATCTTAGTCTTTGTAACTGTTCCTTTTTCGGGCTGGCTGTGCCTCTTGCAGCCATATAAGGCTGGTAAACTGATCAAATTCACAAAGTCAGCTGCACTTGTTGAACGAGTAATCTTCTCAAGAAAGGAGGAGCACCACAATCCTCTTTTTGCCAAATCCTAATCCTTTTTTCAACATCAGGTGGTAGCAGTGCCATCCTGTTTGAACATGATCCTGCATTTTTTTTCTTACACATGGGGCCCTAATTCACACCCTATTATTTCTCCATTAGTATTCTATAGGGCAGCCTGTGCATTAAGTACAGTGGGGGTAGCTGGACAGACGCCCAGTGTTAATCTGTAATTTATGTGGTTCGGCGAGCGTTTGGATGGACCTGTGGAGAACGTCACGCTCCATCTGCCCATTGTTGGCAGACTTGAGTGGAGAGCTGGCCTTCAGCCTCCAGACTCTCACCTTCCTACCACTATCTCTGAGCTCCTGTCTCATTATTTTTCTCGCTCTGTGCCGAGCTGCTTCTCTCTTTATTTCTGCTCCTTTTTTTGTCTTTTTAAATCCTACACCCCCTTTTTTCCTCCTCTGTCATTACAAAAACAGCCCACTGCACAGTTTTTCCACTCTGTCATTGTCCTCAAGCTTTCCTTTCTCGATAAATCTCTTTTCTCACTTCACATGTCCTTGTGCACAAATTGTTCCCACTCCTCCTTCCTGCTCCTTCTTACTGCATGCCCCCCCCCAACCCCCCAATACGTCACTGCAGCCCTGTGCAGTTTGTCACAGACTTCTCCAGTGCCGCAGCCAGAGGAGGAAGAAGGGAAGAACTCAGACAAGTGACAGTATCAGCAGGCCAGCTGAGTGTGAAAAGTCAGAGCAGTGATTAAAACAGGATGTTTTTTGTGGCTTTTTGTGACCTCTTTGTCACCCTTCATAAAGGTTAGAGTCCAGGAAGTCTGGCTTCCTGACCGGATATGTGTGGATCCATGAATGGTGCTCATGTCAGGAAGTTTCAAATGCAGAGCTGCAACTACTTATTGATTTTTATTATTAATTAAGACAGTAGATTAATTAGCTTTCAATAGATGACACTTGAGTGTTCTGTATTGGGTTTACGGACAACACATTTAAATCAAAGCATAGTCATAATGAAAGAGAGGTCTCATGACGTGCTCATATTACATGTGATGCATGTTCAAGATAGGAACCATTCACATGTTCATGATGTAAACAAATACATCATCAGATGACTCGAGACGGTCGTATGACTTTAGAGTTGGTCAAAAACATACTGACATGCATTGAGAACTGAACATTATATCCATTATTACCTTAAACAACAGGCCTTGGGCTGATGTGAGACATCTTACCCTACTAAAATCTAAAGCCCTTCTCATATTAGGTGGTTGAAAGCTGTCACATTTCATTTAAAACTAGAAATAAGAGGAAAATATGATTGTGACTAATAGTAAATTGAGCATTTTTGTTCCCCTCAGTGAAGTCGAAGCAAAGTATGGATCAGTCTCTGTGGCTCTCTGGGAATAATTAAGGCAATCTAGCATTAATTATCCCCACGATAATCACTATGTAAGCACATCTTTTTTAGGAACATCAGTTAAAATAAACAAACACAACACTCTGCAGTTTTCTTCTTGAATGTGTCCTTGCCTCTCTATCCTTTTCTTTTCACTGCAGCTTCTTAAAGGCAAACTCAGATTTATTCCCACGCTGAGTGTCTCACCTGCTGCTGGTGTGTTTAACGACGCTGACAGGACTGAAACCTTTAGAGACATGAGGGGGGAGGTGTAGCGCCTTGCTACAGATAGACTGAAGTGTGTGAAAGAGATGTTAATGATTTCTAATGAGGCTGGAGAGTGTCGTGTTAATTAAGCCACCGTGGGTTTGCAGGTTTATAGTGAAGGTGTGTCAGCAGGGGAGAAAAACTTTTATTGAAAGCGTCACTACACTGATGGTAACTGACACATCAGCAAGCTGTCGTAGTATAAAAAAGCATCAGTGACAACTCCCAGAAAACAATGTGCAGATTTTATCAGGATGATTTCATAATAAAACAACATCTTAACAAGATTATCATGTTATTAATGAATTAATCCATTTGTCTTTCTGTCCTCAGCTCTGCCCTTGCAGACGGAGACTCAGTCCATCCCGAATGGGGACAAATCTTTGGGTAAAGACCTCCTGACTCCAGATGACTCAGCCTTCACAGACCTCTCTCCCAGAACAGACTCCTACCCCAAAACAGAAACCCCCACTGAGACAGATGCCTCCATCAAGACAGACCCCAGGCCATCCACCCCCGGCTCCAACAGCAGCCCTCAGCCCAAGAAAGGTACATTTATGAGAGATGGACAATATCTGACATATTATTATAAACACTAGAATCAACCCTGCTTCAGTTGGAAAGGATCAAAATAGAAATAAGTGATATTTACAGTCTAACTTTAAATCATGCAGTGAAACGTCATACCCAAGTTACATCAATACTGTGCTTTATTAATGATTTTTGTGCTTTTTTTGGACATTAACACTCATATTTGTCATTGTTGAACATCTCATTCCCAGACTGTGGGCATTAATCTGCCTCTATAACAGCCTCTGGTTTTGGTTGGAAAGATTTTCTAATTTTCAACAAGCACATCAGTGATCTCAGACACTAATGTTGAGTGATATAAAGTTTGGCTTGCAGTCGGTGTTCAAATTCATCCCTAAGGTGTTGGACGGGGTTGAGGTCAGAGCTCTGAGCAGGCCAGTGAAGTTCTTCCACACCAAACTGGGAAAAACATTTCTTTATGGATCTCTCTTTGTGCTTGGGGGCTTAGAGTGATGAAGTGTGAGGGGAGGTCGGTTCCCAAAGTGTTTTTCCTCCATTCTGTATTCCCTTTTCAATTCTTTCTTTAAATGGTATCCTCGACATATTAACCCAGCACACTCTTGAGTAATGTAATAATCCTTTAGGTTCATGTTGCTTTGACTTTTTTTTTTTTTTTATCAAAGAACCAGTTCACTTAAGGTGGACTTACTTAAGGTGTACCAGCTTTTCTCATGTAGTGACAATCTTAGCAGTGCAACATAGTCTCACACACAACACAAGCCCTAAAATAATAAATTAAGTATATAAAAGGTACAGAGCAATAATGAAAAATGTATTTTGCACTGGAATAATATATTGCACATAAATATGTGATTAGATGTGATTATTGCAGTATGAAATTCACAAGAATGACATGAAATGATTGCCCTGTGTGAGAGTTGTAGTATGAGAAAGTTTTCATATTGTATTCATATTGAGTCTCTCCCCTGTTTCTCGTTATGGTGATGGTAGCTGGCAGGAGCATTTTGACCTATCACCCAGATGTATTCATCACTTTTGCACATCAGCACATATGCTCTGATTAAATGTGTCAGCGCATGTAAACAATAGAACGTATTAGATCACATCACATATAAACAGTTGACCTGAAAACTTCAATCTGAGTGATTTCAGTCAGAATTAAAAAAAAAAAAAAAAAAGAGCGTGCATGTAACCGCAGCTAATGACAGGTCAGATTCTTTACGATGTGGTTAATGCTACAAATTGTTTAAAGTTTTTTTCCAGCTGTTGGAAATTGGCAGGAGAAGAAGTTGGAACAATTTCGCTCTTACTTCTATATAAAACTGGTCTCGTCTTTACCCCCCCAGCTGTTTAGTATTTTACCTCATTGGATGTTTAATTTTCGGCTGAAGTGTAAAATGTTGAATAAGCAGTTTTTTCCTCCTGCTGCTGCTGGCTGTGAGACGCTTTGGGCTCATTTATTTTGAGATCAAACCAGGTTCTTGTTTACCGTTCAGCTGCTTCTGTATGAATCACCACAATCCAGCATGTGTGAAAAAATATTAAATCACTTTTAAACACATTAAAAGGCATGAAGAGGGATGCTGTTCATTAATAGGGTTTTTTTTCATCCACCTCAACTTGCCTTCTTTGACCTTGCTTAAGACAAAGCCTGCACAGCACACATGTAAAACTTGATAGGATTCATGCCTGATTTTCACATATTTTCCCTCCTGATGGAAGTATCAGTGTACATTGAGTCATTCCCACCAGACAGATGGTGGTGGCCGAAAGCCAAATTGTCATTAGCTGTGGGGAGACAGGGTGTATAGTGTGGAGGAAGACTGATGGAGGGGTGGTGGGGGAGGGACGGGTGCATTAAGTGACGTCTCAGTGGGACGGGACCTCCAGGCCCATTAGATTTATTTTTTTCTGCACCTCATAGTGTCTGCATATCAGCCAGAGTAAAGCCGTGTAGGATACTCTCTCAAGGAGGGAGGGAGTGAAGTCAGGTTGCCATGGAGATGGGGATGAAGTGCTGCGGGGCCCTCTGTGATTGGTTGAGAATACGTGGAATACATATTACATAGCATGAAGAGGAACCACAAAAGGAGACGGGCTCAGCAGGGACCCCAGGGGTGCCGGGTTTTCAACAGTCCGACAGCTCTTCAGCCGTGGCTTTTCACAGCCAGTTTTAAGGCTGGAAGATGTTTGAAAGAGCCACGCAAATCCTTGTGTCATGCCACTGCCTCTCTCACAGTTTGTCAGGATTCATGCTGATTATCTCTGTAGATGAGAACAGCTGAAAAGCAGACGTACATCACAGTCGCAGCGTGTTGAACATTGACAGTGTAGGAAGAGATGGAGCTGCATTGACCTTGATACTGAATCAGTGAATAAATCCTGAAGATCTGATTTAAACTTCCTCTGGTATTTAACATCAGTACTTCAGCTGTGTCTGTTTTATACAACCGTGACAAGCCAAGACTACAAGACGGACAAATAACAAGAAAATGAGACCATACAGCATTTTCTCAACTAGGCAGATATTTTTGGTTTTGTTTACCCAGGTTTTGAGATTTTGTCTCTTAAATTTCTGCCTCCACCCAGATAAAATGAAGATGATTGCAGTTTAGTTTGTGACGTTTGAGGAATTGAAGAAGTGCGTAATGTCCAACTCACTTTTCAAAATCTTGTGTTTTTAATCAACCAAACATTTGCCTTTTCAGTTGAATTTAATTTACTCATAAAACTTTATCTAAACAGTCTACTTAGTGTACAGCTGCTAAAATCCAGATGAGAATAGATTTTAATCTTTTTGAGCAGCAGCGAGTGTTTGTGGATTTTCTTTGCATCTCACTACTCAGGCTACATAGAGGCAACTACTCTTTTCTCTGATTGCTGGTTTTTGTAGAGACGAGGAGTACAAGCACTAATCATTTCATCTATATTACTATTTATAGTAAGAAGATGCTAGAACTGAACATCAATCAAAGACGAGACAGTAAAGGGCTGCTTGTAGTAAATATGCTGGACATGATTTTCTTTGCCATTAACTTTAATCCTGTTCATACTATATGTGAATATATGTTAGCTCTTCGTTGCTGAGGGTTTGCAAATATTAACCAAAGCATTTCTTTTTCTCCTCACAGATGTGATAAGCTCAGAGCAGCGGCAGAAGCTTGCCAAGGAGAGGAGGGAGGAAAGAGCCAGATATATCGGTAAGAAACAATAAACAGTGTTGACATGAGAATAATTTGAGCTCTTAACTCTCTGAACTCTCAACAAAACTCTTAATTGTATCTGCTGGTGATGCATGAAGCGTGGATTTATTGTAACCGACTTGATGCATGTCATCACCTATTCAATCCTATTTCAGTCTCTTCTTAATAACCTCCCTCTTTCCCTCTGTCTCTCTGCTGTGAGTGACTGACGGTTATTGACGTGTCTTATTGTTTCTCCTTGCACGGCTTTCAGAACAGCAAACTCAGCTGCAAGGTAAGGCGCTTCACTAAAACCATCAGCGTTGGCAGCAAGCAGTCATTACCATTTGGAAATATTCAAACTTGTGATGAGACTGAACAGTTGTGCCTTTTCCTCCCTCCGTGAATCGATCATATTGTTTGTGTTCTGATGTAATTTGGTGGAAACTTATAAACCCTGCGAACTCTCAGCAGTTTCACCTTTGACTTAAATGTTTCTGCTCATTTAACTTTAAATTTACTTTATGTTCTTCTGCGTCCCGGAGTGTATGTTCCATACCCATAATCATGGTTTTGACTTTGTGGCTACAGATTAAAACCTCTTCCAATGAAAATATTGAGTTTGTCCAAATACATGAAGGACTATATTTCGTTTAGAAATGCAGGGCTTCTCCCTCTGGACTTGTACCAAAGCATGAACCAATCGGAGCAAAACTCGGTGGGCGTTTTCCCGCAGAAACGTCTCACGGAGCCCAGGGCGCTTGGCGTGAAAAATGAGCAGTCATTACCACGAACTGAGACCAGGCCTCTCAGACAGATTAGATTTAATTACTGCTTTCATTAGCATCAATAATGTGGTCATGCTGCAGAGTTAGAGGGGAATTCTGCTGCCTTTTTATCGATAATATCCAAGGTTTACTGGGCTTCGGTTGCTCTGAGATAAGTTTAGTTTCCTGCAGTCTGCTTCTGTGTATAATTACATGGTACAATGTTAGGCTTTTTTCCACATGAACCATGCAATTAGTTGAAAGCAGTAAGCACGTGATGGTATATAGGTCATAAAACATCATGTTTACTGTATGTTTATCCCTAAACAACAAATATATCTCAACAATTTTTAAAAGATTTCAGCCTTGTTGTTGTAGAATGGCAGCTGTGCACCTTATGTTTTGGAGAAATAAACGAAGAAGTGAAAAGCACTCTCACGAGCATTAAACCCAACATATTTTTCAATTCTGCTGTGAATTACAAGCGTAATAGGATTTTTTCTGGAATTGGATTTACGGAGGAACGGAGAAGGCTTTCTCATTGTCGATGAGGCACAGACTTGTGTGCCACTTTGGCTCATTAGTGAAGATGAGCCGCAGAATACTGCACTAAATATAAATCATGCCTCGAATAACACTGTAACATATTTGGAAAAGTCGGTGTTTCTAATGCCGTCTAAACCACAGCATCACTGGGTAATATCAAGACATTTCATTACATTTTTTAGTTGGATCCAGCATGTAACCATACCACACCATCATCCACTGCCCTGTTTTTCATTGTTAAAACTCAATTCAACTCTCTGATATGCTTAAAAATATGTTGTGAGAGCAGGCTTATGTATAAGTGATTGGAAAAATGTAAATCTATACTGTATGAAAAGAAAGTAAAACAGTCACTGACATGGTGGCACTTTAATTACAGAGGATTGATTGCTGTTTAATTGTTACCCCAAGAAATGAGCACCAGCAACGTATGTGCTAAGAAAACTGGCATCTGCTGGTGCGTGCTGTAAAACGCAGCGGGAAACTTCTGCATATTTATTGTTATCAAGATTAAAGTGTAATGAACACATTGTTTTCCATCTGTTTTACCCATTCTGTTTGGGTGTGAGTAGTAGAAACCCATCAAGAGCTTTAAGTGATTATACACTCCTATATGTAAAGAACTGACTTTGGAATAGCCTATGTTTGGGCAAAAATATCAAACTTTTAAATTACTATATAACACACAGACTGGCTTTTATGTGTTTTTGTTGTGTCTTTTAATAACATTTGCTAGCAGCTTGGCTTTCGTAATGGTGATTGTCTGTCTTTCCGTCATCCACCACTATAGTCCAGACTACAATATCTCAACTCCTACTGGATGTATTTTAGTACAGTTTCGGTGACTTTGGTGATCACCTGACATTTCATGTAGCCAAAAATTTAGTTTGGCGAGTTCTAAAAATTAAAGGGGACATATCATGCTTTTTGTGATGTTCTGTAATTAATATACTGTAATGATGTTGGATATCTATTTTAAACATGATCAAAGTTCAAAAACTGGAGTTGAACATGTAGAAATGTTCCCTGCAAGACAAAATTCGGGGCTTCAACCTGCTCTGAACGCTTCGTTTGCAATGTTTTTTTCTAGGTAAACTTAAGTTAGCTTGTCATGCATGATCATAATTAGCCATCCGTTAATTAGCCTTGGTTGCTATGGTTTTTTGTGTGTGAAAGAGTAGTGAAATCCTACTACCATAGTTTCCTACATGTTTTTTTTGTTTGATGTAGCCTCCAAAGTGTACAGAGGTCTCCTGAGGGGCAACTTCAGAAAGCTATCCAATCAGAACAGAGTGGGTCCATTGGGAGGGGTCTTAAAGTCACAGGAGCTAAAACTGCCTGTTTCAGATAGAGGGTACACTGAGGGTCTGCATAAAAGACCAGTATAAGATTAATTAATTAAACATGCAAATATGTAGCCTACCAGTGGAGCCCCAGATTGAAAATATAGACTAGCAAATGCGGATATGTCCCCTTTAATGATATTCTCATCAGCTACAGCTTCACTATGTATTTAGTGCTAATCTTGGCATGCTATTATGTTAACTAAGACAGTGTTAAAGAAAACATTATACCTGGCATCCATCAGGATGTAAACATATTCAGTGTGAACGTATTAGCATGTTGATGTTTCCATTTAGCACCACTATGTTTAAATACACCCTCACAGAACAGCTAGTGTAGCTACAGACTCTTAATCTTCTTAAAAATGTTCTAAACATTGTTCAAGAAATGTGCCACATAAAAGGTTTATTATAAGGAAAATGTTTTGGAAAGAAATCAGAAAGAAAACAGTTTAAACATCTTGGCTACAGTAGCTAGCTTAGTGTTCTGTTGTTTATTCAGCGCCAACCTTTGATTACAGAAGAAAATGAGACTGAAAGAAGATATTTCAGAGAGCTCATCATGTTTATTTCTTGGTCTGTATTCTACTTGAATGTTAACTTTAACTCTCTGCGGTGACCCCTCAGCGGTGAAGAAGGCCCAGTGGCTGGAGAAGGAGGAGAAGGCCCGGCGTCTGAGAGAGAGCCAGCTGGAGGACCGCCGGAGGAAGCTGGAGGAGCAGAGGCTGAAGGCTGAGAAACGTCGAGCCCTGCTGGAGGAGAAACAGAGACAGAAACTAGAAAAGAACAAGGTGAGACCAATGCACAAGAGGCAAGTTTAATTTTTTGTCCACTCACGGTCTGCAGGCAAGTAACAATGAAGAATATTTTCACCCTGTGTTTTATAAGACTTTAATCATTAACATTGAGCTAGTGTGGTTATAATTCAGTGTCTCCTTTCTGACGCCAAATATTTATAAAGACAAAAATTTTTGGTACTGCCTGCCAGTCACAGAAATGTCCTGTTATGCAAAATCTTCAGTGTTAATTCAAGTCAGAGCGGAAAAAGCAACCCTTCGCCAGTATTTATGTTAGTTCAACACTTTTGACCACTAGAAAATTGCCTCCATAACAGGAATTTGGTCCCATCTTGAATTACAGTCAAGATGCCAAGTATCAGCTGCTTAAGGCCAATTTTGTCAGTGGCCATAAATGCAGATCATTTATAAGCAGCGGTTCTTAACCTTTATAGCTTGTTAGCCATTAAAATAAAACAGGGCCTCTGCTGACTCTACCAAACACTGATTTATGCTCAGATTTTTATATAGATTTTTTGATATAGACTTTTTGATATTAATCTCATATCTATTGCTAGCAGGCTGTAAAGTTGTTAATTCAACCCATACTCAAACAGAAATGTATAAAACAATAAATAATGTTTTTAAGGGGAGTTATTCACTCTAACTAACAAGCAGGAACAGTTTTGAGGAGACGCTGCACAGAAATACTGGGAGGACAAATTAATGGTTGTTGTCAAGAAATACTTACACAAAGTAGCTAGAAAGCTTTAGAGGTGCTGATAAGTGATAACTGATAAGTAATTTTGGACAGAGCCAGACCAGCTGTTTCCATTGTTTATGGTTAGCTAAGCTAACGCGTCTTGGCTCTTACTGCACAAACATGAGAGTGGTATCAATCTTCTCACGTAACTCTCGGCAAGAAATAAAATAAATGTATTCCTAAAGGAATCTGTAATGAGTCTTGAAATGGTAAAACTATCCAGTATCTCACAAACAGATGCCAAGATTCTTTCTTATCACTTGAATCTTCTCATAACAACTCCAGCTGCTGTCTGTAGCTTTGTATTTACAGTACAAGACGTAATAGTGGTATAAATAATCTAATTTAACTCCCTAATTGTCAATCTTTAAACTATCAAATGAATTGTGGTTAATGCGAAAATGTGCAAAGACTTGACTTAGTTTTAACCTCTGTGGTCCTCCAGGAGCGATACGAAGCAGCTATCAAGCGGTCGACAAAGAAGACGTGGGCTGAGATCCGTCAGCAGAGGTGGTCCTGGGCAGGCGGACTCAACCAGACCTCCCGCAGGGAAAGTAAGTTTTAAATGAACCCAATGACACAGACATTCATAGAAGATAAAAACAATAAGATACACACATATATCACATCCTGCCTGTAATCTTTGTGTTGAGTAATGCTGTACCGAATGTGACTCACTCGTCCCAATGATGCAATTCAAGGAAATAGTCTTGAAGGGGTTGGTGTCACGAGGGCGGGGTACCAGAGGCAAGTGACCTACACAGTAATTTATGATGTTAGCACTTGTAATTCTTTAGTGTATGTTTCTCTCTCTTTTTTTTGGAGCTAAGATTGGTTTTGAGTACCAATTTTCTCCATTTAACTGATCACAGAGGGCAGAAAGGTAATTGTCATGAATCTGTTTCATTAGATTATGAGTGTGAACAGGCGAGGCGTTGTGTTTATCAGAGACCTGTGAGGTAATTTCTCCCTTTTCAGACTGAACCTTGTCCTGTCCTGCACACAGACTAACACATGTGTGACGAGCTGCCTCTTTTCAAACGGTGACACTGAGGTCAAGACAAGTTTCTCTCCTGCAAAGTGTTAAAGCTCCCAAATGTGTGTGAGAGCGTGCGTGTGTGATATTTTATGATTTCTGATTTCTTGCAGCAGAACAAAAGCAAACTCCCCCCTCCCCCCTTCAAAAAAATAAAAAAGAGTCTAACTATACCACACCCTTCCCATACTTTCCTTGAATTTCCTCCCCATCCCTCCCCCGAAAGTGAAATCAAATTAATCTACTTCCAAATGATAAAGAGATGCCAGTTTGACCTCAGAGAGATTGGTGAGTCCCGGCTCTCCTCCAGGAGCTGCTGACAACTGTGTGATCCCAGACAGAAGGGAGCTGGCAGCCCCCAATCTCTTATCACCTTCACAGCTTTTCCCAGTCAGGGGCCGCCCGCACCCCGGCCGCCTTGTGAACAGTTGTTGTCTGTTGCGTTCTCTCCGGTGCAGGCAGATGCTCGGCCTCCACGGTCAACTTGCCGAGACAGGTGGACCCTGTCATTAACAACAGGCTGTCCAAATCCTCTGCTACCCTCTGGAACTCCCCCAACAGAAGTAAGGACGACCCGACGTCAATGTCCACCAGGCTTCCTCCTCCCTCCCTTCCCTTATCCCTATTCATCCCCTTCCGCCTCCCTTCCTGTTACCCTAATCTGGTTTTTGGTTTTTCTTTTATTATGATTATAACTGTCGTCTCTGGTGGCCTGCCTGCCTGCCTGTGCTTGGTGACTGGTCATTTACTCCCCCTCCCCTCCCCCCCTCACTCTTATCACGCTCTCAGTCTGCATCGTGGTGTTTTGATTTGGTTTCTTCAGTTGGTGGTTGTCATTGATTTAAGTCTCCTCTGCATTTTTGATCAGCCTCCCTTCACCTCGACATCACCGTGCCATAGTTTGTGATATATATATTTTGGTACGTGTGTCTCATCGGTTTATACATTCACAAGTCTTCATGACACCCCTTTTTTCAGTTGTCCCCCTCCACTTTATTGTTGCTGGTTTGGTGTGGTGGTGGTGGTGGATATTATACTGTTGACTGTGACTGTTGCAAATGAATCAAGTAGAGCAATTAAAAGCAAATGCATTGTATAAATGTGTATTATGTATTATTTGAAGTAAATCTGCAGTCTAGGTTCATAGATATTAAGTCTCTCTTGCTTGGTTATATTGTATAAAACTAATATTTGCTCAGTTTCTTTATAACATGAAACATTTCTCATTGTAATGCGATCCTGTCCACGTTACGAGACATTTGTTATTGGGGTGATATATTTTTATAGTACCAAACATTGAAGTTTTATCATCACAACATATTTTAGTGTTACATAAAAATACTCATTATAGTGCCAAATATAGTATCTGATAATTGATGCATGAACAGGTAAGAAGTATTTAATATTGTTGCGAAACATTCAGCTCTTTTCAACTCCTTATATAATACTTATAACTGCTATAATATATACTGCTGTGGTAGTTAAATCTTTAAAAATTGATTAATTTTATAAACTAATCATTAGTTTCGTAGGTAAAATCTTCATACAATTATTCAATTTGATAGATTTGCTTACAGTTAGATGAAAAGTTGGTGCGTTGTTATAACAAAAAATGCAAAGTGTCTACAGTCATGCTAGTAGCTCTGTGAGACTGTGAGGAACAGGGGTCGGCATGGTAACATGTAGATGGTATAATCTATATGATTAAAATGTATAGTATGATTTATATACAGTAGAATGTTTAGCATGTTCACCATTTTAGTGTCGTGGGTTAGCATGCTATTTTTCTTTTTGCTAATGAGCACTAAACACTAAAACTACAGCTGATAGGAATGTCGTTAGTTTTGCAAGTATTAATTCATATGTAAACCAATGTATTCAACAAATAAACATTCTGACTTGATGATAGCGTTAAATTAATTAGTCTGGACCAAAGTGGTGGACCAGCTGACTCCATAGAGCAACGCAGCTCTAGCATGGCTAAAAACTTAAATATGTTGGTCTAACTGAAATGTTTTGTGATAACATTTATGTCATTATTACAAGAAAAGGTTACTGTAAAAACAGAATAATGTGGCATTTAGTAATAATGATCAAATATGTTATTATATCTTAATAATATATATATATATATCTTTATAGGGTTACAGGTAAATGAGGAAGTTTGTATGCTATGATGAGAAACTGAGTTACAGTCTTTTTAGTCACAGTGACAGCAATGTGCTGTAGTAATAAGAAGATTAACTTGAAATTAACTTGTTATATCAGACTCATTTCATCAGACTCCTGAGTTGCCACATGTACATAAGCAGTGATGTCTCCATCTCAGATTCGTCTCGCCTCATAACATGTGTCATTGTAGATCGTATCACCCACAGTGCAATCAGCAGTTCGGCTCTCGGCTCCCCCACCGCCACAATAGCGGCTCAGATTTCATGCTTGATCATCACTAATACAGATGCCCCGATACTGCGGGCACATAAAAAGGACAATTCGTAGCTGAATCATATTTCTGCAGAGCCAGAGCCAGTATCAGAGCTGGTGTTTTTGGCCTTGGGAGATGTTCTGCTCAGTGTACCAGTAATAGTGTTGAGAGGGGGTAGTGATGTCAGAGCGGTGACGTTTATAGATCCAGGCATCAATCTACCTCCAGGTGAACAGCCGTTCGCCAGGCAGCAGCTCGGTGCAGCCTCCTCTTTCCGTATTGGAGAAAGAAAGAGGAGGAGGGAAACTGCTGTTGCCTAGCAACAGAATGTGGTCTGGTTATCAGTTCATCATAAATCATGTGAAAATGATCTTTCCAACATGCAGCGAAGGTGACTGCCTCAGCTGTTATGTAAGAAAAGCCAGCCAATGACAGAAAGAGTGATTTCACAAACACAACACATGTCATTCCCGGCTGTGCTGTTGTGATTGCACTATTATCATGTTTATGTGTGGTATGTGTTCGTAGGTGTCACGCATACTTTTGTGTATGTCGACAGAGTGATGCTTGAGTCACACAACAATGGAGCATTGACAAGAAGCTGAAGCTGTCAGTACACACATCCCTGCTGTCATTAATTCACTGTCAAAAAACAAAGAAAGAAGGAAAGAAGGGAGGAAAGAAAAACATCTTTGCAAGACATTTAATCACTTGATGAGACAGGAAATCTACACAAACTGAATTAGCTGTCTTAGCTCATTAGATAAATTGATAAAAGTATATATGCACACACAATGCGTCCATCCGTATGTCTTCGTCTCCTCTGTATTATGTGTTTTCTGTTATATGTAGAACTCAAAAGGAAAACTACATCAGCTAGAAGCTACTTAGTCAGATGCTTTAAAAGGTCCAAACATAACATTTAACTATATCAAGTCTCCAAACAGGAGTGGAGGAAGTACTCTGATATTTTACTTAGGAAAAAGTAGCAATACAACAATGTAAAAATACTATTAAATCATTCAAAATTAGAAATTTCACTCAAGTAAAAGTATAGAAGCATTACCACCAAAATACATTAAAGATATCAAAAGAAAAAGTATGTAAGGAAAGTAAAGAAACCTCTACTCATGCGTTCTTATATGTAGTATTTATAGATATGTAACTACTAACTGAGTATTATCACAAAAATATCAATATCAATGTCAAAAGTAAAAAATACTCATTATGGTACCAAATCTATTATATTATGTTTAAGATTATAATTATCGATGCAAAAGAAGTGATTCAAGGTTCAGCTCATTTCAGCAGCTTTATACCGTCAGAGTAGTTTAATCTATAAAAAAAATCATATTTCAAAGCCAATTATATGTTTTTGGAGAGAAACTTATTTGATTTCTTGCCGAGAGTTACACAAGACGATTGATACCACAGCGTGCTATTAATCTTCTCATCTAACTCTTGGCAAGAAAGTTAATTGAGTGTTCTTTCCAAAATATCAAACCATTAGTTTAACATCAGAGCTCTAACTTTCTGTAGCTGTTAAATACATCTAGTGCAAGTTTAAAGTAGCAGAAAATGGAAAAAATTCCTTGAAGTATAAAGGAAGAATTTGAGTAAATAGTTCTGCTCTAGAGGTGTTTATTGATTACAGAAAATGCTGCACTGCAGTGTTTGTTTCTGTTTCAGCTGCTGTTGAAGAAGTTTGAGCTTTTTCTATATGATATTCCCTCTGAAGACAAGAAAGTCTGAGCTCTCACACTGCATCATTTATTTTTCTCTTTCTCACTCTCGACTCCCTTTAGGGATTGTCCAGTATTTGTTCTGTGCTTTATATAAAACTCACACAGGCATCTATTAGTTTCTAAGAAATATTCTCAGTCTGATTTGATTCTGCAGGAATCAAAGATGACATCCTTTAACTAAAAAGCGACATTATTCTCTGATGTGACGTTTGCTTTGCTCATGAGAGAATGATTTATTGGTGTATGTGTTGTTTTTCCTTTTCTCCCACCCGTCATTACAATGCATTGGATTATACTTTGCTGTTGTTGGACATCATATGTGCTGAATCTTCACACCACATGACGCTCAATAACAGTAAACACACCACATACTGTACAGTACTAGCAGAATGGTGTTGAGGTCAGAGTAGTTTGTCTTGCTTTATCGGACAAATGATACTAATGCTCAACTCACCAGAAACTGACAGGCCTTAGCACTGCATTGGGTTTGAGTGAGGTCGAGTAAACAGCATCACTGGCATTTTGATGTGTTTTTTTTTTGAGTGGTAAGTAATGAAAATTAATTTGGGTTTGCTCCTCTGTGTGTTGTTATCTAATGTGTGGTACTGTATGTAACACATGTACGAGTTTCTGTATCTTTGAGTGAAAGTGAGTGGCTGACTGGAGTTTGAGTTAAACAAATATTTCCCTATTAGCAGTAATAACCTCACATGATGAGTAAAACCTCAGTGGGTGGAGCTATAGAACCAGTTTGATGAAAAAGTAGCGTGAAGAATGACATATTGACCTTAAAATCCCATATTATTTGCATACCTGGTGTTAATTGTTTGATTTGGAAAGTTAAAGAGAAGTTGTTGGGTTCAGCCGCCTGTTACTGAAAGATGGTTTCAGATCCCAAGACGATCCAACAACAAGCACTTCTTTGTGAGCATACTGAGGTCTTTAATGTTGTTTAAGTTGTTATCAGGAGCAATGAAAAAGTAGAAATCTTCATGTTCCCTTAAAAAAATAGTAGATGATTTTGTGTTTTGTTTTTTTTGCATTTTATTGTAGCATGAAAGGGGCACAAATGGCATCAAAAAAAAAAAAATCATCTGTATATCAGTAACTTCATCATATCTCATGAACTAAACTATTAGAAAAACATATGGATTTGCTTATAAGACATCAATGGATTGTTTAAGTGGAGTCATGATCCCACTCTAAAGCCACCGATTCATTCAACCTAGTAATTACTTCTGTAAACTAGATCACCTTTCCCGCTGAGCTTTCTAAATCTTAAATGTCACGAGTAATTAATGATATTTAAATTGTTTAGTACTTTTAAACTATAGCTGCTGTTAGCTTACTCCTGAAAAACTGTGGTTCTTTAGCTCCACCTCCTGATGGATTAACCAGTGAGATTATTTAAAGCATCAAAGAAATGAACTGTGCATTCATTGTGCTGGTGGATAAATCTCTACAGTCTGGGTCCTTTTTAACATTTCTTTCATGTGTCATTTTGTCAGAGATATCTAACCGAGGCGCCACGTGTTGCCTCATGCTTTTCGGAGGTTACAGTATGAAGGTTTGTCTAGCTAAATAAACACATGACATGAAGTGTTTATTCACGGCTTACAAAGACAAAAACTACATATACAACTCAGAAACTGAGAAACTGAGGTGTTAAAAGTTCCTCAGACTTCATCCTCCTACATTGAATGCTGTTCATATGAGGATGAATGAATGATGTTTCCAATAGCACATGAATGCAGGGTGAAAACTCCAGTGATCTGTGTGTGTGTGTGTGTCTGTGTGCCTGTCTGTGTGTCTGTGAGTGTGTGTGTCTGCTACAGTATCATCAGTGAGGAGTGTTAAACTTCCTGCAGTGTGTGTGTGTGTGTGTGTGTGTGTGTGTGTGTCTGTGTGTGTCTGTGTGTGTGTGTGTCTGTGTGTGTGTCTGTGTGTCTGTGAGTGTGTGTGTCTGCTACAGTATCATCAGTTAGGAGTGTTAAACTTCCTGCAGTGTGTGTGTGTCTGTGTGTATGTGTGTGTGTCTGTGTGTCTGTGTGTCTGTGAGTGTGTGTGTCTGCTACAGTATCATCAGTGAGGAGTGTTAAACTTCCTGCAGTGTGTGTGTGTCTGTGTGTCTGTGTGTGTGTGTCTGTGTGTCTGTGTGTCTGTGAGTGTGTGAGTGTGTGTGTCTGCTACAGTATCATCAGTTAGGAGTGTTAAACTTCCTGCAGTGTGTGTGTGTCTGTGTGTCTGTGTGTGTGTCTGTGTGTGTCTGTGTGTCTGTGAGTGTGTGTGTGTGTCTGCTACAGTATCATCAGTTAGGAGTGTTAAACTTCCTGCAGTGTGTGTGTGTGTCTCTATGTCAGTGTGTGAGTGTGTCTCTATCTCAGCGTGTGTGTGTGTGTGTGTGTGTGTGTGTATGTGTGTGTGTGTTTCCAGGAGATATGAGGGAGAGCTTTTTTTGTGTGAAAGTCGAGGATCTGACTGTACGTTCACATATGTTTAGTTCTGTACTCTGACAGTCACCCGATACTGACAGCACCCTCTTGTGTCAGCCCGCAGCCTGCGTCTGAGCCCGTGGGAGAGCAAGATCGTGGAGCGGCTCATGACGCCTACGCTGTCCTTCCTGGCTCGCAGTCGCAGCGCCGCCACCCTCCTCAACAACAGTGACTCTCGTGAGTGTAAGACCCCCCTCCAGACCTTTTTATCCAGTGTATACACCCTCAATTTTCTGCTCATTATAACTCCAGTGTGCAAGGAAGGAGAAATCCTGTGTTTGGTTCCCCTTTAGCTCCCTTTCATCTGCATTTTAAGAGGGGAAAAGAGCTTTATGACCCCGAACATACAACACAAAATAAGTCAACATCTTTCATCTCTTATTACTTTGTTTCAGTATTTGTCTTTTTTTCCTCTCTGTCTCGCTCTTTAGCTCTGATCTTTATATATAAAATCTAGCTGCAACTATCAGTTATTTTCATTAAGGATTAATCTGTTGTATCAGTAGTTTAGTCTTAAGATGTCAATAAGCATTGGAAAAAGCAAGTTGCAATTTTCTAGAGGGCTTATTTTGTCCGAACAACCTTATTAAGACCTTAAATATCAATATACAGTGACATGAAACGATATGAAAAGAGAAAAGCAGCAAAACTTTACATTTGAGAATCTGGAAGCAGCACATTTTTCAGTTCTTTATAGACAGCCTGAATCTTTTCTCCTCTCTCATCCATGTTTCTGTGAATTCATATTTTGACATGCATGTGATTGTGTTATTTGGTTTGGTTGAAGATAAAGCTGCAACATATGATTATTTTCATTACGAATTAATATGTTTTTTGATTCAGTGATTAGTCTGAATTGGTCAGAAATTGTGAAAAAAATGCACATTATGGTTTCCCAGGTTGAAATGTCTTCAGATTGCCTGTCCAAAGTCTGAAGATATTCAATGTTCAAAAGTCACTTGTTTCAGTCTTCTCTTCTACTCTTCCTCAATCTTTATGTATCTGTCTTTTTAAATATATCCCTCTATTGATGTTTGACCACAATTTATCTTCAAAGGGCTTATTTTATCAGAACAACAGCCAAAAAACCTCCAGATATCCAATTTACAATAAGAAAATCCAACATTTGAGAAGTTGGAACCACAGTATGTTTCCTTTTTAAGTGACTTCAATGATTAATCCAATATAAAAATGGTTGATAAATTGACTTTTGACCTGAGTAGAAATAAGATGACTGTAAAGAATAGAGGTGTATGTTGGTGAGTAGATGTGCCTCTAAAAGCACTAATGGATAACAATAAAAGAGTGAAATCAATAACACAATTTAAAAACAATAAAAGAGTAGTTGCCATCATTACTTAATGTGTCAGCGAGATTAGATTCATTGTCTCGTGGCATGTTGTGTTGTTTATCACCCTGCATGGTGTGAGTGTGGGGACCCTGACCTCGGCCTGCCGCCGCTCTCTGCATGTTTATGTGTCACTCAGACTCTCACCACTGCTCCCGTTCAGCCTCTGCCAGCCCGCTGAACGCCTCCCTCCACCGCCCACACCAGAGCAGCGCCGAGCGCTGGAGGGTCTCCTCTGCCAGCACGCCGGACATCACCCAGCGTCAGCGCCGGCGAAACTCCACACCGGTAGGTTGTGCACAAATAAAGGGAATTTATCTGCCTTTACAATAACTAAAGAGTTCATTTTAAATAAAGATTGTCTCAGGTCAGGTTTCATCCTGGATCACATTTCATCTCACCTCTCACTTTAATTACCTAAAAGACAACATGTTGAGTGAAATTTCATCTATTTGTAATGAGTGTATAACTGGAGTTGGTCTTTATTTCAGGGGAGGGGGGGTCTGCCTCAAGTTTTATAGTCTAATGTGGGAGGCCATAACATGAGGAGTTGTCGATACTGACTTTTTACAAAAGGCTATTATCTTGTGATGTCAAGCAGCTGTACCCTGAGGTTGTAAATGCTTATTTGTGTCACCTCTTTCTCCAAGGTGGACAAAAAGAAGAAGGAGAAGAAAGACAAGGAGAGGGAGAATGAAAAAGAGAAGATCGCTATCACAAAAGACAAGGTGCAGAAGAAGAGACAGACGGCGTCGCCCACCACTATGACCCAGAGATCCAGGCCAGAGAGCAGGTAACCACTGGAAAAAAGTACCTTCTGTCTGTCATATAGACGTATATTTTCCACAATAAATACAGCTGGTGTAGGAGAGATACTGAGAGAGCGAAAAGAGGAGGGAGCTCATGTGTCCTCCTCGTCCTTTATGCCTGGAGCAGGTCAATGTCTGACAGATGGTCCAAGGTGCTATAATCTAACTTCTAAAAGAGACTCTGCTGGACATCGTTCAGTCAGCAGTCACGGGCCGGCCTGCCAAGAACGGGTCTGTTTATGTGAGAGTGAGGCGCTCTCAGACAGAATGGGGTTTTCCTGACTGATGCACCCTCCCTCTTCTCACATTACAACCCCCCTACAGCCAAAGAATCATGACGACCGCATGTGGACTTTAAGATCGAGTCACTCATATCTTCCACATGACCTAGTTATGGTCTTTATGCAATGCACCGGGAACGTTATTACCTTTCTGTTCACTGCTATGAAATCTCATCTCCTGTGCTCTCTCCTGCTTATATTTCACTCCCGCTGCCATCTCTTCTCTGCTCATCAGCACCCCGAAGCCCAAAAACAGACCTCCATCGCCCGCAGCCCCCAAAAGTCGGCCCTTGTCCCCCTTGGTGCCAGCAGCAGCAGCGGCAGCAGCCAAGACGCCCACGGGCAAGAAGACACCTCCTCCTGGCACCAAGACCAGACCCAAACGGGCCCAGACGCCCGCCAGGGTACAGCCCCAGACGGTGACTGCGGTCACCGTGGAAACGGGCCACGAAACCCAGCAGCCCGACACCCCAGAGGAGAAGAAGAGTAAGTGTGGTTACCATAGGGATGATATCCAAGCTTCAAGGTGACTTAGAGGTTTTGGCCGACATTCACGTTTCAGTTCAGTGTGAACAGACAATTAATGTGTTACAGCAGTTCAGTGTGCAGGTTTCTCTGTTGGATAAAGTAGATTTACACAGTCGGTATTTAACTGGAAGTTGTTTGTATTTTAAAAGTTGAATCAATAAGTGATAAATTATTGTAAGATGTATCATTTGGCAGTCTGGTCATTTTCCCTCCTCCATTCACATTTTTATATTTTAGCAACACAAGTAGGTGGTTATGTCAGTGAGTCCATTCACTTTGGACTAAAGTATCTCAATGAATATCGGACAGATTACCATGAAATTTGGTGCAGACATTCATTTTCTTCAAAGGATACATGTAACTGATTTAGTTGATAGTCTGACTTTTCCTAGATGGAACATGTAATTTGTGGATTTGCACCAAATTTGGCACAAAGTCTGTGTGAACATCTCCCACTCAGGATGAATCCTGATAACTTTGGTGATCTCTGTCTTTCCATATAACACCATCATCAGTTTAGCTTAGCTCCCTACTTCGGCAACTTTATTTATTTGTTTATTTCTGCAGAATAACACATTATCTGTACAATGGAATGCTTAAGATGAGGCTCAGAACAGTATTGTAGGAAAAATATCAATTATCCAATATCAATAACAAGGTTTGTTAACAAGGCTGTTGTTGGTAAAGCAGACGTTTGCTTCCTATTTATTGTGGTTTTATTTGTGGTTTTTCATCTGCTCTCTTCTCTTTGTCTTCTCTCTGATAGACTCCGGTAACGTTCCTGCCATTGTGGTGTCCTCTGTGCCCATTACACCTCCTTCCCTCAGTCCACCAGTTGTAGCAACATCATCTCCTGCTGTGCCCAGCGTCGATGCAGCTGCCCCACCTGCGTCTCCTGCAGCAGCCTCTGCTAGTAATCCGGCTCCTTCTCCTACACCCACCGCTGCAGCCGCCGCCCCTGCAGTCACCCCTGCAGTCGCCCCTGCAGTCTCACCTGCAGTCACTCCAGCAGCCGCCCCTGCTGCTGCTGCTCCCGCCACCCCGGCTGCACCAACCAGCAGGCCGTCAGCAGGCACCAATAACCCAGAGGAGGCTTCTCGCGTCCTGGCAGAGAAACGCAGACAAGCCAGAGAGCAGCGGGAGAGGGAGGAGCAGGAGCGCCTGGAGCAGGAACAGAGGAACAGGTCAGCCTCAATGTCAATATGAAAACAGTAACACCCTGTGAGTCATCCTGTGTTGTCAGCTGATATCTAATTTACATGGAAAGAGAGAGAAAGGTTACCTGCCAGGAACGAAATTGGGACATTGTTTGACAGAATAACACCTGACACTATGCATTTGCATATAATTACATTTCCAATTTGCACTTGAAAGAATGATATTTTTGGTGTACTCGTAGTTTTAGTGGCCTCAGGTGTGCTGCTATGTGTGTCACAACCTGTAAGGAGTGCTGAGATTCAGCTAAAATTGGGTTAATCACAGTAACCACCCTGAAATAGAGGGGGAGAATATTCTTTGTTTACAGCAAAGAAACTTATCTTTTGAAATATTATTATGTGGAATTTTGTGCTTTTATTGGACAGATTACAGTATAGAAATCAATCCGAAATACAGGGGGAGAGTAGGGTATGTCCTCGGATAGAAGTGAACCAGAACTTTATTGATTCTGTGGGTGCTGTTTAAGCCAAAGTTTGAGTTAGCACTATGACGTTTTAAAAGCCCACCGCTGATCTTTCTGCACCTGTACCATACAAGCATGCACACGGCGTCTGTAACGATCAATATCGATTCATGTCTTCAGGATTCTGCGGGAGGAGGCGATGGCGCGTGAGGCCGAGGAGAGAAAGCGCAGAGAGGAGGAGGCACGATTCATGGCTGAGCAGCAGCGCATGAGAGACGAAGCTCAGCGGGCTCAAGACGAGAAGGAGGCGCAGGAGAAAGCCAAAGCTGAGGCAGAGGAGAACGAAAAGCTGCAGAAACAGGTCCGTGATGGTTTAACACACCCAACGCTTCATCAGTGAGACACACAATCACTTACTGTTCACTGTAAATACTGTAGGCTCTGAAAACCCTTTAATTTTCCATTAACCATCATGAATCCCTGTGATCACCACATGCAGTAAGCCCATTTACCATCTGGGCAGATTAGGAGGATGCCTGAGTTGTCAGAGGGGATGCAGAATTGAACCCACACATCAGTACCCTCTGACTGTCTAGCATCTGGGCAGATTAAAGGAGAAGAATATGTGCTGCAGTCATGGACGATGTGTGTCATGCATGAGCCCTAATAGTGAGAGGCCCCTTGTCTGTCCGGGCAGATGCCAGCTGGTGACCTCCATAATAGCGATGAGCAGAGGCTGAGGGAGCCATTGTGATCGGGGGAGATAGTGACGGGCCTGTGTTGCCTCTGTCTCGTACACTCAGCTCTGCAGTGGGCTGATAGTCGGATAAGCAGCGTCAGTGTACGCTATGCCTGAAGCACTCAGCTATGCTCGGCTCCCCTTTTCCCCTCAATAGCTCCATTGTTCCACCATGACAGCACACTCGCTCGAGACTGGAGTGGCCTCATATTTTTTAGTTTAGCTCAAGTGTTGCGCTTGCTGTCAGAAAAGGTGCGTGAACATCAAATCAAAAGTTGTATTTCCACTCAAAATGTGTGAAATATCAGATTCTAAATGCAGCTGGCTGCATTTGCTTTGCCCTCCACACATACGATTTATGTATACATACATCATAATTTAATTTTCATCGCTGGATTCTTCACATCTGTTTGTTTTGGTGCTGAGTCTAAATACACAGTGAACCATGTAATAGTTATTCACATCAAATCAGTCCTGACCTGAAGGCTGCAGAACAGACTGAGCATGTGCTGCTCCCTGCTGGTGGGGAGTTAGACAGATTGTATGTTGTTTTATAACAATGTAGGTTTGATTTTAGAAGTGGGGTTATTAAGCTGTACTCCCCTCATCAACTGTATTTATTCAGGGACATAACAGGGTCCACACAATGAAGTCTGGGGGGAAAAAACTTTCAATGCTATTTACATATTTACATGCATATATTTATATTAACCCTCATCCTACCAACCATATTTAACATGCAAGGACTACCGACTAGAATCCCTTGTGACTCCAAGAATAAACTACTGTAACTTATGTATTCTCATTATCACATTATTAGTTATGTAATCAGTGTCATCTGAAAAAAACACAACAAATTATTATTGAGGAAACTGACTGGCAGAGTGGCCCTACTCCCCTTATAGTGTGTGATACTAAATTAGGACCCACGGCAAACATGAACTCAATATTGTTCTTTGCTGCCTTAACTTTGACTGATGTTTAATTAACACCACCTAGACATTTAAGGCTGCTTCTGTTTGGCCTGAGATGAAACTTGGAGCAAAAAATGCTGCTAATGCAATTAGTGTGAGCAAACTATTATAATTAAAAGCAACCTAAATGAATGTATCTATGTATTTTTTATCACCTTAGCACATCTATCATCTGGAGGACGATGTCTAGAGAGGTTTTTGAATGTAAATAAACCTGAAACTGTAAAAACTGTAGACACAAAGTAAGATTTTGAAAAGTGTGGGTGGAAGTTGTACTCTGCTTTGCACTGAGCATGTTAATGACTTGTCCAGCCGTCAGTTGCTTTGTGTTTTGTTCTCTTTGGGAAACAACACAAGAGTATCTGGGGTATCGCTCCGTCTACAACTGAACATTTACATAAAATTAGACTTTTCTCAGCTCCCTCCTCTCTCACTGACATCCTGCTGCTTTTCATCTGTTTGTAGCAGCATGTATGAACAGAGAGTTGTAAACTTTATTATTTCATTAGTTTTAGTCTTAATAGTGGTGTGTTTTTTGTTTGCTTCATGTTAATGTTTTCTCTTTTTGCAGAGGGAGGAGGCTGAAGCTAAAGCCCGTGAAGAGGCCGAGCGTCAGCGCATAGAGAGGGAGAAACACTTCCAGAAAGAAGAGCAGGAGCGACTGGAGAGGAAGAAGGTGAGGAGAAAGAGAGAAAAACAACGTGGTCAGAGTTCAGAAAGTCACACGGGTCGCTTTGAGTTCATATCAGTACTTCCTGCTAAAGAGCATGACGCTAACTGATCTCTGTCTGATCCTTACAGCGCCTTGAGGAGATCATGAAGAGGACTCGGAAGAGTGATGCAGGAGATAAGGTTTGTGTGATCCCTTTTACACAGACTTGAAAGAACTCAATTTCCTCTTGTCCTGTTAAAAAACTAACAAACGTCTTTTTGTTTTTCATTATCACAGAAGGATGTCAAAGCCTCTCCACAGGTTAACGGCAAGGACACAGAGCTCAATAAGGGTAAGAATCAGAACAGTCAGAAATGTAATATCCAAAAAAATACAAACTTCTCTATTTATTCATCAATAAAAAAAAAATCTTTCTGCAGCTCCTGGAAATCTGCAGAGTCCCGCTGCAGCAGTGCTCAGCCAATCACAAAGTGTGTCCAGCTCCGTTGTCAACGGCGTCCAGCCCGCAGCTCACCAGAACGGCGTATCAGCCAACGGAGAGGCGGCAGACTTTGAGGACATCAACCAGCTGAACAAAAGCGGTAATCCAGCACAAAATCAGAGCGGGCTGGTCGGCGACCCCATCCTGGCGTTCGAGGGAGGAGAGCCATTCCTGATGAAAACAGGCCAGATGAAGCCTCAGCATGTTGCAGGTACAGTAACGATAGAGCAGAGTCTTGATGTGTGGAGCTCAAATAACCACTAAAAGTCTGGTGAAGTTTACTTAGGACTAAAATGTGAGAGATTATTTTATTTTGTCCAACTAATTGTTCAAAATTCAAAGATATACATATATATAAGAAAGCAGCAAATCCTCACATTTTAGAAGCTGGAAACAGGGGAGACAGAAATGACTTCACATATTTTATTCAAATACATCGTAAATATAAGTAATTAAACAGTTTCAGTGTCCTTCATCTCACCTGTTTTACCCTCCTGTCCTGTTTCCCTGCAGAGGTCCTGTGAGTTCCCACACATCACATGGAGATGCGCCTTATGTCTCTGCTTGAGTTATGAGATTCATGCCACACCACAGCGGCTTAAAAAATGTGTGTGCCAAACAAACTATGAACTGCGCTGAATTCACATCTACAGTATCTGCCGCAGAGGACACAGAGGAGGAGATAAACTCTGCCCGGAGAAAAGAAAAAAAAAAAAGTACTCATCCGAAATGTAGAAAATAAAAAAATGCAACAAGTATTCTCTCTCTCTGTCTTCACCGCGTGTTTATGGTGCAGCATCTGTCAAGTTTTATTGAAATGTCACATGCAGATTTTATGGTGCACCTTAAAGATGACTGACTGTGTAACAAATTTTAGAAAATACATTATAAGATCCTGGAAATACATAATATTTGACAATGGTTGTTATTATTACCGTCGTTATGATATTGTTATCTTAAGTTGAACAATGTGTGTGTGTGTTTGTTGTTTTTGTCTTGAATTATTGAGTTATTTAACATGGGGAGCATTGTAAGGACTGGCCACAGACAGTGTATGTAAATGTATAATGAGCCTGGCTGCCTAGGCCTCCTGTTACAGGGGATCTGTGAAATAAAGCTTTATGAAAGGGACTCGTTGTCCGTGTGTGTCTGTCTCTGTGCATCCATGTGGAAGTATGATTCACTCATTTTGGATTTCTGCTTGATTAGAGAGCTGCACATTTATACATATACATGGGATTATGCTTAAACACCAATGCTTTTTCCAAACTGGGGATATTAAAGTGATGATAATTTGAGATTAGATTAGATTTATCTCATCTTGTAGTAAAACCTCTTGTTTGCAAATGCCTTTTCATACCAGTGGTTTCTGTATACAATTATCTATTTCTAGAGGACTTTTTTGTCTGATTGTGTGAAGTATCGTGAACAAAGGTTTACAATCAGACTCTGCTCGTCTTTTCATGCCCTCATAATGAGCATCAATCTGCAGATACATGACTCATTTTAAGTGACAGCCACAAGAGGAAGAAATATGAAGATTTCAACAAACCTACATGGTACGAACAGCATTCTTACTTTGTCAAACAGAATTTGGTACAGTAAACGCTATGATAATAAAAGATAATTAAAGTTAACAGATTAAACAGTGTGTGTTCATCTGAGTATTAAGTAGTTGTCACGTCAGTAGTTGTGACTTTTGATTTTGTTTTATTTCTTAAAATAATTGACTGAACATTTCTCAGTGCCAAATGATTTTAAGTTCAATAGTTTTAAGGTAAGTTCTGTCCTTACAGCTGCATTACAGCATTGCTGCATCATACATACTGCATTATATTACAGTGTAATATGTTAAAGTTTCAGAGGGTGGCAGCACTGATTCACAACCTTTGTGGTGCATCTATTTATAGCAAATATAGATATGATAAAAGAGGAATACAAGTTCAGAAATACACTGTTCATTTGTACATCTCTGTACTCACTGCATTTGGGTAAACTCTTGGTTATTTGTATTAGAGTGTTTGAGTCCACTGCAGCAAACAAATGCTTTATCACCCAACATATATGGTGGGAAATGACGTCTAAAAGAAAATACTATAACAATGCATCATAAGATAAAAGTTAACATTATGGGTGAAACTTCACATTACACTTTATTAATAACCTTATATTACAACTATCTATTCCCCAGAAGAGATGTGAATGTAATCTAAATGTACTGTACACAACACATTAAAATATGTTTTACATGTGTTTACATATATAGTTAGCTATTATGTCATGTAGATAAAAGTGCCCAGCACAGATGGACTTATATGGTAGCACAATACAGTTTTAGATAGTGAAGCCTTTTAGTAATCATATAATGAGCAATAAAACATAATAAAAGCACCTTTCATACAATAAATACAGCTCATAGTGCTTTACAACTAAAATTAATTATATCAAGTGCTTCACATAAAAGGAACATAAAAGGAGCATAGAGCAATGTTTATAAAAATGAAAAGAAAGAAAAAGAAAGTAATAAGAGAATACATCTGCAGTCTCACCTAAATCACACAGAAACGTCTCCTCAGTGACATTGTTTGCCTTCACTCTGTTTCATCAGACAATCTGTTCTTAATTTAGATTTGTACCAAACCTCAACAGACCATCTTCTTTTTAACATCAGGACCAGTTTGTGTGGACATCATGAATATTAACCTGCTAGTTTATTTGTGTTTTGTGTATTAATGTATATAGGCCTAATTGTATATTTAGTTTGTTATTTGTGTGTCTCTCGTTTAGAGGAAATAGAAATAGTCGCCCGGGAGTGAGGGATGCTCTCCTGCCCATAATTTGTAGTGTTAACCCTGGTGTGGAGCATGTGTGGGCCTTAGTGTGAGTGCATTTGCACCTAACTGGTGTGTACCCTTTTTATGTGTGTGTATTTTTATATATATTATATAGTGCATTTAGACCGTGTGTCCTGAAGGTGGGGAGCAGTCCCCTCCGGGTCAAAGAGATAACCCTGTTGATATCCTCCTCCCATTTTAGATTGTATACATGAATTAATAAAGTGCCATTCTTTGTAACTTCTGGTGGTGTGTGTGATATCTGGCTTCCGACTAGGCCCGCTTGGACATGTTATTACTATTATTTTTGGAGTTTTTTACTGACAGGTGTCTTTGCATACAGTCTTTAGAAATAAAAACTTGTTCTCCCCCTTAACATTTTTCCTCTTTTTCCCCCATTGACTTGAATGAATGTGTTTTTCAAGGCCCTACTGATTCAGTTTTCCCCCCGACAGCCACCAGACTTCATGTGCTTCCTCAGGCCACCAAACATTCACTAAATGGCATTCGACCCCCACTTGCCTTTTTGTCTGAAGGACTGGGGAGAGGCCGTTGTCTGTGAATGGTACTACTGTTGCCCTTGTACTATGTGCTCCACTCTAAAGTCTCACCAAGGCCACCAACATAGTCAGAGCCGGCCCTGGTTTGTGTGATTAATGACATTTCCTGCATAGCATCACATTGCCCTGTACTGTGAAGCACTACATGAACTATATGCACTGTGAATCTCATTTTAGCCGATTGCAGGAAAACAACATTTGAGGTACTGTCTGCCTTGGATTATTTTTAGATTTTTAAGAGGCCACAAATGACTGAGAAAATGACTGAGACTGCCCATTCTGCTGGACATATTAAACTACTGGATTTGGAAACAATTATTACTAAAACACAGCGCTGCCAATATTAAAGTGAATGTCTCTGAAAAAGTAATGAAATTATTTATTTGTGGATTACAGACACAAATTAAAATCATCATGCTAATGTCAAAACAATGATTTTATATTTTGTTCAGTCAGCATGTGGCTTGAAACGTCACTGGTTGATGTGTCAGTAAATTGCATCTATGGGAGCTTCATCTGTCTTTTTTACACTTTCTTCAATCCAGCACCTGTTTGAAATGTTTTGGGATGTTTGCGTCGACTTCACTGCCGTCATGAAGCCAACAGTCTGCCCATTTCTGCCTTCTTGTTTGTTTGTGTCTGTCTGTTTTGTGTTACCTGCGCCCACTCTCGGCTCTCCAGTCTCGACAGGAGCTAGGCTTTATTCACTTTTAGTCATTCTGTGTCTCTCAGTGATCTGTATTTGTCCAGCACCTGCCAATCTGAGTCTTGTCTCGTCTCTCGGTACAGTTTGACCAGCCACTTTGCCCGCTACGCCAAACCACTAGCCAGCCGGCAGCTGTCCACCTCCAGACTCCTACATCCACTTGGACCCCTTCTCACCTTCATCAGCACTTCATCTTCCAAATTCAATAAGCTGTCATCTCCCTTGCCAGCCTGTTGTCTGAATTGTGGGTTCTTTCTGCATCACGGTGACAAAAACTCTGATTTCCAACATGATACCAAGATGTTACAATACAAAGAAACACAAGACATTCAACCTTAAACTAAAACACTAAAGCTTAAAACACCCAAAACATCACAACCACAATCATAAAATATGTCCAATTACCTGAGTATGACACAAGTTGATGTCATGCCTAACAAAATGAAAATGACCACAGTTTTTAACAGAGCGGCCCTGTTGTCAGTAACGGCCTGTGTTTGTTTGGCTTTAGTTCACACGGACAAGAACTGGCAGACGGCTCTGAGGTGCTAAAGCATCAAAGCTGTGTGCATGGGACTTGCTTTGCACTTGCGATCACGCTCTCTAGCGATCAAATATTAAAACCCTTGAGGTCACCCATTTAAGTTTAACAAAACTCTCTTTGCTGCATCAGTTCTGGTCATTGTGTATCTGTCACTGGCTCGCTAACATAACAAATATCTCACAAAATAAACTGAACTTTGTTTCCTTGTTGGACCACGAAATGACCTGGCACCTAGATAATTAATGCGATTCTGGACTGAAACATGGAGGGGGAGGGAGGGGGGGCATGTTTATAGTTTCGGTATCTGTTTGCTTAGGTTTGAATATTGACTTTATAATTAAATAGTTTACTCACCATACAATGCAGCACTGAATACAAAGACCTTGCTCAGTGAGACCGAATTTGACCTCTGTTTGACTAAAGCTCAATCTCTATTGTGTTCTACTGTCGGATAAATGATTGTTTAAATGATTGTTTACATGGTAATATTACTCCACTGCTCCATCTACATGAAACAGGTGCAGCTTGAAATTATTATGTCTTTCTTTATTAATAGCAATATAAGTCTGTCTTTCACCACTTTGGGTTCAGACTGAACTTGCTCAACAAATTGCAGATGTTCATGTTCCCCAGAAGATAAATCCTACTGACGTTGGAGACCCCCTCACTTTTTATCTAGCACCACCATGAGGGTCACATGTCTGGTTTTGAGGGAAATGTCTCGACAAGCATTGGATGGATCGCCATGGAATTTGGTACAGGTGTTCATGTTCCTCTCAGGATGAACTTTAATCAATTTTACAGCAGTGGCTCTCACTGTATTTACTGTTTTTCACTGTTGTCATGGGTTTCATACACTTTCAGTGATAAAACATCTAAAAGTAAATAAATAAATAAATAACAATCACAGTTTACAGTATGAACAAAAACCTGTAAAACTAATCAGTCCAATCAGGATACACTATACTTTGTGTTTAAAGTCCTGCTCCAGTCAAAATTGTATTTTTTTTTTTTTTTTTTTACTTCTGTTGGATGTTTGATCTTCACTGTGCTTAATGATTCATGTAGAGACCTTTAAACTAGAGACATATTTTCAAGTTAATCTGCTGGAAAAGTTTCTCTGCTCTTGCTGAAAATCTCGGGCATGATTTGCAACATCATAAGTAGTTTGGAACCAGTCGTGGTCGAGTATGACACTTATACAATGTAATATGGAAACTTAAAGCCTCCAGTGCACATAACACTGAGAACTGACTTTACGCTGATGTAGGAGACATCTTGTATCTAGCAGATAAACTTTTGATACAAACAATATTTGCATGTTCATATTATATATATATATATATATATATATATATATATATATATATATATATATAACATTCCCATTTAAAAAGCTCAGGACTCTCACAAACAACATTGTTTCTGAGAAATCAAATTTTGTCCATGATGTTGGCATGGCAACTAAGAACAATACAGTACCCATGAGCCTTAGCTGGAGAAAAAGCCATGCTGAGGTCAGGCTGATGAATTCAAAGTGCTTCGTCATTGAAGTATAAACAAAATGTGGCGCCACAGTTGCTGAATTCACTCAAAACACAGAAATAATAACTGAACCAATCATTGTGCTGTTTGTAAAATGAGTTTTCTCAACAACTTTTTTTTTTTTTTTTCCCTTTTTTTTGTGGAAATCCCCATCAGATCAGTATCTTTATATATCTTAAAACATGTCTAGGGCCAATCTTTAAATGTTTGAGGGTTAAAACTTTAAACTAAGATCGTTAACTTCATATCTTCTACACATCAGCATGTTCACCTCGTTATGGGTGCGGAGGATTTGACTTAGAGAACTGGGTAAGCCAGAATACTTTTTATGATCATGTTCCTGGACAGTTTTTTTTGCATAATCACTTCCTGTAATATAAAAAAGTATAATGCCACAGCCAGTCCTGGATATGTGTAACAGAGACAAAGGGTTATTGAGGCCTTTACTGCCTTTATCTTGTTATGTTTGTTTGCACAGTGTCATATTTGTCTATATTACTTAATAAATGTCGGATCAGAGATATGAGGCCTTCGGTGTTAATGGGCTGAGTTACCTGCTTATATTTACACTGGACTTCAGCCAAAAAGCAACAGAATACATATTTATACGACAAATGTCAAGCAGCTGAGTGTATCAACATGCCCATGTTTCATATGACAAATGAAATGATGTCAGTGTACTCATTAAACACAATGTCTACATTTACGTTCTCTTTTTAGAAACAGCAGCAGGCCCTGCAGACATATTAAAGTAAGCGTGGAAACAAACACACAAATCACAGACTCTCACACACACAAACATCTTTTCTTCAAACAACAGGATTGAAAAAGGTTTCAGAGAGCGAACTATTTATAATTCAGATGTGATTTCACCAAGTGGTTGTCAGACAGTTGGTTGAAACCGAGGCTGTGCACGTTCTTAACGCCTTTCACTGAGGTTTCTCCTTCAAACGTTTCTAAAAACGAGGACGCACGAAGACGTCTCGGCCTTCTTCTCTTTTCACGACACATTCAAGGTGAGCCATTTTATTTTCACCGTCTTAACTTTTGCACTCTTTACATGTGTTTGTGCCATATTTTTTATTTATTTTAGTCCCAGTTTAGTTTCCCTTGTGAAAGTATTTTTTTTCAATTTTTGTTTGTGTGTCTCAGTGTGTTTTGGTTCTGATAAGGTTTTGTATCACAGGAAGGAAGATAAGGAAATGGGTTATACACTGGCACAGGATTACAGCAGGGCAGGATTCTTATTGTAAAACAATTAAAACATGTTTTTAACTGAAACTTTCCATTTCCATAATCCATTATATATAAAATAAAAATGGAGGTAATCTAAGTATTTCAGAGGAGGATTGGAAGAATTTATGGGTGTTACAATGGAAAACTTAATGTTCAGCCTTGTGGAGAGTTTTGGTGGAAAAACCTCATTAATTCTTTATTACTCTGGTCCAAGAGACTCACTAAATCCTCCAGCTGTTGGAGTCAGTGTGCAGTGTGGTAAATCACTATCATATATTCTGCTTTTACGTCATACTAAATTCTTTTTGGCTAAAGGGATCGCAAAGTGTTCTCGATAGCTCTGTGTATCCCTTTAGAATAAGAGACCCTGTATTTACCATCCTCTCAGGAAATGTTTCATTTCAGATCCTAAGTGCAGCTGAGAGAGGTTTTCCTCACTGTAGTCATTCCTCCTGTTCATACTTATCTAAAGATCCCCTTCAAATTTACTTTCAATGTATTAAGTTTGCTTAAACTTAAATGAGGCTTCAACAGTCTGAGTTAGTCATTTCAAGTGGATATCTGCCTTTTGTGTTTCTCCATTGAGATGCGGTGTAAGTATTGCAAAAAGAGGAACTTTAAAACAAAAAAAAAATTGTAATGTTGAAAGATATCTACTTGATTTGACTCATTTGGGTGGCTGACGCTTCATATTAGCTTCAGATTAACTTTCAAGTAGCTTGCATGATAGCTCAGGAGGAGGACTGTGGATTTAGTCCCCCATCACTTACATTGTAAGTGCATTATGAAGGGATCTTCTAATAGTCATTATGTACAGGAGGAATGATTACAGCAAGAAAAACATGTTTCATTGTTCATGTGGGCACCTGACTGTAATATGAACCCGTTCTATAAAACAGGAGACCCCTCAGTTGATGTTTATGATGGAAAGAATGGTTCTCTCTATAAAATTTCATCTTGATAAATCTATGAAAAAGACTGATTTTACATCAACTCTATGTCCTACTAGGTTTTCTTTTTGAATGTTTTTCAGTTTTTATATCTGTATTTTTTATTCCTTTTAATTTATTATTTATTTGAACTTATTAGCTTCTCATTGTTAGAGATTATTAGTATTATTAGTTTCACCATTAATTTGCAATTGTCATTTGCATATTTAAAAGAAGGCATGGACTGTCTGTAGGTCTTGTCACATGATGCCTTGATATATCTAAATAAACAACAAGAAAAATTGTATTAATTATATCTTACAATTAAAAAAAAAAGATTAGTTTAATAGGCTAGTTTTTATATTCTGGGCATTTCCCATGTTTTAATACTTGTAATTTTAGAGATGTATAATCATATTTGTTTTCACTTGTTGTTTGTTCATTCTATTTTGACTGATGACACAAATGCTCCACCACGTTTCATGTTGCAGCGAGTCGCTCTGATCTCTTTAGTCCGACTGACTCTATTTAACTGAAATCTCATGACCTCACTGGTCAAAGTCGTCCTTAACCTCTTGGAATCTAAACCTGCGGTGAGGTCGTAAACACTCATAACTGAGAGATAGACAAGGAGACATGTGTGGTTTGACATTTTGGCCAAAGGATAGATTTGTCGGGGTTAAATTTAACCTTGGCAACGTTCTAGCGTTTGACACCTGTGCTGCAAAGGAAAATGACAGTGTATATGAACTGTTTGCATGTCTTTGTTTGAGGTCAACGAGGGGCGACCTGAGCACTGCGTGCCTTGCTGAGCTGTGATTTCCGTGGACTTGATGATATGTCGTTATCAAGTAGAGTGAAGGACAGACAATTATAGGCTCAACTGCACCTCCACATTCTGTCTTTCTCTCTGTCTTTCTTGCAAAAACTGCACTCTAGCGTAATGACAGTGTTCTAGCTATGATAGTATCTGCATGGATGATCTGTAAAGTTAATCCCTCCTTGGCACAAAAATGTCACTTTCTCTTTTAAGATGAAATGGACTTAAATTTCACAGATTACGCAACAAACAGAAAATACCCAGAAAGAAGAAGGATGCAGAAAGATCCGGTCATCAGCAGGAAGTTTAGATGACTGATGACTTGTGGACAGGAAACTGAGTACAGGGGAGTGATGCATTGCTTTTATGGGAACAACCACCTCCTTTTAAATGTGACCAAGACAAAGGAGATGGTTGTGGAATTTAGGAGGACCATGACTTCCATCGTGGGAGGAGAGGCAGAGGTGGTGTAGGGCTACAGATATTTGGGCGTTCACCTTGACGACAGACTGGAAACGTAACACTGAAGCTGTCAACAGGAAGGGTACTCTTCTTGAGGAAGCTCAGGTCCTTCAATGTCCTTCAACAGCTTCAACAGCAGGATGTTGTATATCTTCTTCAAGTAGTCTGTTGTGGCAAGTGCAATTTTCTTTGCAGCCGTTTGTTGAGGCAGCAGCATCGACAACTCTTTATGATTTATTGTAGTTTTCACTTCAACAAAAGTCATGCAAATCTTTGTTCAGTCAGTCAGTTTGAAGCGTTGTTTAATTCTTCTAAATGAACATATACAGTATATACAAGGGAGATGAAAGTGGAACTAGTGTTGATTAAGATCCAGTGTTTATTACTGTAATTAGAAAGTAAGATTGAGACGGAGCTCCTACAGGCAGAAATATGTGTCACTAGAGACTGGATTTTAATCATTTACACTCCAGTCTAGATGTTGAGGATTACATTCACTCTCACTATGTGGGATTTACAAGCTCACTAAGGCCAACAGGTGTTACATAGCCCAACAAGAGGAAACATTTTAAAGACCAGTGATTCAGTATGTATTCTTATTTGAATGACATGCTTTCTTTCTTTTTGGTGCCTCACAAAAATTGATACCCATTCCTCAGTTGTGAATAGATGCTGGCATACAGTTCACCCTATTAAACAATAATCTCCTTGAGGGAAATACAATCAGGCAACAGATTCTTACAATGCTGGTATGAAAGCCGCCTTCGTGACAAATGTGTTACTCACTTACTACTGACTCTCATGTCCCCCCCCCCCCCCTCCCTAGAAAACATGACAGTGAAATGAGACAGAATATAATTTTAGTAACTAAGTTTATCTGTGTGTATGGCCAAGGTCGAGTGGCCCCTCAAGGGAGATCAGAGAGGAATCTGTCTCTGCGATCGGAGGCATTATGTCGCTCAGTCTGATAAAAATAGTGCACAAGCTCTACTGAACACAATCTCAGGCTTTACTTAAGAGATAGCTGTGTGTCAGGGAGGAGCACCAGCATCTTACACTGCAGGATGGACAATGAGAAGACATAAATTTCAGAGGCGGTGACACAGCTGTGAAATGTTTAGAGATCGTAAACTTCCTGGTGAAAGGTCTTTTGTGTCGGTGATGTAATTATCTCAAAAAGAAAGGCTGGTTCTTGTGTGTGAACTGATTGCATCCTGACAGTAAACCACATGTACCATTCAACCAGTGCTGTTAAACTGGGATTAGATCAGAATCAACTTTATTGGCACGGTTGCTTTTAAAATGCAAATACAAACCAAAAAAACAAACAAACCTTCTGCTATTTTGTATAAGCAAAAGGTATTCATGTGTGCTTCCATGTGATGACCAAGAAGGGCATATTGGAAATGTATTCTGTTTATTTTTTATCATTAAATAAAATAATGACTTAGTATATAAAACACAGTAGGTACAAATGATACATTTATATAAATCTATATTACACAAAAATATTGTTAATAGTGTGAAAAAAGCTTCCTAGGTTCAACACTTATGTCATTTTGTGACACAAAGAACAAAAATTCAGTCAGCAGAGAAAATAATTCCCAGTTCTTTTTCATATCAATACCAAATTTAAGTTTTTTGCTGTTTGAAATCATGACTACCAAGATTTATATAAATACCTGTGCAAAGCAAACAACCACCTAATGAAGCAATGTTAGTGGAAACATGATCCCGCACATCCAAAGTGGCGTCTGCCATACAAAGAGCTACTCTCCTGAGACTGAACATGTTTTTGCTGTTATTCCTCTTCGGAGCCGTTTCTAAGCAAACTACGGTAACCACTGCCTTCAGTGGGACGCAACGTGTCACCCAGTGCGGCAGTGTGGCTAATTGACATGTTTTTAATTGTTTTAACAGCTGAGGTCTACAGCAAAGAGGAATACGATATATCAGGCTTTGGATGCACACTATATACTAATAAGTAGATCATTTCATTATTGGTTTGTTGAAAATAAGAAAAATATAGAAAATATCCTTTTGGGTCTTTCTTTACAGAGGAGCCCTGTGTGAAATTCCTGTTTAAAAATTGTCACTATTTGTATGAGATAGAAATGTATTCTATTCACTATAGTATTTCCTGTTTAATCAAATACACGAAGAGGTGGAAGAATGGTGGGTCAAATAAAGGATAACATCTTTTAAGTGTCTTTCAACAACAGTCAGGTGGCCAAGTTAATACTAAAAAAGGTTTTCCTCACTGTTTTGGTTCCTCCTGTTTAAAAAAGCTCCCATTCAAAGTGATAGGGACCAAAATCCACTGTTTTCCACACAATGTCATTTTTCTGCAAAAACACATTAAAATGTTTTACATGATGTAGTCATTTCGAGTTGTCAACTTTTGTTGAGCTGCGGCGGAAGAATAGTAACAAAAGGAAGAACTTTTCCTCTTAAAAAGACTAACATTGAGAGATATCTATTTGATTTGACTCATTTGGATGGCTGACGCTTCATATTAGCTTCAGATAAACTTTTGCACCGGAGGAGGACTGTGGATTTTGGCTCCCATCACTTACATTGTTAGGTGGACTATGAAGGGATCTTCTTATGGCCGATATAAGCAGGAGAAATTATTATGGCGAGAAATGTTTTTTAATGTTTATTTGGGCTCCTGGTTGTTGTTTCAAGACAGACTTAAAATATCATGAAATTGTTCTTTACAGATAAGATAAGATTTACCTTTACTGATCCCCCTTGGGAGAAATTAAAGCAGTACAGTGGAAAAAAGTAGCAGCTACAATTAATCATTGAAAATGATACAATTAATAAATAAATAAATAACTATATACAGTTAACAATCTCTGTGTAAATAAATCTGCAATACATAAATGTGCAAATATGCAAAGTCCCTGAGATTATATACATGTGTTCAATGTTTCTGGTATTAACATAGTAAGAACAGCATCTTTCTTTTTTAGTGGGAAGGGGAGGTACTGGGAGCTGTGATGTATAGGGAACCAGCCATGTGGGGGTGTGAGGGGTATCTTCCTCTTGCACATTGTCTCTCAATGGGGAAGCTCCAACTGACTGTGATCACTGAAAGCAAAAGTTCGGTTATTATGGAGGAACTGCTGCTGCTGAGATGCTCTTTTTCTGCTATCGTGACTGCATGCAGGCTCCAAAAAATGAGCAAATCCTCCCTGCTGTCACTTTAAATCGAGAGTGTGAGAAAACAATTAGGCTATGAATACTGAAATTTCTGATCCAAGTTATCCTCATAAAAGTTGTAAAATACATGATAAATAATAACAAAGCATAAGATAAGACGTGCCTTAATTGTTCCCCCTTGGGAGAAATTCAAAAAGTAGCAGCCTAAGGGTGAAAGTGATGAAATAAATAAAATACTATATACAGTAAACAATCCCTGTCTATTACAGCAAGAAATATTAATACATAGTAGAGTGGTCTACTATACAGAGATAGTTAATGAAAATCCAATCCAAAGTACACTGAACCTGTTAAAATAAAATAATGCAAACCTGTATCATAATTGTTTGTCACATCTCTATCGGAGGGGCTCACAAAATAATTTAAGTTTTTAGCAAGTATTAATATAGCTCAAGATAATTAACTCTACTAAATTACTCCACAAATGATGTAAATTAAACACTCAGAGGAAATTTGACCCTCCCTACCCCCCTCGCCCACTCCCCTCCATGTCCGGGCCATCTAAACCTCGTCGCACAAACTCTCGCGATACTTAGCTTCCCTATATCTATATAGAGTTAGCATCGTGAGCTAAATGGTGTCTGTCGCTTAGCCACCGATACACCTCGATGCCTGGAAACCACACATTTAGCGCACAGTTAACAAATACATAGACGCTTTTAATAGATGTATTTAATTAGGGGGTGACACCCTGCCTTATCTAAAGGCGCAGTACGTCCGGTTTTATTATTATTAGTTAGCTAGTTGTTAGCCTAGCCTTGCTAACATCCGCTTATATACACACACCAGTGAAACCAGGAAGGAGGGACCAGATCAAGACCAGCAGCTTGGCCTCAAAGGTTGCTTCACTTCTACTAAACTACTATCCATAATATACAACAAAAAACAACTAACCACACAACAACCACGGACAGTCTTGTGGAAAAAGGTAATTGCATTTCATCGTTTTTATTTCGCAGCTTTTATGTAATAATTGGTGAAAATGTGCTTTGCAGCGTTGAAAAGCATGTCGTTGTAAGGTTTAGTGCTGCACAGAGCCACGCACGACTATCATCGGTAGCTTTGGACTTTAGTGTTTGCTCCATGCTGCTGCAGGTACTGCTATAAATACATCTTTTATATATATGAATGTATTTTTTTATCAGTACTTTACCAGTTAGATAGTTATGTCTTGTGGCAGGGAGCTGTGTGCATTTTAATGTCCCTCTTTGGGATAAATGAAGAATATTTATATCTATCTATCTATTGTCATATCTATCCACCCATCCATCTATCTCTCTCTGTGTCTATCTAGCTATCTATCTGTCTGTCTATCTGTGTGTCTATTTCTCTATCTCTAATTTCCACTCGTGTGCAGCTCTGTGGCACCTGTTCTCTCCTGTGTATTGAGGGGCTTTATTTTGCCTCCTTGTACACAACCTTAAATAGTAGTATCAGTACACACATACAAGGAACCTGACTCTGGGTTTTTTTTTTGTGGCTCTGTTTGCACTCACACAAAATAGCAACATAACCATCTTTCAGAAAATATACACACAAGCGATGACTAACCCTCATGTTGTCCTGGGGTCAAATATGACCCATTTATGTCAGAAATATGGATTTATTTTGTTTAATTGCATCAAAGTCACATTGGATGGCTCCATATTTGCAAGTATAATTGTCACTACTTTCATTGAATTGGGTGATTTGTACTTGTACTAAACCTGATTGGGGTCAATTTTGACCCAGGAGGACAAGAGGTGTGATTATGTGCTTTCTTTCTTTCTTTCTTTTTTTTAATGTGCTTTTTGCCATTCAAATATTTAAAATGTTTTCAAAATAGTATCCCAAATAAACTTATATTTATAATCCATCAACATATTGTCCTCCAATTTTAAATGTGGTTAAAAGAATCCATAATTTCTGCTTTTGTGAGGTATAAGTTAATTTAAAAGAGGCTTATTGACCATAATTTCCCCCCCCAAAAAGTGTAAAATTGGTGTTAATAAGTTTGAATGATGTTGCACAGTATTGGGTGACAATTTACACTTACATGTTATTAATAGTCAAACATGTCAAAATTGAGGACGACAGTTGCATGATCAACAGGAAGGTTAAATATAGTGTGAAAGTTAAACAGGATACAAATGTAGTGTTAAGAAGTAAAGAGCGCTGAGACAAATATTGAACAGTTAGAAAAAAGATCTGTTGATTGATCTACTATTTATCTATCTATCTGTTGACATCTGTTTCTTTTCAGTCGGTTGTGACTCAGTGGCCTAACCCTTAAACACAAACTTACATAGTGATGATTAACAGCAGAAGACTTAAATAAACAACCAAAATTGAACATTGAACTTATTGTTGTTTGGATGTGGCTTGTTTTGGGGTTTTTACTCCCCGGATAGTCTGCCAACATATTTGTCCAGGTGTAGTAATAAATAAAAATAAGCAGTTCTCCGGTAGAGGGCTTCAAGTACTGATTATTTGTGAAAAATTACAGTTACTTTTTCCCCAGAGCCCAAGTTGCAACCTCAAATGTCTTCTTACGTCCTGACCATCAGTCGACAAGCCAAAGATTACTATTATTAAAGTTTACTGTCATAGAAGAGTAAAGAAAGCAGAACATGTCCACATTTAAAGAGCTGGATCAAGGGAACGTTTGTATTTTTCCTTAAAAATGTCTGTAAATGATAAATCGATTGATTAATAAATCGACTAATCGTTGCAGCTCTACTCCATTCTTAGGATTTGACAGCTTCATATTTTAATGCATTTGGCCGAATATTGTTATATCGATTAATGAATGTAGTTGCCAATTATCAAATTAATCATTTATCTGTTTTTTCAATTAGTAGTTTGGAGTCATTCTTAGAGAAAATCCAAATTCTCTGATTCCAGCGTCTCAAATGTGAATACTTTATTGTTTTTATGATAGGAAACTGAATATCTATCTATCATTGTTGACTGTTGCTCAACATTTGAGGATGTCACCTTGAGTTTTGGGACACAGTGGTGTGACATTTTTCACAATTTCTGACATTTCAGAGTCCGATCGATTAAACCCTAACCTGCTGTTCAGGGTCAAATTTGACTCATGTTTACATTTGAGAGCTGTGAAAACAACATTTTCACTAGCTGTGCAGCATTTTTGTATATGCAAATGTAGAAATCTGACCCACATTCATAAAAACCCTCACAAAAGATCGACTCCATTTAAACATTTTGAATTCTTCTTTTTCCCCTAAATGAATCGAATACACTCAGACAGCTTCATTAAGGGTTAATCAAACATTTATTAATGACTGACGGGGAATATATGAATGTGAATTGGTGCAGAGATTAATAACGAGTCAGAAAATGAACAGATTTATTGATTCATGAAAATAATCATTAATTGCATCCTCATAAATATTCATTATCTTTCCTCCACAGTTAAACTATGTTTGTCTTTTGGTTTTAATAGCGCGTCAGATCAGTTTAATATCAACCCATTCGACAAGCTGAGCTACTTTCCAGGTTAAACCAGAACCAGTTGTACATTATCAGATCAGACAGAGTAGTATGTGATGGATGATACGAGCTGAAGCAAAGGAAGGAAGTACTTTTTATTTGGTTTTCTACTGCATGTGAGAGTTAGTAGTAGTAAATGCTTCTACCAAAGATAGACCAAGGAAATCTGAAATCATTCATGCTCAGTTTTACTTCTTTTTTTTTAATTAACGCAGGAACTGGGCTTTGGTAACATATTATAGATAATTCAGTAAATATTACTAGATAATGATAATGTGGTGCAAGTTAAATCAGTAATTACCCAGTTTTAATTATAATTCAAGACATATATGAAGGTTGCAGGGCATTTTCCACAGCAGAGCAGCGTGTTATGCATGCAAACTCTTAATAGACCTCGTTGTTAACCATAAAGCTTATCAGATCTGTTTCTCTGTGTGCTTTTAAGGCTGCACACACTGCATATTAAACCTGCTCGTTGACAATTTTTCACCACACATCTGTCAATCATCATTTTACACTCATTGATCATAAGCCTAGACCCTCCTTTCTTTTTACAAGACACTCGTAAAAAACTGGTTATTCAGGTTATTCCCTGAATTTAACTACAATAGTATAGATACCCATCAAACAGGGGGAAACTACTGTAGGCATGCAAAATAAGCGTCGCTTATCTTAATTGCAGTATGTGTATTGAAAGTTTGAGGTTCAGTAGAAGAGCCGTAAGGAACCGGATCGTCTCAGGTGGGGGGGGGGGGGGGGGGGGGGGGTTGTTGTTGTTTTCCCTTGACATGCAAAGAAAACCCGAGCATCCCATTGAGACCATGTCCCCATCCAACATGAAGGAAAACCAGCATTCCACAACATTTAGTGAAAAAGAAACTCCCAATTATGATAAGATTAATCAAATAGAATCTTAAATAAACAGCAGAAGATCAACTGTTTGGATAGCAGATTGACGTCATTAGTACCAAGAGTAAGATCCTGGTTGAAGTCCGCGTCGTTCCCCTTTACTCTGCTGCACTGAAGCAACACCGCCTGCTCTAAGGCTGCTGCTGCTGCTGCTGCTGCTTTATAAAGGAGTTTTATGCTCTGACATCCATTTTGTCAAAGAGGAATGAAGAGAAAAAATATTTTTAGAGAGTATTGGTCAAAAGGCAGCATGATAAAAGAGAAATCTGCTTGTATAATTGTTGAAAAATAATAAAATAAAAAAACATTCCCTCTGGCAGAAATGATCTTATCTTACCTTCACACTCCAGAGGCCTCCTTTTTTTTCTTTTTAAATCTTTGACCCTTTTCTGACATTTTTGAAATCTTTTGCCAGTGTTAAATTTTGCAGTTAGCTTTTGGTCAAGGTCACCTAACTGAGTCATCTCTTGTTTACCTCGCAGTTACGTAACGTCTAAAGCATTTTTTACTGAATCATGTTTGGCAGCAGTGGAGAAGTTGAAGGGAAAAAAGAGGTGGTTCAGTGGAGGATAAACAGTAGGGCTGCAACTGTAGATTGTTTTGGTTGGGATTTGTCCTTAATTGTGTGGGAGCTGCAAAGCTCCCACACTATGTTATCTTCGCTCTTTATTTATATATTATTATTATTTCGCCGTTTTTCGTAGTGTAACTAGTCCTACACGATTTGTCGTATCAACTTCGTTTCAATGTCAAATTGTACATATCCATGAGGAGATGTGTGCTATTACTTTTCATATCTCTAACATATTCCATTGATTTTATATAATTTTTTAAAACATTAAAATTTATAATGGAAAGTCAATGGGAGCAATGTTTGAAAGCTCATATCTCAAAAAGTAATAGTGCTAAAGTATTAAAACTTCATTGGCAGGTGGCCCATGAGCAAATGCTTCACATATTGTAAAGAATGATCTGTAGCGCCACCATGTGGTCAGTTATTACATGTTTTACATTTTGGCTTATAACTCATGAACCGTAAGGCGTATTCAAACAATCTTTGCACAGTGTGTTCCTTGGATGGTACCAAGTAGACTGATATAGGCCACGCCCATTAACGTCTAGAAAATTTTTCCGCCATTTTGATTTTTTTGAAAAATACATTTTTTACTACTTTTGGCACATTTGTCATCCAATCTTCACCAAACTTGGTACACAACATGTTTAGAGGACCCCGAACACAGCTATTATCTTCGTTTTTTGGTAACCCTTACCGTTTGTCCGTAATTGGTTAGAAAACTTTTGAGGGCGTGGCCTGATGCATTTAACGATCAATAACTCTTCAATGCCGATTCGGATCGCCACAAAATTTGATAATCTTGTACACATGGTGGCACTGTACCATTATGTAAAATTTGATACAATTTTACCAAATGGGGGCGCTACTGTAATATTATAACACAATATTCCTACAGTTCTGTTGTCTTCAATGAAATGAAACTTGGTACATTAGTTCTCCATGTCAATGTGTACGATATAGTGAAACATGGAGCCAATAGCCCCACCTTGTGGCCATTAGTGAAACACCAACATATGACTTATTAAGTTCCATATCTTTTAATGTCAACCTTCTATGATGACAGCAGAATTGTACAGATGGGGATATTGAACACCTTTGTGGTATTTAATGAAACTTCACCTGTAGGTGGCGCCACAAAATGTTGAATAATTGCTGCTCCAACAGAAATCTGCAGTGAAGGTAGCAATAACAGGAATGGTGGCAGCGGCTGCATCTGGCAGTTTGCGAGGGATGCGTCTGCCAGTTTGCAGCTCCCACACGCAATTTCTTATGAAATTGCTAAATTTTCTAGTTTGATAATAAAAAATGTAAGAATAAATATGAAAAAGAATAAATAAATAAACCTAAAATCAAACGACTACTGACGCACTTGAGGAGTTAATTTTACACAGGGAAAATAAGTCCATTGTCTAGATCAGCATGACGTTTTATACGGTTTATTTTACCATTTTTGTAACTAAAAAGAACAATGATAACAATGGCGTCCGCTGCCTCTTTTGTCCTGATTTAAAAAAACAACAAGCCATAAACCTGGCAGGTCCTTTACCTGCCTACTTTATATAAATAGATTCACCTTGTGTGTCCAAGCTGCTCAGGACCTTCAAAACAAAAGCATTAACCGGTACTCAAATGAGATGATACTAATATAATTAAACTAATTCAGCTATGCTCTTCAAGGCAAAACAGCAACAAAAAATAAATGAAGTAATAAATGATTAAATCTTTCAAGAAAAACAAATTGCTCTAACAATTTAGTCTGTAAAATGTCAGGTAGCAGAGGAAAATGACTTTCCACATCTTCAGGTGTCTTGATTTGTTTGACCAACTGTCTAAAAGCCAAATTTACAGATGATCGATTAATTATTGCAGCTGTAATCCAGTGTCTTGATCATTTGGAGATCAGAATTACATGAATGTGTTAATACACATTTATAACAGCATCTTGTCTATTTTTATTTGCTACATTACTAAATAACAGACTTTACTAGTACACACAGAGATAGAAATATACTCATTCTTGCCTTTTTATAACTAACAACGCAGAATACAATCACAGAGTTCATTTATAGACTTCTTTTTTTTTTTAAAGACGACACTCATTTCTTAATTAGCCTGATCTCGTGTTGTTTATTGTATCCAGTTGTTGTGGCTACGAGGGTCGTGTCCTAGGATAGCTTTACAATATTTACATTGTGCAGCAACAGACTTCACATCCTCTGTGCGGACAGGCTCAACCTGTCTCATATTGCCGGCGGCTCATGTGCACATGTTTACATGGTGTTCCAGCTGTCCGTGCGTTATCACTGTGTGTGCTCTGATTTATCCCTTTTCTGACAGTTCAAGGTCAGGCGCGTCTCGAGGGGCTGTTGGGGGGCAGTTTTGAAAGCAACTAGGTGCAGGGGTCTTGATGACAGGTGAAAAGGTGTCATGTATGCTTTCCAGCCTCAGCCTGTCAGCAGGTCTGGAAATATGTAGCTGTACAATCCTGATTAATACGTGGGATTTGGCTTGAGAGAGTATCATGAACATTATAACCTTCTGCATCTGGTCGACTCTGCTCGTTAACATTTAGCGAGTAAATTCCGTAGCTACGATACTTTTTAATAACTCAAATCATTAACTCATTTCTCTGTCGTATTTTAAGGTGTACGCGCAAAGATGTCAAAGGCTCCGGATTCTCCAGCTCGGTCCCGCTCCAGGTCAAGGTCCAGGTCCAGATCAAGATCTTACTCCAGGTCTCACTCTAGAAGCCGCTCCCGCTCAAGATCCAGAAAGCGTCGCTATAGGTGAGTCCTATCATGTTTGTCTGTTTTTTAATATGAATCTCAAGTTTGAAACCATCTCCAAAAGCCTTTTTATTTTATTTTTTATTTTTTTTAAATTTAAATATACAACAACTAGAAAGTAATTAATAGAAGTTAACATTGCAGAGATCCTAAAACTTACTGGACTCTTTAATAAGGTGTCCTTTTTATAATAAGTAATGCGATGCTAACATTCGCACTACCAGCACTAATTCTGGTAAAATGTGCAACTTCCTGCTTGATTTACTTTACTCACCTGCCAAAAAAAACACATTAGCAATCTATTGAGTGGGCGCTAAAATTTGAACATTCAATGGCCACTAAGCTGGTGGTCAAACAAAAGTTAGTTTTGCAACCTGAAGTAATTATTAACAGTGCTCCCCCCCATTATGCATTACGAGTGCTTATTATTGGTACTAGTGTGACTCATAACCTGTGATTCAATGAGAGCAATGTAAGTCGATATGATCTGTTTGAAACAACAAAAGTTTCAAGTTTCCAAGCTGAATTTTCCATTTTCTGCTTAAACAACCTGCTCGTTTAGTTTCCTGTCGTTTACCTTTACTAATAAACAACCTTTTTATGGTTTTAGCAATGTACAGGTGGAGGTTTCTGATCTGTTAGATTAGTCAGCAGTGATGTCAAAGTATTGTCAGAAAAAACACAAGCTGAACTTTGACTCTTCGACTCTCAGGATTGTTCAAAGCAACGAAAGGAAATGACAAGAAGGTTTTTCAGTCGTGTGTTTAGTCACCATCTGGCCGTCCCCTAAGCTCTGGGCCACAGGATTTGATAGCAGAGTTTGGTGGCCACAAAACTTGGCAAAAAAAAAAAAAAAAAAGTTCCTCTCTAGAGTCGGTATTTGGTTTGTCTGTTCTGGGCTGCTGTAGAAACATGTTGGTGCAATGTGGTGACTTCCATGGAAGAGGACCGACTCTCTACGTAGATATAAAGTGCTCATTTTAAGCTAACAAAAACACCACAATTCCTATTTTCAGGTGATTATAAACTAATTTATGATAATAATGATATCTACTTTTTTAAATACCACGAAATATGACACACAAGTCTGATAATTGCCTCCGACGTGTGGCCTCCGGTTTTATTTTGCCGTCAAGAGTGTTTTTTTTGTTGATATCCAGTGACTCAACAGAGACTTCATACCAGGTATTACTATTAATACTGTGAAACCATTATCAGTAGGTTTCCATTAGTTGAACTTGAGTTTAGTTCCTTATTGCTTACTCGTTCTAGGTTTGTGCCCAATTTGCATACATGTGTTTCCTGTTTTGTTAAAAGCTTCAAGCTGCTTTTCACCAGTTCACTTCGATTAATTTGGGGGAATCCACACTTAATGTTTTTACACTTTATAAACCATTAACCAATATGTCCAATATAAAGTTTTATTAGTTTAATTTCAGGCGTTTCCCACCTCTGCATCGTAACTGTTTTTCACAATAGTGTCATTTTTTTAAATAGATGTAGGAGCTATTAAACCTGACAGACTGGGAGCTGTTGGATGTTTTGACTGAATAGCATTGCTACACTGCATGTCAATGATTTGTCAAAGGAAAGAGGAGGTGAGAGTGAGTCCTCTTGGCCTTGCTGTATCTCCCTCCCCCCTCCTTCACTCACTCCCCCCCCCTTCACTCACTCCCTCCCTCCCCTCCTCCCCTCTGTGTGGATTAGAGCAGATCGTGTCCTGGCTGTACTCTTTTTCCACCACGTACACTTTACTGTTAAGGCGACACAGACTGTATCCAGCTTTGTGGGAATGTATCTCGTGTGTAATGTAGCTCAGTCCAGGACCGATCCGCTCCAATGAAAAGCTTTGACGGGTAAGAGGCTAATGCAGTTGGCGTGTATTTGCAAAACTTGGTGGTTGTTTTGTTTTTTTGGGTCATTTACATAGATGCAGTGTTAATGTTGTGTTCGTCAGTGTCACGTTTCCTTGTTTAATGTCATCATTACTCTGAATTTTCATGCTACTTTTACATTTTACTGAAATAATGACGACTGTGTTTTGGAAACTTGATTGGTTACATCTGTGTCCTGTGGTGTTTATATATAATTATAGTTGCAGGTTTCACTTTTGTATTTCAATTCAAATCCTACTCAATAAAAGTGGCTGTACTGCTCTCATCTTATGAACAAGCTTGATAAAAGTTGCTGGGTGCATGGTTAATGTGTTGTTGCTTTTAAAGTCAAAATGAGTGAATGACAGCAACATACAGTCAGGATGTAGTGGCTCAGTGCAGATTGACATTTTCACTCTCTCCATTGATACAAACAGCATGAGCTCCACCTACTGACCAAATAGATGATCTGCTCTGTAAGTTGAAATGTCTATGTTGTACACCAGATAACAAAATTATGGCTGAAACTTCTAATCTTAATAAAATCTACTTGTGGATTTAAGTCGACACTTACTCTGCTAACCCCTGACGTGCTTCAGGATGTTTGTAGCGAGCTGTGAAAGGTGGTTTCAAAGAGCCACACCATTTCCTGTTGTTACTATTAGAAACATTTCTCAGACTCTACAGCTTCATGTGGTCTCAGATGCATGAAATCAGTCACGTTACTTACATTAGAAGGCCTTATTTCACTTTTTAAATACACGGCAGTAACTTGAGTGACAACGAGAGGCTTCTCTGTGCCAGCTGCTCCTCTAGCATCTACTTATAGTCTGAATGTGAGGTGTTTATGGGACATCTCTAAATTGTTGCTACAGAATATAACCTGGTTTACATTCCCCACCCCTTCTAAACTGTTAAAGACTCTGTATGCACTTCGGTCACATGCCGCACCACCCACCACCACAGCAAATATATTCTCAACCTGTGGGAAACATTGCCTTTAGTTTACTTAAAGCAGCTGTTTGTTTGTTCTTTTATTTCATGTCATGTAAGCAGTTTAAAGAAGAGAGGAACCTGTGTTTGTCTGTGTGGGAAGAGATTCATTTTAATGTCTGGGCGTTAGGACTCTGCTGTGGGGAGGTCGACAACAAGACGCTTCGCCCTCTCAAATCTAATTTTTCTTCTTTTGTTTTTTTCCCCTTTTTTCTCTCTCTTGTTCAGTTCTAGGTCTCGTTCCCGCTCTCGTTCACACACTCCGTCCTATAGAAACTATCCTAGCCGGGACTATCAGAACAACAGAGGCGGCGGCTTCAGGGGCTACAACCGAGGCTACCGGAGGCCCTTCCACTACCGCGGCAGAAACCGAGGCTATTACCAGCGTGGTCATTACCAGAACAGGGGAGGAGGAGGCGGCTATGGTTACAAGGCCAATTGGCAGGGCGGCGGAGGAGGAGGCTGGCACGATCGCCACCATGACCAGGACCACCACTCTCACAGCCCAAGGAGGGGGCGCTCGCGTTCCCGCACACCCAAGAAGCGTTCGGGCAGCCGCAGCCGTTCCCACTACTCTGACCGCTCGTCTTCGGGGAGATCTCGACGCTCCAGGCGCTCCAGCTACTCCTCTCGGTCCCGGTCTTCCTCCCCACGCCATCGCAGCAGCAAGGGCAAGCCTGGACCTAAGGACACTAAGGACAAGCTAGCAGATAGCCAAGTAGAGAAATCAGGTCAGGCCACAGACGGCAACGCCATCGAGAAGGTGTCAGGAGGTAAATGGTTAGACTATGACGCCAGCCCCAAACGAATCAGCCCAGAGACTGATAAGAAAGAGGACGTCACCTCTGGTTCTGAGAGCAAGGGGGCTGGCACCGGCGGTTCTCTTTGGAGAACCATTGGCACCGTGTCGTCCCCTCCGGTGGAGAGCCCCACCAAGTCGGGACAAACGGCCTCCTTCAGCGGCTTTGGGTTCTTCTCAAAGGAGGAAGCCAAATCTGGGGATAAGACTGTGATCTCTGCTGCCTTCAAAAAGTACGTCTTGTGTCATCGTTTTCACCGTTAAATGTTACTTCATTGTTTTCTTTCTAACTTTATCAATGTATTTTGCAACATGTATTTTTTGTTTTTCTTTCAAATATGTTTAGCCTTTTTCAAAGATCCTTGGATGAATGCAGGTTAAAAAGGAAAACATAAGACTCAAGATTTTAAGTGCAGTGAAAAATGTCCATTTCTGTGCACTGAGAGGAAGTTGTATGAAATCCCACTTACTTAGGAAGATACTGGTTACGTGAGTATTATTATACACCATGTGTACTCTTTGCATTAGGGATGGGCTTTTTTTATGCAAATAGTCTCTGTGTAACTTAAAGGTTAATCTGTTAATTAAATAGCTGCAATTTGGCCAGGCAGTAAAATCTTCTCTGTTAAAGTCTAATCATGAATGGCAGGAAATCACTGTGTCTATATTTCTCAAACTAGAATATTGTAATAACATAATAATAACGTCTTATATTGAAGCCAACTTCAAAACAAAACAAAACATGAAACATTGCTGGTACAGTCAAAATATGTATAAAACGTATAACATTTAAGTGTCAGTTAGGGCTGGGCGATATTTATATTATATTACATAGTATATATTCCTATTACTGATCATTTATAAAGTACCAATTTTCATCCCTATAATATTTTTTACAACATCTTTGAGTCAAAATATTATATTTGTTTTTTTCCATATCACCAAGTCCTAGTGTCAGTGTATTGACTCTTAAATGTTTTAAGGCAGCAACATATGCAGGTAAACAGTTTTTCCTTTTATTATAACCTGGGTTTTAAACTTGAGTCAAGAGCTTAATGCTTCTCGTTTGACTACATTTTATTTTCTAGAGTCTTTGTTACAACATAGTTTTCTGTCAAAAGAATTTTTGCAGCCATTTGTCACCATACAAGTGACGAATGACAAAAACTCAAAATATGTGCATTAGTATCTCGTCATGTTGTAGGAGGAAGGGGAATAATTCGATTAAGGAGCGTTTCAGCAGGAAAATGGTCGACAGAAGTTATAATCTGTATATATAATAATTAAATTATATTATAAAGAAAGTTTTTCCCATTGGGTTTTTAGCATGCCCATCCCTGGTGTGTGCTTTATTTTTCACTTTCAGCTTGTGAGAATATATTTTATTTACCTTTACTCATAAATTCTTTGCCTCAGTCCATGAAGTAGATATGTTATTAGTCTACCTGGCATGGAAGTTACTAAAGCTGGGTTTGGTTTGTCTGTTTCAGGTTCTTGGCTGAGAATAAAAACAAAAAGCAGGCAGCTGAAAAGGAGAACGGTCGCGATAAGGAGCAGAGCACCTCAGAAAGGGAATTAGAGAAAGGCAGCAAGTCCGGAGAGCTTTTCAACATCTCGTCCTCTTCTTTTGGCGACTCCAAGGAAGACAAGACCTTGCCCTTCTTCGACGCTGGAGAAGAGGAGTTCCTCAAGTCTCACGGGCTGAAAGAGAGGGACATTGACGAGGATGGTGAGGTCAAAACCACCCTCACAGCTCGGGACATTTTCGGGAAATGGGGGGACGAGCCAAGCTATTCTACTTCCTACCCGTCGGTGAAAGAGAAAAGCCGGAGAGATGTCGAAGAGCCTGAGTCCATAGATCACATGGAGGAGGAGATGTACAGAAGCCGCAAGCACAGCTCAAAGAAAGAAGAGAAGGCCAAGAAGAAGGAGAAGAAAGAAAAGGAGAAGTCCAGAAAGAGTCCGTCCCCTCCTACAACTTCCAGAGAGAAGGAAAGGCCGCTGTTCCCCGGCGCTTTCCCAACTCGCGCGGAGTCGCCTGTCCGACGTCAGTCTGCGTCAAGGGAGGAGTTTGAACTCAAATTAGGCGCTTTAGATGAAATGCCCAGGTATGTACGGTGATATCCAGTCATGTGATGTTACACTTTAATATTACTCTATTGGCCTGAATATAAGACGACCGTGATTTGATGATACTGTTCAATGAAGATACAAAACAGTTTCAGACTAGTCGAATCCTTAAATGATGAGGATGCTCTCTCTCAAAACATAAATCCCACATTTGTGCAGCTCGTCTATCAATCACAAACTCTCCTGTTAGGATCTGGAAGCAGTCAGAGGGATTTTCTTTCTTTCTTTTCTTTGACTCTTTTTGGGGCACCTGTAATTCTTGGCAGCTTCACAGTTTGGTACTTGTTCGTATATCTCCAGCAAAGACACCGAGTCTTGATCCAAATATCCAGACTTCACAGCACTTATAGTCTCCAAATCTGTGACTCATGTAGTCCACAAGGGGGCTCATGTGGACTTCCAGAGAGTCTACTTTGGGTGCAGAGGACACCAAACTTTGCTTGGAAGATTGCCCATAGCTCATAGCAAAGTATGTGGCAATGTGAAAGTATATTATTTAAATAATTCAGCAACAGTAGTAAAAGCAGAACAACAAGTATACTCACTGCACACAATTTATAAGATATATTTTTTTATATATTTATAAATATATTTATTTGTTTTTAAAGATGTGTTTTTGGGCACTTTTTTGCCACTATCATTAGAGCTGATTAACCAGATAGGAAACAAGGAGAGGGAGGGGTAGGACATCCAACATGTGGCATGCACTTTAACAATTCAGCTGCCAGGCCATTCCCCATAATCATTTATTTTTGAAGGAATACACTTTCTTTAAATGTTATCTCCTTAAGAACAATATCGTCTTGTATTCAGGCCAGTATCATGGATATTTTCGCATTCAGGCTTCATCATACTTAATTAATAAATGTTCCTCACTTGCTCTTCTCTCTCAGCTCTTCCCTGTCCAAAGATCGCTTCATGTCCCGAGATCTGGCGAATCCCACTAAGAAAGAGCCGGAGTTTCGCTCCATTTTCCAGCACATTCAGACCGCTCAGCTCTGTCGCAGCCCTCCTGAGCTGTTTGCTCAGCACATAGTGTCAATTGTGCATTACATTAAAGGTATAGTATCACCAGTGCTGGTTGTGTTTCCAATGTTAAGAGTCAACAGGAGTTTGGAGAAGATCTGCTGGGCATGTTAAACATCACATCACTTTACAAGCCTTTAAATATGTGACAATCAGTGCTGCTGAGTGTGGAATAATATATTTTTCTCTTTATTTGCAGCTCAACACTTTCAGTCCACAGACATGACTTTAAGTGAGCGGTTTGCCATGTACCAAAGAAAAGCTGCTGAGGTTGAAATGATGAAGCCAAGGAAGAGCCCAGAAATCCACAGGTACCTACGACATCCAACTATCTGATTAAATGAGATGGTTTCAACAAAGTCTCCTGCTTTATTTTAATTGTAATGGGAATGTTTTAATTTTAATTTTAACAATTGACATGAAGGCTTTCTCTCTCCTCTCAGGAGAATCGATGTTTCCCCCAGTGCCTTTAAGAGGCACTCTCACCTGTTTGAGGATATGGACGAAACGAGCTATAAGGTGACCAGCCCTTTTGAAATTTGATGTATTCGAAACAAGCAAATTTGAGACGATCCACAGCAGCAGTGTTCAGCTTTGTGCTTTTCTTTCAAAGGATGCATATTTCTAAATCAAAAGAGCCCAATTGTGTTTTGTAAGTGCCAAGCAAGCCCCCAGCCTATGAGATATGGTTATTGATTGGGTATGTACAAACCCAGCAAAGGCTAAAAGGAAGTGAATTATGATCCTGAGTCCAAGCCTCTCAAGGGACGCTTATCAGTGCCTTTACCTTGTAAGTATTTTTCCCTAAAAAGAAAAAAATCAAGCTACAAACGAACTGTGAAATTCAATTTATTTTAAATGCTACATGCATGCTGCTGGTTGTATTTTATATTGAATTCTACACAGTATTTATTAAAGAAACTTTCTGTATTATTCTGTATTTACAACTCAGTGCTTAATTCAAAAATTATCAATTGGTATCACAAACAGCTCATTTGCTGACTAAAAAATCCTTTTCACTGCAGGATACAAGTAAAAAGTTCAAAGGCGACGTGATGGACCTTCGTCTGGATATTGAAAGACGTAAGAGGTTTGCTGGGAAGGAGCGCGACTTCAAGCGTGAAGGAGGCAGGAGCCCAGGAGGCTCCCGAGGACCAAGTGCAGAGAGGTCCTCAGAGAAATCTGGGAAGCACCACAAGAAATCCAAGTATGTTGAATGTGTTTTCTCCAAGTGTTTGGAGGAGTGGTTACCATTGTTACAAACGACATTTCAGCTCTGTTATATTTTCCCCACACATTAATTATAAAACTGTTACAGCCAACTGCTGTATTATGTTCCTCTCAGATGGGATTCAGTTAGGATTGTGTCCATTTCTTTGTTCAATTAAAGTATTGTTTAAACCAAATGTATTAATAATGGCAGTCAGGTGTATTAATATGGTTGTTTAAATAAAGTAAACAGACTACATCTTAATCTATCATCAACTTTCACCCATTTGTTATCAGCATGTATTTGATCTCTGCTAGCTCGGTCTGATCAGCAGAGTACTCTACACAGCTTTGATACAGTTGATCAGGAAATGGTTAAAATGACGTTTGTGGATGGAAGTAGAACAAAACCTTAAAAAATTAACAGCACCACAGCTGCAGCTCGCTCTCAACCAGGACCATTATATAACACCACAGGTCAGTGCAGTCATCCTTTACTGAGAGGCTGCTGCAGGGACGCCTATAATTTCAGGCTAAAACGTGTCACATAAGACTCTGTCTATTGTAGTAACTATGGTGTCAAAATACACTGACACGAAAACTGAAATGCAATATATAATTTTACATATTCTTTATCTAAATGCTGCTAGAAGCTATTTCTTTTTATCAAATTTTCTCTTTTACTCAGCTGGTTATGTCCCATGTTCTGTCACAAATTGTGAGTTTCTTCAAAAGTAGCAGAGCAGAAATTAAGTTAGCTTCAGTTTTGTGTTAATATGTGAAGAAAAAAAGGAGAAAACTTGAATAATGTCTCTTGTAACACTTGTAATTGCTCCACAAGCTTCTCACAACCTGCAGTTTATATCTTTACACAGTTTTGACTTCTTTTATTGGTAAAACTCTCATTTTAACATTTATGTTTCGCTCACAGGAAGGGCAAGAAGAAACGGGATCGCTCTCCGTCCTCCTCCTCCTCTTCTTCCTCTCAATCCCCTTATCCCCCACCTTTCAGAGGTAAAGAGTACATGGGAGAGGGGATGGAGCAAACGGGGGAGGGCTACAGTCACACGCGTTATCCCCCGCGGGAGTACAGCGGGCCCGGAGAGAGAGGCCCTCGCGATTATGAGGGCCACAACATGGAAAGAGGCCGAGGCCGCGGATTTGTAAGTTTTTCTGCCGGCGCTCCGTTAATCTCTTCTGCTGCTGTATTTGTTTTTCATTGAGGTACTGACATCTCATCTTCTTGCAATTCTCTGTCCTAATGGCGTTACAGTAGACTACGCTTCTCTGCTCTGTTCCTTCCTCCTAATGCTAAGGAACATAATGTGGATGATGATGATAATGATGATGACACTCTATCATACATATTCCATGCACTACCTGAATTTTTATTAAGGTAATGTAGCGCAAGTCAGTGGATCTCACCTCATTACTAAACAAAATGCTTTATATCCATCCGTGTGGCTTTTTTATTTGTGAAGCCTAATTATTGTTGTGTGTGTGTTTTCTGTCGTTCTCATCCTCCCTGGGTCGATTTTTGACTCTTGACTTGGACCAAATTTATTACAAAATTATTCTTCATCTTAGAGTGGATGATTATCAAAAAACAAAACTGGATGTAGGAGTTTAGTTGGCATTTTACTGCAAGCGTAATTCAGCCTGTTGTTCTGATTTCAGTTCCCCAGAGTGAGAGGACGAGGTTGGAACAGGGGAAATTATCCAGGAAACAACAGCAATGGCAACCCTGCTAATATGAATCCTGCAGTGCGCCCTCCAGAGGAGGAATGGGACCCTGAATACACTCCCAAAAGTAGAAAGTATTACTTGGTGAGTCTCTTAAGATGCAAAGTGATTCAATGACAGATAGATGCATAAATATTCAGTTTAATTATTTTAATGGGGGGGCACTGATAAATCAAGAGACCACATTTAATCTACATATTTGAAGTATATTGACATGAACTCACTCTGTAATAATTATCAAGCAGTATAACCCAACCAGTCCTGGATTTTAACCTGACACATCAGATTGTTTCTAAAGAACCATCTGAGAAGTCGTCCTTTTAAACAGTTTCTCAAAAGGCAAAAGGCAGGTACTTTCAAAAAAATACTTGGCAGGTGATTGGATGAACCATCAGTTGTATCATCTATCACTGTGTTATCTTGCGAGGCAGCTGGATTTGCAGCACTGATTGGTTCAAACCACCGATGGTTCGAACACAAGTGTGTAAATTAAAACCTGTAAAAGACAGTACATGTGACAATACATATGTTTTAATATTAACACATACAGGCAAGGAGTCCTGATAAGAATCACTTTCATTTGTTTATCTTTTGGGGGGTGGGAGGGGGCACAATATGCAACAAATGTCTCCAGCTGGAGTCAAATCAGGGGCGTCACAGTTATGTGGCATTGTGCCTCAATCATTTGAATACCAGGGTGCCTCAAGCAGAACGTGTTACCACTGGAAAAATAAACACTGGTGCAAACCGCAATGGTTTAAGTCTGCGTGGAGGCCCACCTCACCCCCACTCATTTCCTCTCAGCTATCAAATGCAGGAATACAATGCCTCAAACTGTAATTATAATGACATTATAAACAAAAATAAACTTGTTAATGCTCTTTAGGGGGGATAAATAATTTAATGGCAGCACTGTCTCTAAGTTAGTTTATACAGTATCTCACAGAAGTGAGTACACCCCTCACATTTTTGCAAATATTTCATTATATCTTTTCATGGGGCAACACTATAGAAATGAAACTTTGATACAATTTAACAGTAAATCCATAAGCTATACAAGCTGTACATGCATATCAAAGTTTCATTTCTATAGTGTTGTCCCATGAAAAGATATAATAAAATATTTGCAAAAAAGTGAGGGGTGTACTCACTTTTGTGAGATACTGTATATGTTTGACATTTAAATCGTGCAGTTTCTAGTTAGCTATCTGTAGATGTAGCTCTAATACAGTAATGTTGGCTGGTTTATCAGTCCAGCTTTTATAAAGGAACTCATTTTTCTTTTTGACACCAACATGAACTCCATTAGAGTCCAGCAAGCTTTTTTTTTCTTGAGATCCCCTGACAACAAATGGAGCCCAATGTACAGTTTTCATTAACTGGATATAGTTAACCAGTATTTACGTTGTTGAGTTATACAAATGAGCAAAACATCAAAAGATTGACTCTTAAAAAGACTAAAGATTGTAGTTTTAATTTAATAGATGTCACCTTGCCTTGCCTGCACATGATCATCACCTTACTGAATTATCCTGCTGTGAAGGAATGAACCGTTCTTCTTGTCATCTAAATCCTTTCACACTGTGTTTACAGCACGATGATCGTGATGGCGAGAAAACCTGGGTTGACAACCGCGGAAGAGGCCGAGGATCCTTCCCGGCCCGCCGGGGTCGCTTCGTCTACCGCAAAGGAGGCAGCAGCCCTAAGTGGACCCACGACATGTACCAGGGAGGAGAAGAGGGGGACATGGGCGACGACAACATGGAGATGGATCATAAAGAAAACAAAGGTGCTGGAGACGCCTCCGCCCAGAAGCAGTGAACTGCTGCAGTCATCGCTGCATGAGCTCCGGTAGCAGCAGCAGGTTATCTTCACAGCCATGAGCGTCTCAGAGTGGTTACTGTGGTTTAAAAAAAAAAAAAAAAGGGAGGTGGGGGTCATTTTTCTTGTTTTTTTTCCTCCCCTCACCTCCCACCCCCTCTCCACATCATCTCATCATTTAACGGTTAAAATTTGTTCAGTGAGTTTGAGCCTTCTCACAGTTCAAGTGAAGTAAAGAACTGTAAGTGACTTGAATGAAGAGCAACACTCTGTTACTTTTGTATGTGAGGTTCATAATTTCAGGGTGTCTTTTTGTTTTGTTTGTTTTTTTTAATGTAAGTTAATGAAAGTTGCTGTTGGTTTAATCTTCACATACGGCTCGATGGTGAGTTAATTGTACGCTGTAAGGGGGAAAGTACTGAGGCAAAAAAAAAAAGAGTTCAAAATAGTTTCACATTCTCTGAAAAAGAGAATAACAAAAAGCATTTGTGCCTTAGAAAATACTACAGTAACATGTTCTTCTGTAATCTGTTTAAAGGTACAACTCTGTACTTCCTGTCTGTCAGTGTCAGAAGGCTTTAGATTATTCCCCTTTCATTGTTTTTTCTTTTTGTGTGTGTGTGTGTGTGTGTGTGTGTGTGTGTGTGTGTTTGGGCTGTGATAAATCTTTGATGTTACTGCATGAAATGTTTGATTGATACCTCGCTCCATGGGACCAATCAGTAGCGGGCACAGGGCTCATGATTGTCATTAAACATGAGTTTTGGTTTTACCCCTGAATGATTGATATGTGTCACTTATATTATCTGAGCTTTTTTTTCATATAGTGCCACTTCAACTGTATCTCATTAAAACATTGTTACGTGTGTTTGTATGAGGTGTGTGTGCTACACTATATTCTCATTTATTGTGGAGGTTTTCAGTTCAAAACAAGTGTAAATTGAAGGATTGGCACTAAAAATCCATTGATTTGCTTTGCTTTTAGACTGATACACACGTAGGTTTACATCTGTTAAATCAGTTTAGGTAAGTGGCTACCTTTTTTTTGTTTTTTTTGTTTAGAGTTTTAATAAAAAAATCTATATAAATAGTTATGGGAAAAAGGCGAATACATGTATAGAATTATAATACCTAAATTATTGTAATCTTAGAGGGAAACAAAAGATGAACATGGTTGAGTAATCCTTGCAAAAAAAAGAGCCACAGTTTAATCTTCTGTCTAAAACCTGACAGGAGAAAAGGTGAAGAGAAACCCGATATTTGTGACATTTGTCAAAGGCAAAGATGAGTGTGTATTTCTTATGAGGAGTTAACACAAACTAGCAGAACTAGTTTGGTGGATCTCACTGTGCTGCTTCGTCCCACTTTTGACTGTACATACTGCATGTACTAAACCGAACTGTAGGACTGTATCTTATTTTGTTTGTTTTTGTTGATTAATCTGAAGCTGAAAACTTTTTTACCGTTCAAGAGCTTTTAAGTACTTGTCTTTTAATTTTCAATAAATTTTCTTTGATTCAGGGCAAATCTGTGAGTGCTTTTTTTGATTTATGTTTATCAGAAGGTTTGGGTAGTAACTAGTTACATATAACATTACATAATTTAACTACAAAATAAATGTAACTAATTCGTTAGTTACTGAGAAAAAATGTGTAATTAAATTACAGTTATGAAAATGTTGATTACAAAAGGGGTTACATCTGAAGTCAGACCTGTAAGATTTTTCTCACAAGGTCTTTTTACTCATTTTTTAATATTTAACATGTTACTGAAAGCATATATTGCTGTTTTTATAATATTTAGTAAAGAAATCATGACATAGGCTTAAATGGTGTCACGGTACCAATTAAGCCCATACCAGACTTTTGACATTTTTCATAAAATATCTTTATTTTATATTCCAAAATCTACATGAACTAATGAAAACATTTTCAAATGAGAGATAAATTTTGCTTCATAAGATGAAAACATTAGCAAAAAAATAGAAAAGTAATCAAAAAGTAATCACATGTAATAAGTTATACTACTTAGATTAGGTCATGAAGTGTCACAGATGAGATGATGTTTAATCAGTTTTCTGAGCTGTTAGAGAGAGCCCAGAGTCTCAGGACCACAAACTAAATATCCAAAATAATGATATTTTAAGTCAGACAATTGTGAATGAAGTATTTATCACAGAATGAGCTCATACCATCAGGTCATGAGAGTCTAATTTTATCAGTATTGAGGGTTGTTTTCTCTCTCGCTACAACAATCTCCAATTCAGCCTCTGCCACTTAAAACATGACAGCTAACGGACACTGGAAACAAGCTCTCCAGTCGTGACATAATCAGCCTTTTCATGGATCGAGGGGGAAAAAATTCAGCCAACAGAAAATAGACTGTCTCTGGGGACATTGCTTGGATCCACTTGGGGAGGCTCTACATTGGTAATATCTACAGTACGGCCGGGGTAAATGGGTCTTTCATACAGACATTACTTAACCAGGGAGCCTCTGTGCTGTAGCTGAAGGAGAGAGCAGAGTGGTGGGAACAGTGGAAAGGGAAACACAGGAAGTGACGGGGTCAGAGATACAAGCCAATAAACAGGCTGGGAAAAGACTGGGAGTATTTCTGTGGGAAAAGGCCTCTGTTAGCCCTGGATCTGCCTCTTTGGGACACTAAGGCTGCAAATAATTATTTATCTATTAATGTGCACATTATTTTCTTGTCATTTTGTCTATGATGGTGGTTCTCAACGTTGCTAACCTACCTTCAATGTTTCATCTACAAGTTAAAATTGGATGTTGATTCAAAAAGTGGTTAAACTTTTATTGTTTCACATTACAAACATGGAGTAGAATACAGATTAGGCCAAATATGCATACAACATCCTTCATAAGTTACAAGAAATATATGTGTGTTCAATATTAAGTAACAAATAAGACATTATGAAATAGTCATGTTCAAAAATACAGACAAAATGTGTAATGTAACAATGTGAAAATAGGCAATTATCTTTTTTATAATTCAAATTTTATTTCATAATGCCTTTTTTTTTAAACACAAACACTTCATCAATCAAGGAGCCGGTTGTGCAAAGAAGCATGATGAAGTTATGTTTAATTTACCAAGCTTTAAAAATGTATTGAATGATTAAAAATGTTATTAATATATATTCCATATTTTGTCTGTATTTATCCATCTTATATATGTAAAGTCTTATTTATTTATTTTAAAGGTTTACTCCAGCATTTAATATTTCATTTTTATAACATTTGGAGACAGGCTAATAAAAAATATGGTCAAGATTGTACATATCTTGACTTTTCAGTTCTCTTCATGGCTCAAGCTCCAGGAACACTGAATCTTACAATTCCCATAATGCACCTTAATATCTTCCTTCATTAGACACTTCCTGACTGGTAAACGTCCACATCTTTAAAAACCCAAACGCCCCCAGTTTTCAGTTTTTCATACTTCCTTAATTTCTCTACAGAGATATAAAACTGTTTTCACAGGTTGAGTAATAATTCCTCATGGTGAGTAAACTGATCTTCATGTGTAAAATCAGCGGAGTGTTCCTTTAATATTGAACATTTTGGATTTCCATACAAATCAAGATGAAGCATTTTTCTGTCCAATGTCCAACTGTGTATGTTTGGCTCTTTGCAGTCTCACTCAAAGTGTCTGTTAGTGGTAATGCACCCGACCAATAGTCCCCGTCCCTGTGACCAAGATGTCCGGCTGCCCGTTCCTCCATATCTCCCTGACGATACGTTCCCTCTCCTCCAGACGCCGCGCCTTCTCCAGCTCCTCAGCAGACGCAAACACATTAACACTCCTCAGTGTGCCGTTGGACTGGCTGCTGCGCTCGCTCATCGGCCCCACTGTCACTTTGGGGATCTCCGCCTCCTCCCCATCTTCCCCTGCAATGCTCTCCTCATCCTCCTCCTCTTCTTCATCCTCTTCCTCGCTGGACTCCTTCAGCTGCCTCCTCTCAGGAGACGCAGGAGGCCTCCTGTGGCGGCGAGTCCTGCAGGTGAGGCTCGCCACCATCAGGCACAGGGCCATGAGCAGGCCGAAACAGACCCCCATCATGAAGTAGAGGGCGAAGCTCTCTGGGTTGGCTGCAAGGGAAGAAAAACACATTTGACTTCAGTAAAAAATCAGAGCAGAAACAGAACTAAACTGTGCTCTTTATTGTTTTCTTTACTGCCTACTTTTGAGCAACAGAGCTTTGCATTGCCACATGATATTCGGCGCTGTGAGCAGATATACAGTCAGACTGCAGCAGCGTTGAGCCAAAGAAAACAGGACACCCAAGATGCTGGAACTGATGGCGGCTAGACAGCGAAATGAATTCTCAAAGCTCAACAGAAAAGTATTTTGTGGAGAGCTGCAGAGATGTAGTCCAGGTTCCCAATGTTTTTTTAATTGAGACCCCTTAAAGGCTAGTTTCACACTTTTCTTTAAAAGTCTTAAAACGATACCCACATGGCTTTATGTACATTGAAACAGTTGCTAGTAGCTATATTTGCTCCTCCTGTACTGGCTGTGAAAATGGTACTGGCTGTCCTAAAGTGTTTTGGTTGTAAGTGATGGGGAACAAGATCCTCAAGAGTCTCTCCAAGCAAAAATGCATAACAAGGTTCATCTAAGGCCTCAGCACTCTGAGTTGGATGAATCATTTTTGGAAACTGACATCTTCCAAAAATGTGTTTTTATTGCATGATTCTCTCCTTTTTTTCCCCAGATAGTGTTTCACTGCTGAGCCAGGGTGGAGAGGTGCTCACTCAAATAACTAATTTTGTACTACAAACACAGACACAGTTAATTAAATGTGACCCCTTGTGTCTTAAGGTATTAAGTCATCAAGTTTCCTTTTCTTGTAGCCTGTGAGGCGAAAAAGCAGATAACAGATATTTAAACAGGCCAAAATAACCCAATTCATTTGAGGAGGAAGCCAGTGATAGTATTGACCATCTAATTAATTATTGATGAATTAATTAATTGATAACACAGTTTTCAGTCTGAATGCTGCCTACAGCTGATTGGTTTAACTAAAAAAGTGCTTAGACACTGTGGTGTCAATGCTGGCTGCCTAAAGATTTTGGACTGGATATTTTTCCGAATCCAAGCAGCTTCTGAACTTAGCTTTAAACTTTTCACTAATCTTTCCAGCCAAGAAATTTGGAAGATACCTACTTGTTTTCATTAATTCAGACTGCTGAAGCCTCATATTAGCTTTATTTTTATTTATGTTTTCTGGCAAAAAGAATAGGTTGATATGGACAACATAATACCTATAGAGGAATAGGATCTTTTGGTGATATTTGACGGGTTATATCTATCCAGGTACTTACATGTAGACCATTTTTTCTGTAGTATTTTACATATTGACTATAATGTATATGTTAAAATCTCCATACAGTTTATGTCATTTGTTTAATTCTATGTCCAGTTTGTCTGCAGCTATTTGCATGTGATTGCTGTCTTGGTAGCAGCTTCATTTGGCTGCAGATTTTCTCCCCAATCACTTAAATTGGAATCACTTTAAGAAAGGATCTCTTCACGACCAGTTTACTGTTTTAAAACTGAATAGAAGAAAAATGTCAATTTATGCTTTAATATCAAATAATCTCATGGCAGAGTTCATGTCTGTGAGTTGTTCAGAGAGATTTCTTACCTTCTCAGGCTGCTTAATTGGAATAATTTTAACCATTTTTAGAGGCTTGAAGAGGTAAAACATTACAGTATTTGGCAAGAAAAGAGTAAAGATTAGAGCACAATGCAGTTTAATCTCATTATCTACATTGGTAATCAACTTGTGAGGCCATCTTGAATTTGGGAGCCAGTGTTTTATCAACCACTGACATGTTACCTTTGATGTGAGCGTAGGTTGCCATGCTGTTACTGAGCAGCTCCATGTCTCTCTTAACAGGCTCCATCCTGGTTCACTGTGGGTTCAGATATTTACCATCTCCAGGACTCTCTTCACAGTTAAACTGCACCATCCACTCAGTGCAGATCCTGTCACATAGAAACACATGCAGACAGTTTGTTTATGCATCTGAATCTCATATTCTTTTGAGTCTGAGCTCATCCAAATGATAGCAATGGCAAAATATGTTCCTCCAAAGCTCCACCCATGATTCCTGTGATCTAAACCAGTGTCAAAGGTCACTTCACAAGGACATTGTGTTCCTCGTAAGGGTTTTATACTCAGGGCTGTAGTGAGGCCCTCTGTGTGTAATGGGGATGTTTATATTTATGACATCAGTGCCTGAGGACCGGGGAGGCTCCTTTCCGGTGTCAAGCAAACGGGACATTAGGTTTTATTTTGATTTTCCCACAGACAAAGTAACATGTTGGATTTCTCATGTCCGATTTGACACTGAATTACACATCCGCTGTTGTTGTTAAGTCCGATTTGACACTGAATTACACATCCGCTGTTGTTGTTAAAGAGAAATGAGAAGGAGAGAATTAAAGGCTTGTTCATCCACCCCCCAAAAAACTCTAATAGTATCTCAGCATGAAGATAATTGGCCATGTTCTGTAATATCTATGTGATTTCTGCGTTATTTCAAAGCTGTGAAAACCTCTTTGGCTGGTGTTTATTTGTTTGTTTACAATATTTTGTAACAATAATGCATGTATAATTGTTGGTACATGATCAAATGCTCATTGGCTTCTCATTCTGTAATAAGATGTCAGGTCAATAAAGTATATGCAGTAAATGCATAAATGTTAGTAAGACATGCATGAACATCTTTTGCTATTTTTGTTTTAAAATAATAACTTGGGTCTTGCAGTCATAAGTAGTTAACCCTTACATACTAGTCATATTCTGACTCATAATTAGTCTCTGCACCAATTCAGATTCATACATTGCCCATCATTAATGACATTCACAATCACTATTTTATGGTCCAGGAAAACATTTTTTTGAATTTGTTTAATAAACACAGGTCAAATTTGTACATTTGGATATAAAATGTGTATCAGCTGCACATGTGAATATGGTGTTTTTACAGCTTGCAAATGGTCAAATTTGACCCTGAACAGGATGTAAGGGTTAATTAATGGATTTTGGTCGAAACGCCCTGCAGCCCTTTTCCAAAAGGTCAGAGGTCAAACTGGACATTGGAGTGATCGCCCTGATTGACTAAAGAATTATCTAAATAAAACAAAACAAGTTTGATTTTAGGTGATAGGGGGATAATATGAATTCTAACTAATAAAAGGTGCCTTATTAAGAAAGTTAGACGAAAATGACTCAAGATTCAACAAGAGTCGACAGACATGCTTGCAGCTCTGTGAGGGTTGTACTTGGTGAAGCTTTGAGTTAAATAATGCTAACTTCGTCATCCGATCCAAAATATGCAAGTGCACAACACAAACAACACATGCAGAAGCCTTAGCAATAATCTTAGTAACCAAGGCTACAGAACAGATGGCCATTTATGCCTATGACCAATGAAGTAACATCAGCTGGTTGGCAGGGTAGAAGACAGACATCACAGCATTAAGGGTTGAACGAACATTAACCTCAAGTTTTGGAGTTTTGACCATGTTTAATAAGGGCAGCCAACACCATAACAGTAAATAAATGACAGAAAAACTGAAAAAAACCCGTAATATGTTCCCTTTATCGGATCAGGATGTTGCCATGCTGCTAGCGTAGCTTAAGATTCAGCAGCATTGTGTCTTTCCAAGAACAATGACTCTGGTCTTTCTGGATTATCTCGCAGTTTTCATAAGAACTACTTTCTCCTTTTAGGGGGATTTAAAATGAAACCTTGTCGCAGATGGTCCCACGGGTTACAGTAAAGCTTGATGTAAACATGATGACTGATATTTCCCACCCCCTCACATTCCCTGTCATTACAACAACAATGTGCGTGGGAGCCAAATGTTTTTCTTTCTGGTGTTTTTCCCTCAAGGGAAAGCGAAATCATGCCCTGCTCCAGTCACTGCCACTGGGGGCCTGGGTTGATCTCCCACCCTGATCTTTATCCTGGTGACTCTTGGCAGACCCTGAGCACTCTCAAAGGCTTTCTTTTTTTATTTTTTCAGTGGGGGCAATTACATTGGTAGTCACAATGGTGGCTGACTCAGGGTCCAATCACTGATGGGAAGTGGTGGGTCTCAACCAGCGCTGTTTTCTGCTTGGCATTTAAGTCCCTTCCCAAAGAGAAGACGTATGAGTCCATCTGCTATCCTCAATTTACTGCCCCCAGACCTGAACCACATAAGTGGGCAATTTAGCTTTTGGTTGAGTTTATGTTCGGTCAGTGTTTTCTTGTAATTAAAGATTGGCCTTGACACCCAGTTGTTCTACATCCACCAATGAGACTGTTTCTAAAACTTGTAGCACTTATCACACTGCAGATAACACCTTCTTATCAAGTCGATAAGAAGGTGTAATTTCGCGTCCTTGGAGGAAAAGTTCACCATTTTCGAAAATAGCTTACTGGCTTGCCTGGAGTTAGATGAGAAGACAGATAACTCTCTCATGTTTGCTTAATGTGAAGTTAAAAATTCTGACTACCATATCTTAAACTCAATTCAATAACACTTTGTTCCATTTCTTTAATCTGTACAAACTGAAGTGTAAAAAAAGACAAGGTTGTGGTTTTATGGGGAGTTTGTGCTTGACTGTTTCTTGGCTGGGAGCAGCTGTCAGGCAGCGAGGCTCGGATAATGTTACCGACCAAGAATTAATCCATCACATTTACCTCCGTGAAAGAAATGTGTTTTTTTGTACAGATTTAACAAACCAGATTTAGCTTGTTAATTATTGAGCTTTAGAGGCGCTGGTAGGCAGATTTGCTGCTTTTGGAAAGAGCCAGGCTAGCTGTTTCACCCTCGTTACCAGCCTTTTATGCTAAGCTAAGCTAACCATGTGCGGGCCAAAACTTCATATTTAACATTTAGGCTTAAGGGTGGTATCAATTTTGGCATCAAACTCTTAACAAGAAAACTAATCAGTGCATTTTACAAAATGTCAAAGTATTCATTTAAGGTAATTTTCCTAAAACAATCTGAAAGATATTTCTACTTACTTCCATTAGAAATCACCTTATTTGAGTTATTTTGCTAAATCAAGTTAAATTTTTCTTATTTTTTCATGTTTCAGTAAACTTCTTGTTACAACCTGGTTTCTATTGAAACAAGTTGAAATAATCTTACAGTAGTGGCACTTTTTTTCACTTGTTTTTGAGAAAATAATCTGACACAAAGGACTTGATCTTGACATTTTTGGAGCACCCATCTGAGTCATAATTACTAATGTGTTGTCTCATTCTGTTTTCTTATTTGTAGATGACACTGTACATATATTATTATACAGAGCTGCACAGAGATTCATGACAGCCTGAAGCAGGCAGTTTGTGGTGAAGTCTGCCTGAGCTGGAAGCACAACACAAATACCAGAGGGAGACAAATGTCCATTTTATGCAGCCGCAGTCTCGGGCAGACAGATTTAACACCTAACGTTTCCAGACAAGTCCAATAACTTCTGGACTTAACCATACACATGCAAAGCCCGGCAGCTGTAGCTGTTTATGTGACCCCATAAATGCACTCACATTCAACCCTCCCACATTTCCTGCTTAGATAATCCTATTTAAGTCAAAATATGAAATCTGAAACCACTGAAAATAAAACCTGTTACTTTACAGTAGTCAATCCTGCTTGAGAGGCAGAGCATTATATCAACACTACCACAATACTTCAACACATTACATGACACACATTATTAAGTATACAAAAGTACACTAAACAAAGTATGAAAAAAGAGGTGAATAGCTGGGTTTTCCTTGTGGATTTATAAGTGTTGATGATTCTGGGCATTGCTACTGCACCCATAAAGGATTTTATGGTCTGCTATATTGTAAAGAACATGGTGCAGGCAATACTAATAAACCAGTTTGTTACCTTGTTTACTGCCTGACAGCAGAATAACTGCAGTAAGATTCCTTTTACAAATATTTGAAAATTGATGTTTGAATCCAAGTTTCCATCATAGAAAGCCCCCGCAGTGCAAAGTCAGCTCTTGACTTAAATTAAAGTAAAATATATTTGAACAAAATGGGTAAATATCAGCATAAGATCATTTTAAGTCAGCACATCACTCACCTTGGTCCTGGATGAGAGCTGAAATGCTTGATAACCACAAACTTTCCTCTGAAGAATCAAGAATTTAGCTCCAAATCTGCTCCATGCTCATCAGCCAACACATAAATAAGATCCCATCCCTGAAAAAGGAAAAGCAGTGAGGTGTAGTCAGACGCTCAGTGTGCGTGACAGAAGAGCTGATGTTGCTACTGGAAGCCGGAGAAGGAGCTGCCCTCAGCCAAGATCCACTCCCTCTCATCCTTTAGAGGGAAGGAGGGACCAGCCAGAAACGGTCCAGACACATGTTGAGAAGGAGGCGTTTCTTTTCCCCTAAGAGATAAGTGAAACTAAAGGGGTCCTCATGCATCTGAAACAAACATCTGATGCTAATTTTAAAAGCCAAAATTACAACCAGGGTCCTCACCTTTATAGAAATCACCATTTATTGAAGATAGTCTGCTTTTGTGTCCTTATGTGCAGATGTGAACCGCACTACTGACCAGAGGGAGCTGATCTGTCCTCGTCTGCCCACAAACGCACCACAGTGAGGTCTGTTCACTGTGAAGCCAGGAGGGTGGAACAGGAAATAGCTAGTCGGCTGCCATGGGCACAGGGCCGTGCTGCTGCAGGGGCTCGTGGATTAATTGAGCTCTTTGTATTTTAATCTCAGCTTCCAGGGAGGGAAAAAGGAGCTCAGCAGTACAGTTTGTGTCCCTGACTGAGTTTATTAAGCAAACAGTGGAGTGGCACGCAGCGCTGGCTTGCAGGTGCTGTTGTTTGGTAGAGTCTAGTGGTGGAAAGCAATTAAGTACAATTACTCCAGAACTGTAAATAAATACAATGCTGAGGTACTCCACTTGGGTATTTCTGTTTTGTGCTGTTTTCTACTTCTGCACCACCAAACTCAGAGGCACATTTTGTAGGTTTTACTCTGCTATATTTATCTGACAGCCGTGGTTACTATTCAGATAAAGATTTGACATAAAAACATGTGATTATCTTACAAAATACAACACATAGTTAAAGATTAAATCAGCGGTTTCCAGCTTTTCAGTACAAAAACAGGAGTGTCTGGTCACGTTTTAGATGTGTGTGAGCTGTCAGCAGTTACACCGAACTCTAAACTTCTCACATGGTTTCATTTAAACTGTTTCTAAAAAGTTAAATGATCCAATATTTGACCAAAAATCATCATTTACTCAAGTACTGTACTTCATTACAACTTTGAGTTACTTATACTTTAACTTCACTACATTTATTTGACAACTTTTGTTACTTTTCAGATGAAGATTTTACATAAAGCAGTATTTTAATATTCTAAATGTTCAAGGTGAAACTACTTTTAACTACTTCATATAGAGTGAGGTAGTTTAGAGCAGTGGTTCCCAACTGAACCGGTGGGGGTTTCTATAGGGTCACATGATAAATCTGGGGGTTTATGAGATGACAAAAATCTATATTCATTTTTTGAAATTATTTTCCATTAAAGATTTTTCTATAGCGTCTTTGGTGAAACTGAAAACAGCTCATAGAAATCTGAAATATCAAAAATAAACAGATTTTCTGTGAGGCCGACTATATCTAGCCGGAACTTCTCAACCTCGCGCACCAGCTCAGGCTCCTTCCCCACCAGAGAGGTGACGTTCCACGTCCCTAGAGTTAGCTTCTGCAGCCGAGTGTCGGACCGTCAAGGTCCCCGCCTTCGGCTGCCGCCCAGCTCACAGCACCCCTGTGCCCCTTTGGCCCCTCCCACTGGTGGTGAGTCTGTGGGAGCGGGGTCCCATGTACCCTCTTCGGACTGTGCCCGGCCGGGCCCCATGGGCGAAGGCCCGGCCACCAGGCGCTCGCCCCCGAGCTCCACCCCCACCCCCAGACCTGGCTCCAGGGGGGGCCCCGGTGACCCGCGTCCGGGCGAGGGACACGGAAAATCATTTATCGTGTTCGTCATTAGGGTCTTCTGAGCTACCCTGTGTCTGGCCCCTCCCTCTGGACCTGTTTGCCATGGGAGACCCTACCAGGGGCACAAAAGCCCCCGACAACTGAGCTCCTGGGGTCATTGGGACATGCAAACCCCTCCACCACAATAAGGTAGTTGCTCAGGGAGGGGTAAGTAGTAAACTAAAACAGTCAAATAAATGGAACTAATCTACTAATGTCATATTTAATAACATATCAGTCACAAAGGGCCACTTTTTAATTTTACTATTGATACTTTAAATATTATGTTAGTCCTTTCACTTATAATGGAGCAGTTTGGTGTTGTTGTATCATCAGTACCTTATATAGATAGAGGATCTGGGTTGTTTCACCGCTGGTATGACACTAAATCCGGCTGTGTTATGAATTGTAAAAGAATTGTTTATGCGGTCGAGCCTCAGTGAAGTGCTATTTTGAATCTTGTGAGTGTTGATGTGGCACACGGTCGTGTTTTTAGCAAAGCAGTAAGCATCCATTATGTGGGTGGCTGCTGTCATTCAGATGGTTGGTTTTAAAGCAAACAGAGTCAAGAGAAAAACATGTCCCTTAAAACACCCTGAAGCCACAGCCAAAACAATGATCCAATTGCCAAGGGACATTCCTGAGAGTTGGGAGCATATATTCCTCTTAATTTCACTCTTTTTTTAAATGATATGGTTGCTGAATACCCTCCCATCTCTGTACAGTGCAGGGTTTATCTGCACCAGCTGACCCCGCCTGTGTTATGTCAGGCCTGTCCTCTTCCTGACACTGCATAGGAATAACATACCCCTTCGCAAATTCCTCAAATTCCCAATCGTATTTGTGTATCGGCAGAACACTGGGACAGCAGTTTCCAAGGGAAACACTCTCTTCCTTTCACCCGCTCCACTCGCCTCCATTGGCCAAACAAAAGTCCCATCCTGCTCTGCTCGGATCTCGCACCGCCAATCAGAGGAGAGCGTGATGGGACAGCTCAATGATGCATGCAGGAGAGATGTTTGTGAGGTGGAAGCTGTGGAAACATGACATGCTTGTTTTTCCCTCCACCAGACTGGCATTGAACATGACTAATGTTTTCCTGCATATGGGCAGTTATTAAATCTGGGCCGGTGTCACAGACAGACAGATGGGCTTTGTGGTGCGTGCCAGGATCCCTCAACCATGCCTGAGAGTAAACAGCAGACACCCTGGGCCACACCTGCTCTGACTGTTGATTGTTTGATGTCCTCTTTTCATTTTAAAGAAGTGCTTTAGTAGAGACGTTGGCAGAACAATGACTTACTTGTAAGCCTCTTTATTTACAGTTGTGTGCATTTCACTTCATCAAAAGAGGTTGAGGACGGCTGTTAACTGTTTTTTATGTCAATTACAGATCACAAACTCAATTACCAAATGCAAACACACAATTTTCAACTCATCAGCTCATCCAGTGGTTCCCAACCAGAGTCTGACTGATAAATGAGCTTATTGTAGAAATATCAATATTATTGTATGTATTGGCTGCTATGTAACAGGAAATGTATGTACAGAGATGCCAAAGATATGCTTGAGGTAATTTAATTTTAAAAAGTGTCTCCCTTTGAGTTTGTCCACCTGAAAGCACAGACAAATTAAAGTGTCACACTGAGCGCATCTCTCGATCATCATAAAAAAAATGTGCCAAAAAATAAAAGTATGACAAATAATGATCGTCGTCAATATATAATTAACTGATTTTTTGAAAAACTTGATTTAGGCTTCAAAAATATAGTATCTTTCTGGCTATATTCATAACTTTTTCAGCTATGTAACCTCATAAAATGAAACAACTGAAGCATGCAAGTAAAATATGCTGCTTCAAAAGATGAAAGTTTCCAATATTTCAAAGGAGAAGGCTGCAAGTAACGATTATTTTTCATTATCAGTTCATCTCAGTATTATTTTCCTGATTTATTTCATTTATAATTTGGTCTAAAAAAAACCATCAGAAAATACAAAAGAATATCTATTACTATTATATAATGATGTCTTCAAAACACTTGATTTATCTGATGAACATTCTCACATTAGACAAAGAAAAGCAGCAAATCCTCCCAACTGAGAAGCTGGAATTTAGGAGTGTTAGGATTTCTTAAAAAACAACTGATTATGTAAAGAGTTATTTTTCTGTAGATGGACTGATCAATAAATCAGCAGCTGATCTAGTACTCTAATACTTTTCCTCAAAACTAACAAAAAGAAAACTCACTTGGTGCCTCTGAGCATTTTACGTTCTACCCAGCAGTTTTGGATCCTTCTAAAGAACAAAAAAGTTATTTTGTCTTCTTGGCATACTCTTTCCTGCCGCCCCCTTGGCTGGCAAAGTTGCGGACCCTGTGGATCTTGGCCAGCTGGCTCTGAATGGTCTTCATTATGTCCATGTGGTCTGGGATGTGAACGTAGCGGACATTCCTGCCGGTAATGAACAGGTCCTCTAGCTGGGTGAGCTGCCCCCGCCGGTCGCGGTACAGCACCTCTGCCAGACGTATGTTCATGAAGGCGTCCACATTGACCACTCGGCCTCTGGCTGTGCTCTCGTTCCTCAGGTCCACTGTGGTCACCTCTCCCTGCAGGCCCTGCAGCAGAACCACCATGCTGTTCTCAGCGATGGTGCGCTCCCGAATAGAGCTGAAAACTTCAGCTGTGCCTGAGCCTGATGGCGGCGATTCAGCCCCCTCTGACTCCATGTACGCTGATGAAGAGACTCTGTGGAGGTCAGTGATACCTGCAGGCAGGTTAAAGGTCAGTTAATGTCATACACTTAATCACCAGAGGGAAATATAAACACTTCAGTCAAAACAAGTACGGGCCTGTGTTTGAGAATGTTTTCATTAACTTTAAACAATGTAAATGTCAAAACACACCCATGAGTTAGAAAGTACAAGCAAGGAATAGTTTTAGGTCATTAAAAAAGATTAAATAATCATATATAATGCTGATCACTGGAAGGAGACTTGACAATAGGAAAGTCAAATAATAGGCAATAGGAAAAAAGGTTTCACATACTCCGTCCCCATATGCATTTCTGTTTTATTTAAAGGACATTTCAACCCTCAGGCCTTCTTGAAGATCATCAACAACAGTAAGGCAGACACTCCTAATGTTATGTAGGCCACACCTAGTAACACATCTGATGGTGATTAGACAATCATGTTCCACCATTAGAGAGAGAAAAATCAGTCAAGGGGCCTTCAGCAAACTAAAACTCTTAAAACAGTCAGAGGAACTAGAGCTAATTAAATCACTTTAACCAACCACAACAGGTATACATTCTGGCTTCATATGCATTTCTCTTTTATTCAGTTGACGCACACTTGTATGTTATGTAACACGTCAGAAAAAGTTCAACCTCAGCTCTAGATGATCATTAACAACTTAATCTAAATATCCAATAAATAAAGGTACATTACAGAAAACACTTTAAGACATAAACTGTATTTAATCCATAAACAAATGGAATGATTAATTTCAACAAAATGTGGCGCTTTTATCCAGTAGCAGCACATTCTGTTGAATTTAATCATCCTATTGACTCTTTAAGATGTATTGGTAGCGAGAAGGTTTCACTGCCCCCAAGAGGAGATAACTTGGATGTTGTCACTTTCCAAAAGGGAGCACTATTGGATCCACTGTCTGAGAACCTTGTCCCACTGTGATCTCACAAATGCCTGATTATTAAGTCCCTTTAAACCAAATGTTTTGGGTTTCGGTGCAAGACAGACATTAGGCAAATTCATATTGATCTGAGGAATGAAAGATAGTCTTGAGAACTGGCAACACAATGTAATACATATGGAAGATTAGATGTTTTAAGTACTGTCCTTTTAAAAGCCGATTGATAATCTGGGAGGAACTTTCATATATTTTGATAATTCATTGCTTTTAGTTATTTTTTTAGGGGGAACTATCCAAAAAGCCTGATTCCAGCTTCTTAAATAATATTCACTGGTTTATTTCATCCTCTCTGATTGTAACAAACAAGACAAAGAGGTTGCACCTTGTGCTTTGAGAAACTGTGCCAAATTTAAGATCAAGAAATGAACCCACAGTTTTATCAATAATGAAAATAATCATTAGTTCCAGCCCTAAAAATGTTTTTCAGTAGACACTTTGTTATCCACTTGTTGGCCATGTTTCATTAACTTCCCAAGCTGAAAAACACCACACAGAAATCAATATACATGCTGTCATATTTACATACTTACTGACATGAGTCAAAACTGGCTTTAACAAGCAGCATCTGTCCACTGACCATACAGATATAAGCTAATGTGAGTGTTAAAAAATAGATACTGGCACAGCCTTCATTATGAGGGATATTACGGACATTGTAACTAGTTTAATTTATTGATTCTCATCCATATTTGTCAGATTCACTGTTAGTTTATGCCGCGACCCACGTATAAAAACTGCAACCAGATTTTAAAAAGAGAAGAACTCATATTATACTGTTTCCTTTACGTATTGTGTGCGTTATATTTACCTGCGTTAGTTAAAACCTTATTTCATGTGAAAAACCCGGCACAAAACCTTCACGAGAGGTGATTAAACGCACGGATGTCAACAAAGTTTTCCCGCACCAGACGTCACCGGGAAGTACGGCGTGATGACGTGTATTGTGCGCCCTTGCGTCACAGATATTCTTCAGCACAGAATTACGACAGCGCCCCTGCAGGCGGCTGGCTGATACTACACAATAAACAGACTAATAATTATAATTAGGAATGAATTATGATTTATTTATATAACTTTTAGAGATACAGTTATTAGTCGTGCATCAAAGCGCTTGGGGGCTCCTTTATACCACCAGTCATCATCCCAGTACCTCCCACTCCCCACATATTGCACATTTATATATTGCACATGTATTTACAGAGAGATTGTTTACTGTATATAGTATGTAATTGTATTTATTTGATCACTTTCATCCTTACAGTAATCATACTTGATAGTAAACTGAATATCTTTGGGGTTTATACTGCTTCTTGGACAAAATGAGACATAAAAGATAAAGATATAATCTTTGACTCTGGGGAACTATAACAGCTATTGTTACTATTTTCTGACATTTTATCCACAAATAAATCATGAAAATACTCATTAGTTGCAGGCTTACTTTATTTAACCAACAACCTCACTTTTATCAGTGTCCTGATCAAAAGAGCAGTAGCACATAAAACACAGAGGTTACAAAACCAGATAACTGTATCAAACATTTCTATACAAGCAGCAGAAAAACATATGTTCACATTAAAATAAAATTCAAAAATACAGTACAAGGGATAATAGGCATTCTGTTCACCATGTACTATTGTCTTTCTTTTAAAAGAAAAAGTATTATTAAAGCATTTTAATGGATGGGAAACCTGATTGCTTATCCACCGTATCAGTGAACTCCAGATCCCAAGTCAATGTGCGTAAAATAAGGAAAAACACAACTGTCAAAAAAATGGGTTACCTGAGAAAAAAGGACTATTAGATCACTTCTGGATCTCTATCACTGCATGTGTACACTGTGTGAAGAACACACACATTTCAAACAGAATGTTTATATAGAAATCACAGAAAGCATTCATCCATGATTCATAATGGTCAGCATTCATTCAACAGAATATCAGTCAGACAGTGTATATTTATCTTAAATGTAAAACAGAATATATTAGCAACAGAATATTTTACAGATTAAACAGAACCTCATAGTGACAGATAATGTGATATTAATAGTAACAAATAATGTGATTTTACCTGAGATACAAGACTCTGGCACAAGTCAATTTGGCCATAAAGTTTAGATGAATAACTGCATTTCTGACTGTCTCACTGAAACCTAACAACAGAGTCAGAGGTCGTCCATCATGGCCAGCAGGTCGTCTCCTTTGCTGCTGCTTGGATTTTCAGGCATCTCTTCTCCTTCTGCAAACTGTCCGGCGATTTGAGCCAACTCAGTCGCAGCCTGTTCATCCTGAATCAAACAGAAACATGACAGCTCTTCAAATGTCCTTCAATAACACATCTGTAATATTATTCAAATGATTGTTACATGTTAGTGAACTACAGTCCATTAAGAAAAATGTCTTACATTTTCAGAAAAGTTTGAATTAATTATATGACTATATTCTCAAATGACATTAATATAGATTAATAGTAAGGTGTGTATAGCTTCTGAGCTGCATCCATGGTTAAAGTGTTTTTAGCTTACTGCATGTCCTTTATCAGGTTTAGAGGATGCTTACAGACTTTACGAGGCGCATAACTAAAAATGATGGCGTAACACATTACATGGACGAAAAAACACACACCAAGTGTTTTGCTAATAAAAGTAGACTTCAGAGTACGGAAAAAGTGTCTCACACTCTGGCTTCATATGCATTTCTCTTTTATTAAGATGAAGCTTCAGCCCCCAGGCACAGCTATGTTATGTAACACACCCTAGTGACGTGTTGAATGGTGATTAGACAATCGTGTTCCACCATTAGAGTGTAGAACATAATTAAGAGGTCTTCAGCCAATTAAAAACTCTTTAAAAAAGACAGGGAGAGCAGGGAGAGGAACTACACCCGATCAAATTACAAAGTGAAAAGAACCATATGTGTATCATACCACATAGAGAGATTTATGTTTTACATTACAAGTCTTTGGTTACGTATATTCAAAATGTTAAAAATGCATTTATTTTAATAGATATCTAATAGAACAGAAAAAGTTCAACCTCAGCTCAAGATGATCATCAACAACTTTATCTAAATATCCAATAAACAGAGGTACATTACATTTACCACATTACTTACCTGCATCGCCTGAATATTTATCACTCCGAACAAGGATGCCTCAGCTCCACCTGAAGTTCTTCTGTTAAACAAAACAAATGCCGTATTTAAAGGGATGGACTTTAAGTAACTAAAGGCACAGATGATGGATGAAAAAAAAGCACTTACGCCTCATCCTCCTCCTGGTCTGTAGTAAACAGGTTGATACGAAAACTGGCTTCAGTGCTGGGCATGCTCTCAGCCTCCACGCTACCCATCAGACGGGCTAGCAGGTTCAGCTCCTCTTTGGCCAGCAGGTTGGGAGTGTTGTCTTTCTGCTGCTGTGTGATGGAGGTTCAAAGAGGTCAAAACTCCAGCAACACTTCAAGTACAAACAGCAACTTTATTGTGGTTTCCATCAGAGTCAGCACACAACACATAACCGAAAACCTCTTTGGAAGTTGAACCAGAAACTCTCATCTGCCTAGTTATAGTTATACATGACCATCAGTGGTGGAAACATAATTCAGATCCTTCTCTTTCATAAAGGATTATGTCAGGTAGTTGAATAACAATGCATTGTATTTTATAGGATGATCATATATTTTGGTGTGAAATTGCAATCAAAGATTTAAAAAGATTGAAGATGTATTTGTCATACATATAATATCACAAAAACATCTTTAATTTTATCACACAGTACTATGTGCAGCACAGTGTTTAGTTCCCATCCCCATTATAATAAAATAGGAAGAAAAACATGAACAATTAAACATGTAAGGGGACGTTACAAAAGAGCAAAAAGCAAAAGTGGAACCTTGTAGAGGATGAAATATTGAGTATTGTATTGTCAAGTAAGTCTGAGAATTATGTATAAGGTATACTGTACAGTTCAATAAATGCGTATATGCTGTATTTCCAATATAGTGTGATGAGATGTTTGTATACAATGCAACAATGAAACATTGATGGGAATTATATAGGTAATCTAAAAGGAGAAGTTGTACAAATGTAAAGTCCAGCATGACTTCATTCAGGAGTCGTCCTTAACTGCAAAGTCACCAGCAACTATATCTGTCAAATAAATTTGAATATGTGGCAAGTCCAACTTTATTAAAGTGAAGTACTTGCCTAAATTTACTTTTTTGTACTCTACCACTGGAACAGTGTTCACATATTTGTGCAATAGTTTCAGCTTCATGACGTTTCAACAGCAAACATTTGGACATGTAGCAACAGGAAGAACACAGGTGTCACTTATGACACTAACAAGGACACAGCTCCATTTATGTGCACCAATAAGCATTCATGCATAGCACACACACCCACACAATAATGCATACACACCCCATAAACACTAATAATGACACACACACACACAGAATTGGACACACCTTCCCATTCTCATAAATGAGACAGTGTGTATATTTTACTTTATTTCCTGTATCGCATGCCAAATCCAACACACTGAATTGTCTTAATGCCATGTCTTGTGCTGTTTTGTCACAATGTCTGCATGTTCGACCATTGTTAAAGTCACCTCTGTTAACATACTGTATGTCAGTCTTGAATCGCACCAAAAAATGTGTATACCAACTAAAAAAGGTATTCCAGTGAGCCAGCATGCACAGTAGCAGGGCCTCATAACTGGAAGATCTAAATGGAAAGCAGCAGTTAATGATGTTATTAATTACTCCTGCCTTTTTCCTGCTATAAAGATGTTAGTCATGAACAACCTCATTATTACCTTCACAGAGGGAGTCTTGGATGTGTGTGTTTCCTCTGGATGGTTCGCAGTGTACCTTTAATTCATGAAAAACAAAACACAGCAGCGTCACTCACAAGTAGAGAGCTCTACATGTATAGGCTACAGTACTGTATGTATACAACATAGATAAAGGTGCAGTACATGTTCATGCCCAGTCTGATGACTCTGTCTCCATGCAGCTCAAAGGATCCCTGTTTGATGGGGCTGCTGTAACTTCCCCCTGTGGGGAATTCACTCCGTCTCACTTCTCTCCCCTTTCTGTCAAATGTCCTGCAATAACAGGAAGCAGTTGATGACACTCTGGAAAATTGAGATATTTCTGATATGCAGACAGAAAATATCTGAGACTAAATGGAAGAACATTGCATAAGCTAAATCTGGTTTGCTGTGTGTAAATGACACCTAACAACCATTTTAACAGCAATTATTAAACAATAAAACTGATTTCAGTTTATGTTAAAACAAAAGTCTGGTGCCAAAATAAACAGTGAAAAGAGGTTTACCTTGCTGTAATCATTCATCTTGTTCATACTGATTATTAAAAGATCCCCTTCAAATGTGCTTTCAATGTAAGTGATGGGGGGTCAATGGTTTTGAGAAAAAATGCTTTAAAAGTTTATCTGAAGCTTATGTGCAGCTTCAGGAATCTGAATTAGTCTAATCAAGTGGATATCTGCCACATCTACAGTCATTTTTTAGCATAAAATTCCCTCTTTATGTTTCCTCTGCTTGATATGTACTTGATTTGATAAACTTAACATAATTTTTTCCACAGAAGGATTTTGGTCCCCCTCACTTACATGGTAAGTGCATTATAAAGGGATCTCCTAATGGTCAGTACAAACAAGAAAAGCATGTTTCAATGTTTATTTGGTCTCCTGAATTTTGTTTTAAGACAGACTTAAAATTTGCAAACCCATCCTTTAAGCTTGATGTGGGCTTTAAATATGGTTATGTACATCATGTTAAGTCGATTGACAGTAATCTGTATGTCATTATATATGAAAAACAAAACCCAATACTGATAACTATTTCTACAGTACCTAATTAGCCCTGGAACATCTATCCCATGAGGCACTGGGCCTGAGGTCGACAGGGCAAAACGCCCGTTGGGATTCTGGACTTGAATTTTGAGAAAAAGTGACACCTAAATGAGAGAATAAAAGTCAAGTCCTAGTTGAGAAAAAAAAAAGATTGTTTGTATTTTCAGCTCAGGTGTACGGAGTGATGAAATAAATGACTTAACGACTCACCCGAACATGCATGTCTTGAAAAAATATGAGCAGTGTTTGTCGGAGAAGTTGGAATTCACCTTCTGACAATGACGAGTATACCTGCAACAAAGAGAAAAACAGGTCACACAGGACACAGGCAATAAAAACTGACAGCTGGAATTTACAGCCTGACTCATATTTTTGCACAGACAGTATGCAGGACATGACATGACAAAAAGATATTTGAATTTAGAAAATGTAACCAAAAGCATCCAGGACAGAATATCAGACTGGTTTACAACAGTTACCTACCTCAATTATCTTCCTATGTGTTTCATCCACTTGATTCACAATGACAGGAGTTTCTTTCACAAATTCTCTGATGGTATCTATGTGATTGTACGAGATGAGCAGCAAGTCTTTTGGCCGTGGACAAAGGAAGACTTGATACTTGAAAGCCATGATCATCAGCTCATAAAGCTACATGAGGAAAATAAAAGAAACTTTAAACTTGAGCACCATCCCACCAACAAATAAAACTACCCATATCTTCTAAAACTGAGCCTTCTCAATTGCATATAATAAGAGAGCTCAAGCCTTAAAGCTTGTGCATATTCAACAATTTTATTACTGTCAACAAATCCCATGAAAACACCTAAACAACCAATAAAGAGACCCCCTAACAAGTATTGTCTGTGTAGCCAAACATGACATTTTTAATCTGTCACAGAGCTTCAAAAACTAAAACTGCAACTATACATACCTCAAGAAATACACTATTAATTCCTGTGTCAGTAATGTTTGCTAAAACCTAAAATGCTCAGCTGTTTTAGGAAATAACTAAGCCTTTAAAAAATGAAACTAAATATTCATGACCCATTTTTAAAGATTTATGTCTAGTGGGAGCTAATGGGCTTAGGGCTAGGATTAGGTGTCAATAACAAATGAAAAGAATATCACTGTTTGCATGTTTCACATAACTGTTAAACAAAAATGTTGTATGACTTGTAACAGACGTACAATTTCCCTATAAAGACGACTCAGAGTTGCCTCTTTAAGAACTAGAAAAGTTTATCTTAATGTACATACCCTGTCCATACTGGCCGGGTTCAGCCTCATGATGGAGGCGTGTGCTAATCGAGTTAGCACTGTTTTAAGGGTCCTGTGAGAATACAGCTGTTGAGGCTTGAGGAGTTCATCCATGAAAGGTTTACTAAACATGGTCCCGACAATATCATTCATTACTGTAAATGGGGAGAAGACACAAACAGAGAGGTGGTTAAACCTGCCAAAAATGGAGACATAGAAATGCTTGTTTTAATGTCTGTCTGTGTTTTATAAAAGAATGAGTTCACAATTTTTCAAGATTAACAACAGTCACATGTCCATATGAAGAGTGAAAGAGGTATTTGTTGCTGTAATCATTCCTCCTGTTCATACTGGCCGTTAAAAGATCCCCATAAAATGTGATTTCAGTGTAAATAGTAAAATTCACAGTGTGTCCATACTGTCATTTAAAAGTGTATCTGAAGCTTATATGAGGCTACAGCAGTGTGAGTTATACATATCAAGTGGATATCTGCCACATTTACAGTCTTTTTAACATCAAATTCCCTCTTGGTGTTTCCTTGTTGAGCTGCAGTGGAAGTAACAAAAAGTGCGGCTATGGCAACTAAAAAGACTAACATAAATATAGCAGAACAACAAAACATATTTGACTAATTTAGTAGGCTGAAGGTTCATATTTGCTTTAGATAAACTTTTAAATACATTTTTGCACAGAAAGAAGACTGTGGATTATGTATGTGGATTTTAAAGGGATCTTTTAAAGGTCAGTTAGTATAGACATGAGGAATTATTACAGCAAGAAAAACATGTTTCAGTGTTAATTTGGGCACCTGACTGTTGCTTTAAGACATCCTTTACATAAGACATTAACACACCCTTTAAAATGTACAGTATATTAAAACCAATCAATAATTTGTGTTTTAACATATTTAAATGTGCTATTTAAAGGTGGTTTGATCACAGCAAATCACATGAATTCAACTAGAGGCAAAAGCTGAGTTGGCTGTGATTAACATTAAGCTAGCTACCTTTAGCAGGAGTTTAGCCCGATTTTTTTTTTCATTGTGGCTGGATTTAGACAGAAGGCCTGACTCAATTTACCACATGCAATAACTAACTTCTTTACCAAGTTGTTGTTTCATCAAAAATGTATGTTCTACAACTGCAGAATAATCATTAACCCTCGGTATGATTAGCTCCCCAACTAGCTTGCACTTTAAATAGTGTATCTTCCCTCCTTTAGCTACCTTCAATCTTGTCTGTCACACTATGACAGTTTTAAATGTTGTTTTCATGAAGCTTATAGGTAAGTGCTGAGCTTTGACTTTGAATATTCTAAAAATTACTATCACATCTCACAAACCCATATCAGTTTTATAGAAATTGCCGCTATCAAGACACTACAGGGACAAAAGGAGCTGACTTAACAATATTATTCTTAAGTATGGACCTTAAGTAAGTACCTCTTTTTCTGTCATTCTCTGACCACACTCCTGCAGCCCAGGTAGGTTTCCCAAGGCAGAAAACAAAGAAAACATTTTGTCACTGTCTTTTCAAGGTATTTTGCACAGGAAATATGAGATGCACACATTTCAGTCGATGAGCTGACATCTGACAGCTAAAGCTTGTCAGGGGGAAGGATGTGTGGGAGCTACACACCTACCAAGCCTGTCAGTTCACTAGCTATCTACCTTTCTCTGAATTGTCCTCTGAAGTGTTTTGAGCTCGCAGGCGTTGGTCCAATATGAAAAGCATCTCTCCACCAAGATTAATGAAAACCAGGGGGAGAGTTCTCACAGACATCTTGCAAAAGACAAAGACAGGATTAACTCCTACTGTAGTAAAAGCTGGTGCAGAATTACGCTTCAGAAGCAGCTGAGCCCCTTGCAAATGAGAGTTACTCTTTTCATTTCAAAGACATTATCTGATTGTTCCTGTTGTGAATTGCCACTGGTAGGAGAACGATCCATGTTAATGCTTATCTGATCATGCTTCTGCAGATAACCTTTCTCACTAAGATGCAACAGGTGGTCAGGAAGAGGATCAGCAGTGGCCAGACACAAGTTTATTGGCCAGGATAAGAATGACGTTGTAGCACAGCCCAACCAACCAGCCACATAAAGGTAAACTGCTACAGTATGTGTGTATATTTAATACCTGTAATAAGAAAACACAAACCAAAGCTTATAGAGCAATGTCAGTGCTCTACATGTTGGTTTACAATCATTCATAAACTCAATAATCATGTTTAGATTTTGTCAGACAAACATTTGAAAGGTCTATCCCAAAATGCCAACATTATACAGACCTTAGGAAACTATCAATACCTAAATATTATACTCACCTGTGGTTGTTAAGCAGCTCATTCAAAATGGTGCTAAAACAACCGTTACTCTATTTTATATGTAAAGCTTAGATCCCATTAAGCCACAAGAGCATTTATGAGGTTGGGCAATGATTTTGGCTCTAATGCGTCTTGAAAGAGTTGGATGGGGTTGAGGGACCTTTGAAATGCCTCTGTTCTTCAACATCCAACTGGGAAAAATGTCTTCACGGACTTTGCTTAGTGTATGTAGTCATTGTCATGCTGAAACAGGAAAGGGTCTTTAGAATTGAGCCCAAACAAAGAAAACAGCTTCAAAATATCTGGAAAAGGGGTGTCAACACATTTTTTGACATATTGTGTAACTGCCTCCACTATCATTGCCTATAATGATATTTGTTAAAATATTAATGACTGGGAGTGCCCTCATAGCTGAGTGCTCATGGCACATGCCATATACCTTCAATGTCCCTGGTTTTGAGTCCAGCAAAGGTTAGGGTAAGGGTTAGTATGTCAAACCCATTTTCTCTCTCTCACTCGTTGTTTCCTGTTGGCATCAGCTGAAAGAAACAATAAAAAAGAAATTGTATATATGACTCCACTTATACAATGCCTACACCTCTTTGTCTCTTATGCCTCTCTAGAAATGGAAGATTAGAGAGTAGAAACATGCAAATTAAAGTCAAATCATTATGCACACTGTTAGGTTAGAGCACTTCACTCCAAGGGAGACAATTGCCTGTTTGCCACCGTCATGTTCACAGTTAAAGCTTCTCAAGGATAGCCAAACATTTTACAAACTGACAGCTGAGAAGAAAAATACATCACATCTGGAAAAGAGAGCTGCACAGATGCCGATTGAGTTCACCTGACCATAGATCAGCCATCAAACCAAATATGGAGATCCATCACTACCTGTGGCTTCTCTCTATGTAAGTGTAACTTAATATTAATAATTTTGCTGTGTTTTCTTTTCTCACTCTGCCTGTGTTTGTTATGTAAATATCCTTTATTTAAGTAAAAATACCAATACAACATAGTAAAAATGCTACATTAAAAGTAAAAGTCATGGAAGAAAAATCCTACTTAAGTAAAAGTAGAATTTATTTTGAGCAGCAAAATGTAGTTAATGTATTGCAGTAAATGCCAAAAAGGTTGGAAACCACTGCTTCATTTTTAACAATATGTTGCATTGTAAAAGCGTATATGATAAAGGTTACATTATCCATTGTGTCAAATCTTTATCTGAAATTGAACTAAGACTGTCAAATACATTTAGTGGTGTAGACAACATTTCCCTCTGAAATATAGTGGAGTGTATATAGCAGCATAAGTATATAGCAGCATAAAATCAAAATACTCAAGTAAAGTACAAGTACCTCGAAATTCTATTTAACTGTAATTTAGGTACATCACTTGAGTAAATAGTTACTTTCCACCACTGGCCTATGCTTCCTAACAATAATTAACAGTAATGATTCCTTTTTATCTATTTGTTGTTGTTTTTGTTTTGCTCTTAATCTTTTGTTATTATTGCTATTATTATTGTTGTTGTTGTTTTTGGTCTTCTTCTTCTTATTTTACTTTTCATTTTTATGTTTTTAATTATATTTGTAATTTCTCATGAAACATTAATGTCTCCCTCCACCTAGAATAACCACCTGTTCAGGTGCAGGGAAAGGTTTCAATGATGTCTCAGCCCTAGATCCAAGGTTTTATAACCTAGACTGGATGAAATCTATACCTGATGAGACCCCTATCTCAGCTATCTCCATCCCTGGATCACACAAGAGCTTATCATTATATGGAGCTCAATGCCAGGTTTGGACCTTGAATCAACAACTTAAAGTGGGACTGCGATATTTTGACGTGCATGCTGGGTTTAAGTTACCCACCGATAAAGATGTTATCATCCGTGACGGTAACTGGAAGCCTTGGGAAAGAATTACAATTGATGATGTCCTCAAAACAATTATCAAATTCCTAAACGACAATAAAAGTGAGACTGTACTTTTAAAACTGACACTGAGTGGGTTTTACATGTCTACAGCTGAACAACATGTAAAGGAATTAATTTGGAAGCACAAAAGTAAAATGTGGTCTGAGTTGTCCGTACCAAATATGAAACAGGCGAGGGGCAAGATTGTTTTTCTCCAGAGCGACACCTTCTGTGCAGGACCAAAAATGCATAAATCTTCTTTTTTTGAAGGTGACAAGCTGAACAATATTGAAGCCAAAGTAAAGAACATTAAGTCATACCTCTGTAATAATCACATTCTGCTGACTGACAGTGCAGCTTCAACTATGGACAGTCCTAAATCTTTGGCTCGAACAATTAACAAAAAGTTAAATAACTTTGTGGAACAATATAAGAAAAACCCAATTAACCAGGGCTGCTTTGGTATCCTGAGCTTGAATTTTCCTAGTGCTGAAATGATTAAGATTATCATTCAGCTGAATCCGTGCAGCTGTGGTCCTAAATCACCAACATCTGAAACAGGATCAGTGACATCTGGACCAGAATCATCCGGACCAGAATCACTAACATCTGAAACAAAATCACTGACATCTGAACCAGAATCACCAACATCTGAAACAGAATCACTGACATTTCAATCAGATTCGCCAACATCTGAAACAGAATCACTGACATCTCAAACAGAATCACCAACATCCGGATCAGAATCACCGACATCTGAAACTGAATCACCAACATCTGAAACAGAATCACCAACATCTGGAACAAAATCACTGACATCTGGAACAGAATCACCGACATCCGGACCAGAATCATCAACATCTGAAAAAGAATCACCAACATCCGGACCCGAATCACCCACATCTGAAACAGAATCACCGACATCCGGATCAGAATCACTGACATCGGAGTCAGAATCACTGACATCCGGATCAGAATCACCGACATCTCAACCAGAATCACCGACATCTGAAACTGAATCACCAACATCTGAAACTGAATCACCAACATCTGGAACAGAATCACTGACATCTGGATCAGAATCACTGACATTGGAGTCAGAATCACCGACATCCGGACCAGAATCACCAACATCTGAAACAGAATCACCCACATCTGAAGCAGAATTATCAACATCTGGGTCAGAATCACCGACTTCTGAAAAAGAATCACCAACATCTGAAACAGAATCACCAACATCCGGACCAGAATCACTAACATCGGAGTCAGAATCACGGACATCCGGACCAGAATCACCAACATCTGAAACAGAATCACCAACATCTGAAACAGAATCACCAACATCTGAAACAGAATCACTGACATCTGGATCAGAATCACTGACATTGGAGTCAGAATCACCGACATCCGGACCAGAATCACCAACATCTGAAACAGAATCACCCACATCTGAAGCAGAATTATCAACATCTGGGTCAGAATCACCGACTTCTGAAAAAGAATCACCAACATCTGAAACAGAATCACCAACATCCGGACCAGAATCACTAACATCGGAGTCAGAATCACGGACATCCGGACCAGAATCACCAACATCCGGACCAGAATCACCAACATCTGAAACAGAATCACCAACATCTGAAGCAGAATTATCAACATCCGGACCAGAATCACTAACATCTGAAACAAAATCACTGACATCTGAACCAGAATCACCTACAACTCAACCAGAATCAACAACATCTGGAACAGAATCACTGACATCGGAGTCAGAATCACCGACATCTGAAACAGAATCAACAACATTTGAATCAGAATCAACATCTGGGTCAGAATCACCGACTTCTGAACTGGAATCACCAACATCCGGACCAGAATCACCAACATCTGAAACGGAATCACCGACATCCGGACCAGAATCACCAATATCTGAAACAGAATCACAAACATCCGGACCAGAATCACTAACATCTGGGTCAGAATCACCGACTTCTGAACTGGAATCACCAACATCTGAACTGGAATCACCAACATCCGGACCAGAATCACTGACATCTCAACCAGAATCTCCAACATCTGAATCAGAATCATCGACTTCTAGACCAGAATCACCAGAACCATGTGTAGGGTCAGGTTTCAATGATCTCTCAGTCATAGATGCAAGATTTTATAACCTAGACTGGATGAAGGCTATACCTGATGAGACCCCTATCTCAGCTATCTCCATCCCTGGAACACACAAGAGCTTATCATTATATGGAGGAGTATTAATTCAATGTCAAGTTTGGACCTTGGATCAGCAGCTTAAAGTGGGACTGCGATATTTTGACGTGCATGCTGGGTTTAAGTTACCCACCGATAAAGATGTTATTATCCGTGACGGTAACTGGAACCTTTCACAAAGAATTACAATTGATGATGTCCTCAAAAAAATTGTCAAATTCCTAAACGACAATAAAAGTGAGACTGTACTTTTAAAACTGACACTGAGTGGGTTTTACATGTCTACAGCTGAACAACATGTAAAGGAATTAATTCAGAGTTACAAAAGTAAAATGTGGACTGAGTTGTCTGTACCAAATATGAAACAGGTGAGGGGCAAGATTGTTTTTCTCCAGAGTGACACCTTCCGCGCAGGACCAAAAACTCTTGAATCTTCTTTTTTTGAAGGTGGCAGGCTGAATAATATTGAAGACAAAGTTAAGAATATGAAGTCACGCTTCTGTAATAATCACATTGTGCTGACTGACAGTGCAGCTTCAACTATGGAGAGTCCTAAATCTTTGGCTCGAACAATTAACAAGAAGTTTAATAAATTTGTGGAACAATATAAGAGAGATCAAGTGAACAAGGGCTGCTTAGGTGTGCTGAGCTTGAATTTCCCGAGTGCTGAAATGATTAAAAACATAATTCAGCTGAATCCGTGCAGCTGTGGTCCTGAATCACCGACATCCGGACCAGAATCACCCACATCTGAATCGGAATCATCCACATCTGAAACAGAATCACCCACATCTGAATCAGATTCGCCAACATCTGAAACAAAATCACTGACAACCGAACCAGATTCGCCAACATCTGAAACAGAATCACCAACATCCGGATCAGAATTACTGACATCGGAGTCAGAATCACCGACATCTGAAACAGAATCAACAACATCTGAAGCAGAATCAACATCTGGGTCAGAATCACCGACTTCTGAACTCGAATCACCAACATCTGAAGCAGAATCAACATCTGGGTCAGTATCACCGACTTCTGAACTGGAATCACCAACATCTGAAACAGTATCACCGACATCCGGACCAGAATCACCAACATCTGAAACAGAATCACTGACATCTGAAACCGAATCACTGACATCTCAATCAGATTCGCCAACATCTGAAACAGAATCACCGACATCTGAAACAGAATCACCAACATCTGGAACAGAATCACTGACATCCGGACCAGAATCACCAACATCTGAAACAGAATCACCAACATCTGAAACAGAATCACCAACATCCGGATCAGAATCACTGACATCTCAACCAGAATCACTGACATCTGAAATTGAATTACCAACATCTGGACCTGAATCACCGACATCTGAAACAGAATCACCAACATCTGAAGCAGAATCACCAACATCTGGGTCAGAATCACCAACTTCTGAACTGGAATCACCAACATCCGGACCAGAATCACCAACATCTGAAACAGAATCATCAACATCCGGACCAGAATCACTGACATCTGAAACAGAATCACTGACATCAGAAACAGAATCACTGACATCTGAAGCAGAGTCACCTACATCTGGGTCAGAATCACCGACTTCTGAATTGGAATCACCAACATCCGGACCAGAATCACTAACATCTGAAACAAAATCACCGACATCCGAACCAGAATCACCAACATCCGAAACAGAATCACCTACATCTGAAACAGAATCACCAACATCTGAAACAGAATCACCGGCATCCGGACCAGAATCACCAACATCTGAACCAGAATCACCGACATCTCATCCAGAATCATTGACTTCTGAATCTGAATCATCGACTTCTGAATCAGAATCATCGACTTCTAGACCAGAATCACCAGAACCATGTGTAGGGTCAGGTTTCAATGATGTCCCAGCCCTAGATGTAAGATTTTATAACCTAGACTGGATGAAGGCTATACCTGATGAGACCCCTATCTCAGCTATCTCCATCCCTGGAACACACAAGAGCTTATCATTATATGGAGGAGTATTAATTCAATGTCAAGTTTGGACCTTGAATCAGCAGCTTAAAGTGGGACTGCGATATTTTGACGTGCATGCTGGGTTTAAGTTACCCACCGATAAAGATGTTATTATCCGTGACGGTAACTGGAAACCTTGGGAAAGAATTACAATTGATGATGTCCTCAAAACAATTATCAAATTCCTAAACGACAATAAAAGTGAGACTGTACTTTTAAAACTGACACTGAGTGGGTTTTACATGTCTACAGCTGAACAACATGTAAAGGAATTAATTCAGAGTTACAAAAGTAAAATGTGGACTGAGTTGTCTGTACCAAATATGAAACAGGTGAGGGGCAAGATTGTTTTTCTCCAGAGTGACACCTTCCGCGCAGGACCAAAAACTCTTGAATCTTCTTTGTTTGAAGGTGGCAGGCTGAATAATATTGAAGACAAAGTTAAGAATATGAAGTCACGCTTCTGTAATAATCACATTGTGCTGACTGACAGTGCAGCTTCAACTATGGAGAGTCCTAAATCTTTGGCTCGAACAATTAACAAGAAGTTTAATAAATTTGTGGAACAATATAAGAGAGATCAAGTGAACAAGGGCTGCTTAGGTGTGCTGAGCTTGAATTTCCCGAGTGCTGAAATTATTAAGAACATCATTGAGTTGAATCCGTGCAGCTGTGGTCCTGAATCACCGACATCCGGACCAGAATCACCAACAACTGAAACAGAATCACAGACATCTCAATCAGATTCCCCAACATCTGAAACAGAATCACTGACATCTGAATCAGAATCACCAACATCCGGACCAGAATCACTGACATCTGAATCAGAATCACCCACAACTGAATCGGAATCACCGACATCCATACCAGAATCACCGACATCTGAAACAGAATCACCCACATCTGAATCGGAATCACCGACATCCGGACAAGAATCACCAACATCTGAAACAGAATCACCCACATCCGTACCAGAATCACCCACATCTGAAACAGAATCACCCACATCTGAAACAGAATCACCCACATCTGAATTGGAATCACCCACATCCGGTCCAGAATCACCAACTTCTGAAACAGAATCACCCACATCTGAATCGGAATCACCCACATCTGAATCGGAATCACCCACATCTGAATCGGAATCACCGACATCTGAAACAGAATCACCGACATCTGAAACAGAATCACCGACATCTGAATCAGAGTCACCCACATCTGAATCGGAATCACCGACATCCGGACCAGAATCACCAACATCTGAAACAGAATCACCCACATCTGAATCGGAATCACCCACATCCGGACCAGAATCACCGACATCTGAATCAGAATCACCAACATCTAAATCGGAATCACCGACATCTGAATCGGAATCACCGATATCTGAAACAGAATCACCCACATCTGAATCGGAATCACCCACATCTGAAACAGAATCACCCACATCTGAATCAGAATCACCCACATCTGAATCAGAATCACCCACATCTGAATCGGAATCACCAACATCTGAATCAGAATCACCGACATCTGAATCGGAATCACCCACATCTGAATCGGAATCACCCACATCTGACACAGAATCACCCACATCTGAATCAGAATCACTGACATCCGGTCCAGAATCATCAACATCTGAAACAGAGTCACCCACATCTGAAACAGAATCACCGACATCTGAAACAGAATCACTGACATCTGAAACAGAATCACCGACATCTGAATCAGAATCACTGACATCTGAATCGGAATCACCGACATCAGAAACAGAATCACCGACATCTGAATCGGAATCACCGACATCAGAAACAGAATCACCGACATCTGAATCAGATTCACCCACATCTGAATCAGAATCACCGACATCCGGACCAGAATCACCAACATCTGAAACAGAATCACCCACATCCGTACCAGAATCACCCACATCTGAAACAGAATTACCCACATCTGAATCGGAATCACCCACATCCGTACCAGAATCACCCACATCTGAAACAGAATCACCCACATCTGAATCAGAATCACCGACATCTGAATCGGAATCACCCACATCTGAACCAGAATCACCGACATCTGAATCAGAATCACCCACATCTGAATCGGAATCACCGACATCTGAATCGGAATCACCCACATCTGAATCGGAATCACCCACATCTGAAACAGAATCACCCACATCTGAATCAGAATCACCCACATCTGAATCGGAATCACCCACATCGGAAACAGAATCACCCACATCTGAATCGGAATCACCCACATCTGAAACAGAATCACCCACATCCGAAACAGAATCACACACATCTGAATCGGAATCACCCACATCTGAATCGGAATCACCCACATCCGGACCAGAATCACCAACATCTGAATCGGAATCACCCACATCTGAATCGGAATCACCGACATCCGGACCAGAATCACCAACATCTGAAACAGAATCACCCACATCTGAAACAGAATCACCAACATCTGAAACAGAATCACCCACATCTGAATCAGAATCACCCACATCTGAATCGGAATCACCGACATCCGGACCAGAATCACCAACATCTGAATCGGAATCACCCACATCTGAATCGGAATCACCGACATCTGAAACAGAATCACCAACATCTGAATCGGAATCACCAACATCTGAAACAGAATCATCCACATCTGAATCAGAATCACCAACATCTGAAACGGAATCACCCACATCTGAATCGGAATCACCAACATCTGAAACAGAATCATCCACATCTGAATCAGAATCACCAACATCTGAAACGGAATCACCCACATCTGAATCGGAATCACCAACATCTGAAACAGAATCATCCACATCTGAATCAGAATCACCAACATCTGAAACAGAATCACCCACATCTGAAACAGAATCACCCACATCTGAATCGGAATCACCCACATCTGAATCAGAATCACCCACATCTGAATCAGAATCACCAACATCTGAAACGGAATCACCGACATCCGTACCAGAATCACCGACATCTGAAACAGAATCACCCACATCTGAAACAGAATCACCCACATCTGAGTCGTCAGAATCACCCACATCTGAATCGGAATCACCGACATCTGAATCGGAATCACCAACATCTGAAACAGAATCACCCAAATCCGTACCAGAATCACCAACATCTGAAACAGAATCACCCACATCAGAATCGGAATCATCCACATCTGAATCGGAATCACCCACATCTGAATCGGAATCACTGACATCCGGACCAGAATCACCAACATCTGAAACAGAATCACCCACATCTGAAACAGAATCACCCACATCTGAATCGGAATCACCCACATCTGAATCAGAATCACCGATATCTGAGTCAGAATCACCCACATCTGAAACAGAATCACCCAAATCGGAATCGGAATCCCCCACATCTGAATCAGAATCACTAACATCTGGGTCAGAATCACCAACATCTGGACCAGAATCACCAACATCTGAGTCAGAATCACCAATATCTGAGTCAGAATCACCAATATCTGAAACAGAATCACCGAAATCCGTACCAGAATCTCCAACATCTGAAACAGAATCACCACACTCTGAACCTGATTCACTAGAACCACGTGCAGGGTCAGGTTTCAATGATGTCCCAGCCCTAGATGTAAGATTTTATAACCTAGACTGGATGAAGTCTATACCTGATGAGACCCCTATCTCAGCTATCTCCATCCCTGGAACACACAAGAGCTTATCATTATATGGAGGAGTATTAATTCAATGTCAAGTTTGGACCTTGAATCAGCAGCTTAAAGTGGGACTGCGATATTTTTACGTGCATGCTGGGTTTAAGTTACCCACCGATAAAGATGTTATTATCCGTGACGGTAACTGGAAACCTTGGGAAAGAATTACAATTGATGATGTCCTCAAAACAATTATCAAATTCCTAAACGACAATAAAAGTGAGACTGTACTTTTAAAACTGACACTGAGTGGGTTTTACATGTCTACAGCTGAACAACATGTAAAGGAATTAATTCAGAGTTACAAAAGTAAAATGTGGACTGAGTTGTCTGTACCAAATATGAAACAGGTGAGGGGCAAGATTGTTTTTCTCCAGAGTGACACCTTCCGCGCAGGACCAAAAACTCTTGAATCTTCTTTGTTTGAAGGTGGCAGGCTGAATAATATTGAAGACAAAGTTAAGAATATGAAGTCACGCTTCTGTAATAATCACATTGTGCTGACTGACAGTGCAGCTTCAACTATGGAGAGTCCTAAATCTTTGGCTCGAACTATTAACAAGAAGTTTAATAAATTTGTGGAACAATATAAGAGAGAACAAGTGAACAAGGACTGCTTAGGTGTGCTGAGCTTGAATTTCCCGAGTGCTGAAATTATTAAGAACATCATTGAGTTGAATCCGTGCAGCTGTGGTCCTGAATCACCGACATCCGGACCAGAATCACCAACATCTGAAACAGAATCACAGACATCTCAATCAGATTCCCCAACATCTGAAACAGAATCACTGACATCTCAATCAGATTCCCCAACATCTGAATCAGAATCACCAACATCCGGTCCAGAATCATCAACATCTGAAACAGAATCACCCACATCTGAAACAGAATCACCGACATCTGAAACAGAATCACTGACATCTGAAACAGAATCACCGACATCTGAATCAGAATCACTGACATCTGAATCAGGATCACCCACACCTGAATCGGAATCACCGACATCCATACCAGAATCACCGACATCTGAAACAGAATCACCCACATCTCAATCGGAATCACCCACATCTGAATCGGAATCACCGACATCCGGACCAGAATCACCAACATCTGAATCGGAATCACCCACATCTGAATCGGAATCACCGACATCCGGACAAGAATCACCAACATCTGAAACAGAATCACCCACATCTGAAACAGAATCACTCACATCTGAAACAGAATCACCGACATCTGAAACAGAATCACCCACATCCGTACCAGAATCACCCACATCTGAAACAGAATCACCGACATCTGAAACAGAATCACCCACATCCGTACCAGAATCACCCACATCTGAAACAGAATTACCCACATCTGAATCAGAATCACCGACATCAGAAACAGAATCACCGACATCTGAATCAGATTCACCCACATCTGAATCAGAATCACCGACATCCGGACCAGAATCACCAACATCTGAAACAGAATCACCCACATCCGTACCAGAATCACCCACATCTGAAACAGAATTACCCACATCTGAATCGGAATCACCCACATCCGTACCAGAATCACCCACATCTGAAACAGAATCACCCACATCTGAATCAGAATCACCGACATCTGAATCGGAATCACCCACATCTGAACCAGAATCACCGACATCTGAATCAGAATCACCCACATCTGAATCGGAATCACCGACATCTGAATCGGAATCACCCACATCTGAATCGGAATCACCCACATCTGAAACAGAATCACCCACATCTGAATCAGAATCACCCACATCTGAATCGGAATCACCCACATCTGAAACAGAATCACCCACATCTGAATCGGAATCACCCACATCTGAAACAGAATCACCCACATCCGAAACAGAATCACAAACATCTGAATCGGAATCACCCACATCTGAATCGGAATCACCAACATCTGAATCGGAATCACCGACATCTGAATCGGAATCACCCACATCTGAAACAGAATCACCCACATCTGAATCGGAATCACCAACATCTGAATCGGAATCACCGACATCTGAATCGGAATCACCCACATCTGAATCGGAATCACCCACATCTGAAACAGAATCACCCACATCTGAATCAGAATCACCCACATCTGAATCGGAATCACCCACATCTGAAACAGAATCACCCACATCTGAATCGGAATCACCCACATCTGAAACAGAATCACCCACATCCGAAACAGAATCACACACATCTGAATCGGAATCACCCACATCTGAATCGGAATCACCCACATCCGGACCAGAATCACCAACATCTGAATCGGAATCACCCACATCTGAATCGGAATCACCGACATCCGGACCAGATTCACCAACATCTGAAACAGAATCACCCACATCTGAAACAGCATCACCAACATCTGAAACAGAATCACCCACATCTGAATCAGAATCACCCACATCTGAATCGGAATCACCGACATCCGGACCAGAATCACCAACATCTGAATCGGAATCACCCACATCTGAATCGGAATCACCGACATCTGAAACAGAATCACCAACATCTGAATCGGAATCACCAACATCTGAAACAGAATCATCCACATCTGAATCAGAATCACCAACATCTGAAATGGAATCACCCACATCTGAATCGGAATCACCAACATCTGAAACAGAATCATCCACATTTGAATCAGAATCACCAACATCTGAAACGGAATCACCCACATCTGAATCGGAATCACCAACATCTGAAACAGAATCATCCACATCTGAATTAGAATCACCAACATCTGAAACAGAATCACCCACATCTGAAACAGAATCACCCACATCTGAATCGGAATCACCCACATCTGAATCAGAATCACCCACATCCGTACCAGAATCACCGACATCTGAAACAGAATCACCCACATCTGAAACAGAATCACCCACATCTGAGTTGTCAGAATCACCCACATCTGAATCGGAATCACCGACATCTGAATCGGAATCACCAACATCTGAAACAGAATCACCCAAATCCGTACCAGAATCACCAACATCTGAAACAGAATCACCCACATCTGAAACAGAATCACCCACATCTGAAACAGAATCACCAACATCTGAAACAGAATCACCCACATCTGAATCGGAATCACCGACATCTGAAACAGAATCACCCACATCTGAATCGGAATCACCGACATCTGAAACAGAATCACCCACATCTGAAACAGAATCACCCACATCTGAATCGGAATCACCCACATCTGAATTGGAATCACCCACATCCGTACCAGAATCACCAACATCTGAAACAGAATCACCCACATCCGTACCAGAATCACCAACATCTGAAACAGAATCACCCACATCCGTACCAGAATCACCAACATCTGAAACAGAATCACCGACATCTGAAACAGAATCACCCACATCTGAATCGGAATCACCGACATCTGAATCGGAATCACCGACATCTGAAACAGAATCACCGACATCTGAAACAGAATCACCCACATCTGAATCGGAATCACCCACATCTGAATCAGAATCACCAACATCTGAAACAGAATCACCCACATCTGAAACAGAATCACCCACATCTGAATCGGAATCACCCACATCTGAATCAGAATCAACCACATCTGAATCAGAATCACCAACATCTGAAACGGAATCACCGACATCCGTACCAGAATCACCAACATCTGAAACAGAATCACCGACATCTGAATCGTCAGAATCACCCACATCTGAATCGGAATCACCGACATCTGAATCAGAATCACCAACATCTGAAACAGAATCACCGACATCTGAATCGTCAGAATCACCCACATCTGAATCGGAATCACCGACATCTGAATCAGAATCACCAACATCTGAAACAGAATCACCCACATCCGTACCAGAATCACCAACATCTGAAACAGAATCACCGACATCTGAATCGGAATCACCGACATCTGAATCGGAATCACCGACATCTGAAACAGAATCACTAACATCTGAAACAGAATCACCCACATCTGAATCGGAATCACCCACATCTGAATCGGAATCACCAACATCCGGACCAGAATCACCAACATCTGAATCGGAATCACCCACATCTGAATCGGAATCACCGACATCTGAAACAGAATCACCGACATCTGAAACAGAATCACCCACATCTGAATCGGAATCACCAACATCTGAAACAGAATCATCCACATCTGAATCAGAATCACCAACATCTGAAACAGAATCACCCACATCTGAAACAGAATCACCAACATCTGAATCGGAATCACCCACATCTGAATCAGAATCACCCACATCTGAATCAGAATCACCAACATCTGAAACGGAATCACCGACATCCGTACCAGAATCACCCACATCTGAAACAGAATCACCCACATCTGAATTGTCAGAATCACCCACATCTGAATCGGAATCACCAACATCTGAAACAGAATCACCCAAATCCGTACCAGAATCACCCACATCTGAAACAGAATCACCGACATCCGGACCAGAATCACCCACATCTGAAACAGAATCACCGACATCTGAAACAGAATCACCCACATCTGAATCGGAATCACCGACATCGGAATCGGAATCACCGACATCTGAAACAGAATCACCCACATCTGAATCGGAATCACCCACATCTGAATCGGAATCACCCACATCCATACCAGAATCACCAACATCTGAAACAGAATCACCCACATCTGAATCAGAATCACCAACATCTGAAACAGAATCACCCACATCTGAAACAGAATCACCCACATCTGAATCGGAATCACCCACATCTGAATCAGAATCAACCACATCTGAATCAGAATCACCAACATCTGAAACGGAATCACCGACATCCGTACCAGAATCACCCACACCTGAAATAGAATCACCCACATCTGAATCGGAATCACCGACATCTGAAACAGAATCACCGACATCTGAAACAGAATCACCCACATCTGAATCGGAATCACCGACATCTGAATCGGAATCACCCACATCTGTACCAGAATCACCAACATCTGAAACAGAATCACTAACATCTGAAACAGAATCACCCAAATCGGAATCGGAATCCCCCACATCTGAATCGGAATCACCCACATCCGTACCAGAATCACCGACATCTGAGTCAGAATCACCGACATCTGAAACAGAATCACCCACATCTGAAACAGAATCACCCACATCTGAATCGGAATCACCCACATCTGAATCGGAATCACCCACATCTGAATCTGAATCACAGACATCCGTACCAGAATCACCGACATCTGAAATAGAATCACCCACATCTGAATCGGAATCACCGACATCCAGACCACAATCACCAACATCTGAAATTGAATCACCAACATCCGTACCGGAATTACCAACATCTGAAACTGAATCACCACCTCATCCTGGATCAGAAAGTCCCAAATCTGATGTTGTAGCCCAAATAAGGAAACTTCTCTGCAACAATCTCAATGTGCTGCCTGGTAGCACAGAGTCACTTATGGTCACTATCAAAACTTTGGCTCTGCGTATTAAAAACTCTGTGGGACAAGACAACCCTTTAAACCAGGGTTGTTTTGGTGTCCTGAGCTTGAAGTTATCGGTTGCTGGAATGATTAAGAATATCAATGAGTTCAAACAGTGCATCTGTGGATCCCGACCTGCAATTAAAACAGAATTACCACTTCCTGAACCAGATTATGGGCCACATCCACCTTTTCTCCCTCAGATCCCTGGCAAAATAGAGCTCAAGCCAGGACTGAAGTGGAGCGGGCGTCGATGCCACAGAGGTTAGATCAAAACTTCAAATGTCTTAAAAAACTAAACTTAAATAAATATATTCATATAAAATAGAAGATGCACCAAACAAAGATGTGTGTCTCACTTGTCCATTGTAGTAGTACAATTCAATATTGATTTGTAGTCATTTTGTTACATGACACGGATGATATTGAAGAAAAGGTTCACATAACATGGAAGTTGTTAAAAAAAAGGGTTAGGGTATTTTGCGGGGTTATTTATCCACCTTTCCAAGCTTGTATGTCATGGTTGATGTTGAGGTAATCACATTTACTTATTGATTAATTAAATAGTTAATTAATTAATTAATTTCAAAAGGCAATAAGAACAGGACCAATTACAATTACAGTAAAAAAATAAATATATGTACACATGGATACATATCTACTAAACTGCCATCTAAACAACCATCTTTTTTCAGAACAGCCTCCAAAGTGATGAAACAAAAAGCAGAAAATGTCAAAACATTTATCATTATTTTTAGATGTTTCCAGCTATCTCAAATCTTGTCTTTGTCAGATATCAACATAACACATCCACGACCTCAGATAGAAAAGTTCTTGGTTGTTTCTAAATGCCATAGCCATGTGGATGTAACATTTCCATTGCCACATTATAAAAAATCCTCATTGACTTTACTGTAATCTATGATATCAAAATGAATCAAGTAAAATGGTGTTATTGGTGCTGTTTTTCTAAGCAATAAAATAATAAATAAATAACTGACCAGATGCAATATGCAAACCATGAATTTACTATCACAGCAAGGAAAAAGGCCAGATTAATCCCAGATTGTGATGTTTAATCTCACTAATGTCTCATTTAAGAAAATATTTTGAATTCTGAAAGAAAAGGCTCATTTTGAGAATAAAGTTCAAATTAAGAGACAGAGTTTAACGAGCAAAATCAGAATTCAGATTTAAAAGAATGTTAAGAGTTTCTGAATCCTCAGTTTAATTTCCCCCCAAATTTTGAGGTTTATTACAGTTTATATTTTTATTCTTTAGTGTCAGAATTATGATTTAAAGCTAAAGAACTGAATGTTTTAACTCAGAGAGGGACTCACATTATTTTCTCACATTTTTCTTATTTCTTATTCTCCTCTAAAGCAGAAACTGATCAAATAAAATTCTGTCTCACCTTTAGAGAGATACACACAAAACGTGTCAAGAGTGAGGCTGTAATTTTAAAGATCCTGGCTGACTGAAGTTTGTGAATTTGTGTTAAAATAACAAAAAAACAATAACTTTTAATTGTATGATAAATACAACAATAGCAATTCATATATCAGCAGCTAAACAAAATATTCTGACTTTTCTCAAATTTTTGCTTTGTGAAATAGTAGATTCTTTTATCTTCAAATGAATCAAAGAAAGGGAAAAAAACACCTTTTGGTTGAACTGCTCATAACTCAGGTCCACACTAAAACCATAATTTGTGAGAAGACGTCACATTCTTTTTTTTAAATGTGGTTATGAGATGAGGAAGTTGAGAACCACTGGCCCAAAAGCTCCAGGCATTTAGTCTGTGATAATTTAATTAAGTGAAAATGTGTTTGTTGCACTGTATTTGCCACTAAATGACTTAATAAAGTGAAAAAGATGAACCCCCTAAGGAGATGACTACATTATTACCTGATCTTGATCTTGATGACGGCTCCTGCCTTAAAAAGCCATTAATATTTCAGTACATTTTGTGCCTTAGAGCTTGTATTTTTATGCCCAGTCAAGACACCAAAGACTTACTTGTGCATACACTGTTGAACAGCTGTTTAAATGCAATCAAGAATTTGGATAAAAAAAATCACTCCCTATCATTGCAGAGTATAGGAAAATTACCCCATTACCTTTCAGAACTGCTCTGTCACCCAGATGGACTTTACCAAGCCCACTCTACTTTTACTTCATGTTCCACAAGTTCGGTCTGAATTTGGAAAAACTGCTTCATTGTTGACCAAAATCTAAATCTGCGTAAATAATAAATAAACCTCAAGAAATACATTATTCACTCCTGTTTCAGTAATGTTTGCTAAAAACTGAAGTGCCCTGCTGTTTTTGGAAATAACATGTTGGAGGCATGTACTAAACGAGTTAGCACTGTTTTAAGGGTCCTGTGAGAATACAGCTGTTGAGGTTTGAGGAGTTCATTCATGAAAGGTTTACTAAACATGGTCCCGACAATATCATTCATTACTGTAAATGGGGAGAAGACACAAACAGAGAGGTGGTTAAATTTGCTATTGAAGACATAGAAACGCTTGTTTTAAAGTGTTTTATAAAATAATTAGTTCACAATTTTTCAAGACTGTCATAAAACAACAGTCACGTGTCTTTATGAAGAGTGAAAAGGTTCCTTGCTATGATCATTCCTCCTGTTCATACTGGCTGTTAAAAGATCCCCTTAAAATGTGATTTCAGTGTAAGTAATGGGGGACAAAATTCAGTGTGTCCACACTGTCATTTAAAAGTTTCTTTGAAGCTTATATGAAGCTACAGCAGTCTGAGTTAATCATATCAAGTGGATATCTGCCACATTTACAGTCTTTTTAACATCAAATTCCCTTTTTGTGTTTCCCTGTTGTGCTGCAGCAGAAGTATCATAACAAAAAGAGCGGCTTTGGAACTAAAAAGACTGTAGCATTGAAACATATCTACTTGATTTGATTAATTTGAATAGCTGACGCTTTATATTAGTTTTAGATAAACTTTTAAATACATTTTTGTACAGAAAGAGGATTGTGGATTTTACAAGTGCAGTATGAAGGGATCTTCCAATGGTCAGTATGAACAGGAAGAAAGATTACAGCAAGAAAAACATGTTTCAGTGTTAATTTGGGCATCTGACTGCTGTTTTAAGACAAAAGTGTGAGCAAATTCTTTAAAATGTACAGTATATTAAAACCAATCAATAATTTTGTTTTAACATATTTAAATGTGCTATTTAAAGGTGACTTGATCACAGCAAATCACTTGAATTCCACTAGAGGCAAAAGCTGAGATGGCATTCATAAACATTAAGGTAGCTACCTTAAGCAGTTTAGCTGGATTTTTTTAATCCTGACTGGATTTCGACAGAAGGCCTAACTCATTCTTCAGAGATAGAAAATACTTTATTGTCATGTCATGCATGAAAATTGTCTTTGGTCTCACTGGTAAGAATAGTATATAAAACACATAGAGTAGATAAAATAAACACATTCATTCCATTACACATAGGACACAGCACATCACATGTACCCCATCAAGTATAAGGCAGAAAGCATTTATAGTGCTGTTCTACTACATGCAATAACTAACTGCTTGACCAAGTTTTTGCTTTGTCAGAATGGATATTTTACAGTTGCAGAATAATCAGTAAGGCTAGCCATGGTTATCTCCCCAGCTAACTTGCACTTTAAATAGTGTATCTTCCCTCCTTTAGCTGCCTTCAATCTTGTCTGTCACACTATGACAGTTTTACATGCTGTTTTCATGTAGCTTATACATTTCCATGTCATAACTGTTATAGGGGCAAAGTGAGATTTAATCTTAATTTTGACCTGTGTAAGTACTGAGCTTTGACTACTCTGTTCTTCAATCCCAAACTGGGAAAACATGTCTTCATGGACTTTGCTTTGTGCACGTAGTCATGTCTGTCCTGTTAAAACAGGAAAGGGTCTTTCAACACAAACATGGAAACTATTATTTCTAAAATATCATTGTAGTTTTAAAATTAAAATTGAGCCCAAACAAAGAAAACATCTTCAAAATATGTGGAAAAGGTGTGTCAACACATTTTTTGACATATTGTGTAGCTGCCTCCACTGACGATGGCAATGATATTTACTAAAATGTTAGTGACAGCCCTTAAAAATCTCACATTATAATTTAATTCAGAAAATGTATGCACTGGACATGCAGTATTTGAAAATAACAACCGCCTTTCTCTCCATGACTGTCCCTGAAGCCATATTTTACTAACTAAACTGTCACGATATGATCTGTTCTCCACTTCTACAATGCCTACGCTTCTTTGTCTCTTATGCCTCACTATAAATGAAAGATTAGAGAGTAGAAACATGCAAATTAAAGTCAAATCATTATGCACACTGTTAGAGCACTTCACTCCAAGGGAGACAATTGCCTGTTTGCCACCGTCATGTTCACAGTTAAAGCTTCTCGAGGATAGCCAAACATTTTACAAACTGACAGCTGAGAAGAAAAATACATCACATCTGGAAAAGAGAGCTGCACAGATGCTGATTGAGTTCACTGGACCATAGATCAGCCATCAAACCAAATATGGAGATCCATCACTACCTGTGGCTTCTCTCTATGTAAGTTTAACCTAATATTGATAATTGTGCTTTTTAAAAAAAATCACTATATCTGCCTGTGTTTGTAGTGTTCATATCCTTTACTTATGTAAAAATACCAGTACAATAATGTAAAATGCTCCATTGCAAACAAAAGTCCTGCAGGGAGATACATAATCCTGCATAAGCATTAGCAGCAAAATGTAGTTCAATAATTATTGTAAAAGCCAAAAACTTTGGAAACCACTGGTTTCATCTTCAACAATGTGTTGCATTTTAAAAGCTTGTTATCTCATCAATTATGTGAAACCTTTATCTGAAAAGTAACTAAAGCCATTGAATAAATGTAGTGCAGCAAATAATGCAACATTTCCCTCTGAGATATACAGCACTTGAATAAATACTTAGTACTTACTTTCCACCACTGGCCTATGCTACCTAATATTAATTAACAGCAAGGATTCCTGATTATCTATTTTCCTATTGTTTTTGTTTTGTTCTTAATTAAATCTTTACTACTATTATTATTATTATTATTATTATTAGTTGTTATAATTTCTCAAGAAATATTAAAACAACTATCACGTCTCCCTCCTCCTAGAATAACCACCTGTTCAGGTGCAGGGAAAGGTTTCAATGATGTCTCAGCCATAGATCCAAGGTTTTATAACCTAGACTGGATGAAGTCTATACCTGATGAGACCCCTATCTCAGCTATCTCCATCCCTGGATCACACAAGAGCTTATCATTACATATATGTCAAGTTTGGCCCTTGGATCAGCAGCTTAAAGTGGGACTGCGATACTTGGATGTTCATGCTGGGTTTAAGTTCCTCACCGATAAAGATGTTATTATCCGTGACGGTAACTGGAAGCTTTCGCAAAGAATTACAATTGATGATGTCCTCAAAAAAATTGTCAAATTCCTAAACGACAATAAAAGTGAGACTGTACTTTTAAAACTCACTATAGGTGGGGTTTACATGTCTACAGCTGAACAATATATAAAGGAATTAATTCGGGAGTACCAAAGTAAAATGTGGACTGAGTTGTCTGTACCAAATATGAAACAGGCGAGGGGCAAGATCGTTTTTCTCCAGAGTGACACCTTCCGTAAAGGACCAAAAACTCGTAAATCTTCTTTTTTTGAAGGTGACAAGCTGAACAATATTGAAGCCAAAATAATGAAGTCACACTTCTGTAATGATCACATTGTGCTGACTGACACTGCGGAATCAAAAAATCCTAAATCTTTGGCTCGAACACTTAACAAGAAGTTTAATAACTTTGTGGAACAACATAAGAAAAACCCAAAGAACAAGGGCTGCTTAGGTGTGCTGAGCTTTAACTTCCCGAGTGCTGAAATGATTAAGAACATCATTCAGCTGAATCCGTGCAGCTGTGGTCCTGGATCAGGATCACCAACGTCTGAAGCGGGGCCGACAACGTCTAAACCAGAAACACCAACGTCTGAAGCGGGGCCGACGACACCTGAAACAGAATCACCAACGTCTGAAGCGGGGCCGACGACACCTGAAACAGAATCACCAACGTCTGAAGCGGGGCCGACGACACCTGAAACAGAATCACCAACGTCTGAAGCGGGGCCGACAACACCTGAAACAGAATCACCAACGTCTGAAGCGGGGCCGACGACACCTGAAACAGAATCACCAACGTCTGAAGCGGGGCCGACGACACCTGAAACAGAATCACCAACGTCTGAAGCGGGGCCGACGACACCTGAAACAGAATCACCAACGTCTGAAGCGGGGCCGACGACACCTGAAACAGAATCACCAACGTCTGACGCGGGGCCGACGACACCTGAAACAGAATCACCAACGTCTGAAGCGGGGCCGACGACGTCTGAAACAGAATCACCAACGTCTGAAGCGGGGCCGACGACACCTGAAACAGAATCACCAACGTCTGAAGCGGGGCCGACGACACCAGAAACAGAATCACCAACGTCTGAAGCGGGGCCGACGACACCTGAAACAGCATCACCAACGTCTGAAGCGGGGCCGACGACACCTGAAACAGAATCACCAACGTCTGAAGCGGGGCCGACGACGTCTGAAACAGAATCACCAACGTCTGAAGCGGGGCCGACGACGTCTGAAACAGAATCACCAACGTCTGAAGCGGGGCCGACGACACCTGAAACAGAATCACCAACGTCTGAAGCGGGGCCGACGACACCTGAAACAGAATCACCTACGTCTGAAGCGGGGCCGACGACACCTGAAACAGAATCACCAACGTCTGAAGCGGGGCCGACGACACCTGAAACAGAATCACCAACGTCTGAAGCGGGGCCGACGACGCCTGAAACAGAATCACCAACGTCTGAAGCGGGGCCGACGACGTCTGAAACAGAATCACCAACGTCTGAAGCGGGGCCGACGACACCTGAAACAGAATCACCAACGTCTGAAGCGGGGCCGACGACACCTGAAACAGAATCACCAACGTCTGAAGCGGGGCCGACGACACCTGAAACAGAATCACCAACGTCTGAAGCGGGGCCGACGACACCTGAAACAGAATCACCAACGTCTGAAGCGGGGCCGACGACACCTGAAACAGAATCACCAACGTCTGAAGCGGGGCCGACGACACCTGAAACAGAATCACCAACGTCTGAAGCGGGGCCGACGACACCTGAAACAGAATCACCAACGTCTGAAGCGGGGCCGACGACACCTGAAACAGAATCACCAACGTCTGAAGCGGGGCCGACGACACCTGAAACAGAATCACCAACGTCTGAAGCGGGGCCGACGACACCTGAAACAGAATCACCAACGTCTGAAGCGGGGCCGACGACACCTGAAACAGAATCACCAACGTCTGAAGCGGGGCCGACGACACCTGAAACAGAATCACCAACGTCTGAAGCGGGGCCGACGACACCTGAAACAGAATCACCAACGTCTGAAGCGGGGCCGACGACACCTGAAACAGAATCACCAACGTCTGAAGCGGGGCCGACTACACCTGAAACAGAATCACCAACGTCTGAAGCGGGGCCGACGACACCTGAAACAGAATCACCAACGTCTGAAGGGGGGCCGACGACACCTGAAACAGAATCACCAACGTCTGAAGCGGGGCCGACGACACCTGAAACAGAATCACCAACGTCTGAAGCGGGGCCGACGACACCTGAAACAGAATCACCTACGTCTGAAGCGGGGCCGACGACACCTGAAACAGAATCACCAACGTCTGAAGCGGGGCCGACGACACCTGAAACAGAATCACCTACGTCTGAAGCGGGACCGACGACACCTGAAACAGAATCACCAACGTCTGAAGCGGGGCCGACGACACCTGAAACAGAATCACCAACGTCTGAAGCGGGGCCGACGACACCTGAAACAGAATCACCTACGTCTGAAGCGGGACCGACGACACCTGAAACAGAATCACCAACGTCTGAAGCGGGGCCGACGACACCTGAAACAGAATCACCAACGTCTGAAGCGGGGCCGACAACACCTGAAACAGAATCACCAACGTCTGAAGCGGGGCCGACGACACCTGAAACAGAATCACCAACGTCTGACACGGGGCCGACGACACCTGAAACAGAATCACCAACGTCTGAAGCGGGGCCGACGACACCTGAAACAGAATCACCAACGTCTGAAGCGGGGCCGACGACACCTGAAACAGAATCACCAACGTCTGAAGCGGGGCCGACGACACCTGAAACAGAATCACCAACGTCTGAAGCGGGGCCGACGACACCTGAAACAGAATCACCAACGTCTGAAGCGGGGCCGACGACACCTGAAACAGAATCACCAACGTCTGACACGGGGCCGACGACACCTGAAACAGAATCACCTACGTCTGAAGCGGGACCGACGACACCTGAAACAGAATCACCAACGTCTGAAGCGGGGCCGACGACACCTGAAACAGAATCACCAACGTCTGAAGCGGGGCCGACAACACCTGAAACAGAATCACCAACGTCTGAAGCGGGGCCGACGACACCTGAAACAGAATCACCAACGTCTGACACGGGGCCGACGACACCTGAAACAGAATCACCAACGTCTGAAGCGGGGCCGACGACACCTGAAACAGAATCACCTACGTCTGAAGCGGGGCCGACGACACCTGAAACAGAATCACCAACGTCTGAAGCGGGGCCGACGACACCTGAAACAGAATCACCTACGTCTGAAGCGGGGCCGACGACACCTGAAACAGAATCACCAACGTCTGAAGCGGGGCCGACGACACCTGAAACAGAATCACCAACGTCTGAAGCGGGGCCGACGACACCTGAAACAGAATCACCAACGTCTGAAGCGGGGCCGACGACACCTGAAACAGAATCACCTACGTCTGAAGCGGGGCCGACGACACCTGAAACAGAATCACCTACGTCTGAAGCGGGGCCGACGACACCTGAAACAGAATCACCAACGTCTGAAGCGGGGCCGACGACACCTGAAACAGAATCACCTACGTCTCAACCGGGGCCAACGGCATCTGAACCAGAACCACCAACACCTCAGCCAGAACCACCCACATCTCAACTCCCACTTCCTCCTTCACCAGAAAATCCTGATTCTGAAGGTGGACCAGCACCTAAACTAAAATTACCACTTTCTAAATCTGAATTTGGGCCACATCCACCTTTCCTCCCTCAGATCCCTGAGAAAATAAAGCTCAAGCCAGGACTGCAGTGGAGAGCGCGTCGATGTCACAGAGGTTAAATCAAAAAGTGTTTTACTGTGAAGATAAAATGTAGACACTGTTGTTTTGTTTTTTCCTGAAAGTCTAAATAAATCAAATCAGATCTTTAATTTATCATCTTTTCCTTCAATGTCCACTTGAATCATTGGCAAACGTGAATGTATCGACAAGCTAGCACGACATAGTTGAACCAATGATTCCTTAGGTTATCTAGTTTCATATGATATCATTATCTTCGATCTGCCTTTACAGAAATACAGAAGTCCCTGATGGTCTCTGAGGGTTAAAATATTTGATATAATACTTGTCCAATGTAGTACTACAATTCAATATTGATTTGTAGTCAAGAAAAGGTTCACACAACATGGAAGCTGTTGAAAAAAAAATGAGTATAACTTTGGGAAGTTATTTATCTCCCTTACCAAGCTAGCATGAATGTCAATGGTTCCTGGTCATATACTGTAGTTATCCATATGATACCATCTTCAGTTATTTTAAAACATGAATAATCTCATTTATTTATTTATTTTTCAGCCAAGCGTTCCAGTCAGCAGTACCTAAGCTTTGGAACAGTCTCCCAATTAGTCTTGGTAAGCTTTTAAAAAGCAGTTAAAAACCAATCAGATAGCATTAAACTAGCATGTGTAATTTTAAGTTTTAATTTATGTCTGTTTCTCTTCATGTGTTTTATCGGTTGTTTATCTTTGTTTTATTTATTGGACTGGGAGGCATTTTGAAATTGGTGCCTGTGAAAGGTGTAATTTAAATAAACTTTACTTACTTACACAGGATGGCAGAAATATGGGTCCCAAAAACGCTTTTTTTGCCCTGCGGCCCCCTAGTGGATTAATCCAGCTCTGAAATAAATATAATATGGTTATATTATGGTTTCATACTGCTCAGTGCAAATCATGTGTTTTCTTTTGACATAGATTGATGGCATAAATGTTATACATTAATTTAGAGAACTTCAGGACATTTTTGATGCAGAAATTGCAACATTGAACTGGCCACTAAAAGCTGTAGCCTACAGACTTTAATTGAGCCTATTCTTTTATTTTAAATGATTTCATATGAGTTTACAACTAAAGTAGGAAACTAAAAATAAAACAGCCAAGGTTTTAAATTATTGTATTTAATTCTGTTAGTATTTTTTCGTGAGTTAATTCTTACCAAGACGCTCAATTTTTACACGTATTAAATTTCTCAGTGCTCGTATTTATTTGTGCGTAATTGACAGCAGATAAATGGAGCTAGTGACCGTTTGTATTGCACTAATCAGACTTTTCAGGGATCCCAGCATGTGACTTGGCCTCACCTCCACCCTGCTGTTGTTTGCTGATGTCAAGAAAAAGAAAAAACCCAACTTCCTCGTACCGACTCATATGCGTAAAGGAAGACTCGCGTCGCCACAAGCTCAAGCTGTGATCGACCCTTCACTAGGAAAACCTGAGCGAAAAGACACATTTGTGATTTTTAAAGACACATATAACGAGCAGGTAAGTTTATCTTTATTATTTTGTTGAAGCTGACGTTGAGGAGGAAACAGTAGGGGCAAGTTTGTTTGGAAAATTAAAGCGTTATCCTCTGAAGATGACTTGGCAAAACTTCTGTCTTCTGTCTGTTCTTATGTTTTTCTGCTGTTTTATTCTAGACTACAATAAAGCCAAGGTTTCCTTAACAATAGCTAGTTGTGTATGACAGCTACACAGATTCAGCATGTTGGTGTCATGTTTGACATGGAATAAGTACTCGTAGTAGACAGTCACCACTCAAATTAGGCAGCAGTGAATCTCTTAAATGTTATGGATGATCGGGTTACAGAGAAGCAAACACTGTGGTCAGGATTTAGAAGATCTATTAATTAAATAAGTTAGTCAATAGAGTATTAAATCTGCAGTTATGTTTGATGATTGATTGGTTAATTATGTATTGGTTATTTAAGTCATTTACCAAACATTAACTGGTTCCATTCTGTCAAATGTGAGGATTTATTGATTTATTGATTTGATTTTTTTTATTTATACAAGTAGTCAAAAAGTCTTCGACCACTTTCCCATTCAAGTGATTAGGTGAGCGAGACGTTTAAATCCCACTGTATATCATTGTAGACTGAATATATTAGTGTTTTTGGCGTTTGATTGAAACAGTTTCAGTGTATGTGTCATTTTTTCCCATTTTCTTCAGTTTTATAGACATAATGTTCTGATTAGGAAAACAAAATAATGTTATATGAAATAGAAAGAATCATAAAAAGTTATTTTTTATTATTATGTATCCTGCTGGTTATTTTCCCAATCACTCAATGAATCACCAGGCCAGATTAAAAAAAAAAAAAGTCAGACTATAGTGTAAAATGTTCACCGCAGTTTCCGTGAGCCCAGGGCGTCTTCAAATTGCCTCAACCAACAGTCCAAAACAGAAAGATATTTAGTTTATTGTCACAGGGTAAGAAAATGAACAGAAGCCAAAGCCAGTTAATCAAAATGATTGAATGACTAATCGATTCACCAACTACTTCATTTATCTTTTTATAGGAAAATATTTTCACTTTTTAGAATATTTTCATTACAAAGTAAAAGTGAATGTTCAGCACATGTTCAGCACATGTTCAGCACAATGGACTCATTAAACCCATAGCAACGTTTATTTTCAAACAGGTGGAACATGAACGGGCTGCACTGAAGAGGAAGAGATGAATGCTGATGTCACTTTCTTCCCAGCTGTACACCCATGGACTAAAATCCCCAACACGAGCTCTCCGTACCTCACAGTTCAAAACTCATTCTGTTCTACTAGTGAGAGAATGGAGCCCGGCGGGCGTCGTGTTGCCCAAGACGAGCCTGACCCATTCCTCCATCAGCTGGACTCCCAGCTGGACTTCTTCCACAAGCTCGGGTACAGCACAGCACAGGTCCAGGCGGTTCAGAAGAAGTATGGCCCTACTATGGACACAGATAAGGTTCTAGGTGAACTGGTAAGGATCGGGGCCGGCACGGAGGTGGCCAAACAGGGGCCTGTGACAGTGTCAGTGCTGGTGCCCAGAGGAGACATCCGGACTCCAAGTCCCACCCTGCTGATGCCTGTCACTGTCACGTCTCCCCAAAGCAGAGAGGAAATCAGTGAGGACAAAGATGCCCTGAGACCCATTGTTATAGATGGGAGCAATGTGGCCATGAGGTAAGAAACTCAAAAAAAATGTTTACATTTAAGAAAAAAAAAGAAGGTAATTTTTCAAGCATAAATGTCAAAAATCACCAGTTGTAGCTTCCAAAATATGATGATTTGCTGCTTTTTTTGTTTCAAATCATTACAGAACTGAATATCTCTGGATTTTGAACTGTGGAAATTGTGATATGTGACATTTTCAACTATTTTCTTATACCAAATAACCTCATCCATAATGAAAATAATGGTTTATTGGAAGGCTTTATTGAAATCTCTTTTCTTTAACCTTTCCCGTACCTGTTTATGGCTTCAGGGCAGGTAGAGTTGTGACATGCAAAGCACTTGTGCCGCTTCGTTTGCTTAAGGAAAGCTTGAACATTCTTTGTTTTTACTCATTTGCATGTTACAGTTACTGTAATTATCGTGATCTGTTACTTAAAAGCCTGTTTATTTAACGTTTCATGTGATGAGGACGGACTTCACAGTACAGATTTGCCAAAAGTGACAATTACACGCTTGTCGAAATGTCACCAGTGAAAGTAACACCACGTTCTGATATTTAATCTCTCACCTGAAGTCACCTGATAATTTACCCTCAGTTTCCTTTGGAAACAATGTTGCTAATTGATGACCTATTGCTCAAAGCAGATTTGCCTGATCTGCAACTAGGGGAGCCTCCACCTTGACTAACTAACTTCAATATGACAGCTTGTATTTTGCTTATATTGAGTCAAGATATAGATTGGGATTTTGTGATTAGTGTTTTATAAATTGAGATATTAATGATCTCTCTGTGGACAATCAGAGGATACCAACACAAATTAAACTAAAATATTAGTAACACATTTAACTTTTTCAACATTTAATTTCTTAAATTAACTAAATAGATTTGATTTTATTAAGAGTGTAACTTAGTCATCAGTTATTAGCATGTACTACTGCTACTAATCAAACATGACTAGGATACTACAGTTACTCTAGCAGCTCTGCACTTGTGTCTCATTCATCTCATATCAGATACGTTTATGGCACCAACCTTCGATACTTCGATAACGAGTTGCAAAAAAATGTCTCATTCAGTACCATATTTCGATACCTAGCAGAAGCAGAGCTGTCAGAAACATCTATCTGTAGCTGTAGGTAGTTAAACCCAAGACATGAATGTCTTTGCAAAATGTTGAGACAGTCTACCCAAAACCACAAATATCAATCAATATTTTGACACAAGAGGAAAAGTCAGGAGATCACCAAAGATATCAGGGTTCATCCTCTGGGCACCATGAATGTCTCTACAAAATGTTTTGCCAATCCATCCAATAGATATAAGATAAGATAGATTTTATTTATCATTCAGATTATACACTATACAGTGCACATCCAAAAGAAACTTTGTAGCAATGGCTCAAAATAGTACAGTATATTAATAATAATAATAGTATATTAAAAAGGTGCTGATATCAAAACTTATAAAACAGGGGGAAATTTAAAAAAAAACAACCCATTTTGAGTGGGTAGGTGGGGGGTAGTTCAACAATCTGATGGCTAGGGGGGAGAAAACTGTTGCAGAATCCGGCTGTTCTGCTACAAATGCTTCCCAGAGGCCAGCAGGGAGAACAGTTAACTCATCTAGTGGACACTATGAATGGGTGTCCCAAATTACAATCTAATAGTTGTTCAGATATTTCAGTCTGCACCTTTAGTGGTGTCCTAACTGACCCAACAGACCAACCATTACACACTGCTAGCATGGTTAATAATGAGAAGTCAGAACCTACTTTCAGAGGTCTCAGCTTCTAAACCTAAATGATGCATTTTTTATGACGGGAAATTGCATTTGCATTGCACAACGTTGCACAAGGCCTGAGGTGCAGTTTGCCATGAATGGCATTTACTCAATGGGACGATACACCATATTTGAAAACACCACTGCAAATTCATCCAACTGTTGACTTTAATGTTTCCCAGGACAGTCTGCCTATTGCCCCTAAAAAAACAAACAAAATAAATTCGGCCTCTTCTAATCTAGAAAAGAAGGTTGTCATAAAGTTTAAAGACAAGCACAAACTGTTATTCTGTGCTCAGCTTTTAGGACACTTTTGCCCATCCTCATAACTTCAAACAACAATTTGAGGGTTAAGACCTGGTTTCAAGGTGAAGGTTAGAATGAAGTTTAGGTTCAATGTAGGGTAAAGGTTGGGTTTAGGCATTTAGTTGTGATGCAAATGCCCTCACAAGGATATAAAGACTAGTATTTGTGTGTGTATGCATAGTTACGTCCACACCTCCCTGTCCTGACGTTCCCAGCCAGGCATGCCCGTACAGACACATTGTAGACTGGCTGCTCAAGTATGCAAATCAGAGCAGGTACTGTATTTGAATGTCTTCTTGTTTCCTTTAAAGTCAGCACTGCTTACAAAGAAAGATCTCATTTCAACAGGAACCGGCATGACGGCATTTCACCCCCCAGCCTATGAGTTATCCTTCCTTGTTCTCTCACTTGCCTCGGTCTTAATTGTGACGTGTCCAAAAACACCCTAAAGGCTCCAAACATGCATATTTTGCTCAGTGTCATATTTTAACAGTAGCTGCTGCAGTCAGTTTGCAGCAGGGTATCATGTTCTTACATTTGGAAATGTTCTCAGTTTAGATGCTCTGATATTATTGTTTAAACACTGATACAGCTTTCCAGGAAGGCTATTAAGTGGAATAAAAACTGTTACTTGATGGAGGTGAAAAAAACTTGATCTGATTTTAGTCTAATGGGAAATATATTCTTGCAGATCCTCTATTATAGCCTGGATGGTATGTTTTACAGCTGAAATTATTGGTCTATTTTAAACAAACTTTTTAACAATAAGTTGATGCAAATCTTTTTTTCCCCCATCATTTAAACCTTTACTGGCAAGAGACCTGAAACATTAAAAAGACAAAAAAACATTTTAAAAAACTAACATACTAACTTACTAACTAACTAATTTACTAACTTACTAACTTACTTACTAACTTACTAATTTACTAATTTACTAACTTACTAACTTACTAATTTACTAACCAGTCCTGTTGTTATTTGCAGCTCCGTTCCATTTCTCCCAAATTTTTCAAGTTGTGCTTCTTTAAGTCTCTAAAATATGTATCAACATTTATTGAACCATAACAAGCCATCGGTACCATGCCAGGGCTGCTACCTTTCCCCAGGCCCTTAAAACCACTTTTTCATCTTGCTGTGAATAGTGATGTTGGCTAATATCTCACGCTTATAATAATGATAATGATAATGGTGAGAAAGAGAGCTTCATACTATCGCTTTTGTGTTACAATAAGTATTATTGTATTTGTTGCAGCACTTTATATGCCATTTACCAAAACAGGTATTTTCTGACATTTTCAACAAATATGAGTGATCTCCATCATATGATCCACTCAGACATCTATTTATCTGCTAGGTCTCCATATGAAGCTCTCTTTCCTGTTTCTCTTTGTACTTATCATTAATGTTCAATCATTGATGAAGTGTTAATTATTTTTGGGCAAAGGTACCTGAAAATAACCACTCCCTGCTTTTCAAATTTGAATATATGCTTGTTGTCTTCATTTTTCTATGACTGTAAATGAAATACATTACAATTTTGGACTATTAAGTGATTTGTCACTTTGAGCTTTAAGAACTTGTGATTGACATTAGGTATACTTTCGTTAACTAAACCCATCAAACAAGTAGCGTTGTTCTTTTGTATTCCTCATATTTACATGGCATGTTATGATGTGGTGTACTGATAAGTACTGTGGTGTAGTATTAACATCAAAGTTGTGTTTCTGTCATTGTTCCAAACTGACTCAGGGCAGCTGTCAGCTGCAGTACAGGACACTGGTTAATTGTTCAAGTGTCAGTGTTTCCTACTTTATCATTCATGTTTTCTGCTTTCCATTTATCCATTCAGCCATGGGAACAAGGAAGTTTTCTCTTGTCTGGGAATCCAGTTGGCTGTGAACTTCTTCCTGGATAGAGGTCACACTCAAATCACTGTGTTTGTTCCCTCATGGAGAAAGGAGCAGCCGAGGCCGGATGTTCCCATTACAGGTACAAAGATGGGGATTTACATTTTTTAATGTTGCCTACTTCCGTCTCTACTTGGTGCTTTAGATCACATAACATTGGCCTCATTGTTAATTGCTGTGAGGTCTGATTATAGGTATAAAATAGGTCAACTTGTGTTCTGGGAAGTTTTAAAGGGAGATGTATCACATCAGTTAGATATTTTATAGTAATAAAACAAGGGTGGTAATGGTGATAATGGGCTGATAATTTAAAGACAAAACAATTCATAGAGAAATAATCAAGGCAGAATAATCAATAACAAAAATAATTGTTAGTTAGCAGCCCTAATACTGGTTTTCAGTTTTCACATAGCCAAAATTTAAAAGCTGTTTGCTATGGTGCAATTGCTGATTCTCAGCCTGAGCTGTGTTACTCAAAATGGGAAATACCCAACGTAGTTTTTTTTTCCAATTGGTAAGTAAATGAGCTTCATCTTTGATCTATGTGGCTGTATCTCAAAAGATACAAATGCAGGGTTTTTCCAATGGTTTGTGATACAGAAAGATAACAAAGATAACTATTTGAATTGCCAGTGCACTCTGCACAGTCCTAACCAGAACATGGTTGCTTTATGAAGACGAACAGATTGCTCACGCTGATAAATTGTTTTGTTGCAGGGTGTACTGTTTAGGGCCCTTGTTTAATATTTAACTAGGTTAAATCTGCCTGCTGGGAAAGACCCAAATTAAAATGCTACTGTAGCTTTCTTTGGTAAGTAAAGTAAAATAAGAAAAGGAATGGTGTGTTTGATTTACTTAACAAAAACTTCATGTGACTTTATGTTGGTGTACAGATCAGCACATCCTGCGAGATCTGGAAAAGAGGAAGATTCTGGTGTTCACACCATCGCGACGTGTTGCAGGCAGACGGGTTGTTTGTAATGATGACTGCTTCATTGTCCAGCTGGGCTACGAGTCTGATGGCATCATAGTGTCCAACGACATGTACCGTGATCTTCAGGGAGATAAGCCGGAGTGGAAGCGCTTCATTGAGGAGAGGCTGCTGATGTACTCCTTCGTCAATGACAAGTGAGTTCTGACGTCTTGATTTGGGGCTTCCCTCTCTGCTTCTGTCCTGGAATGTAACGCAGATACATACATAAATGAGTCAAAATGGAAGGCAAAGAGTGAAGCTGTAAAGGAAAAAGTCAGTTGCACTTTTAGACTAATTGAATTTCACCCTAATGTAGGTTTATGCCTCCTGACGATCCACTGGGCCGACATGGACCAACACTGGAGAACTTCCTGCGTACATTTCCAAAGACTCAGAAAAAACAGCCATGCCCTTATGGTAAGAGAGCACATTACTGGTCCTGCCTGGTATTTTTTTTAAATAGTACAGTATAAGACACAAATGACAAATGTTGTATGCTTATTTTTCCTTAACAAGACTAAGAATCTACAACTTTATCAGTGGCTCTGTAAACTGTACTAATGATTATCTTGGTGATTATATTGCCATGATGATGAAGGTTATGTAACTTTTAAGGAGGTGACTTTAGTAACTTTATCATTTAAATGCTCATTTTAACCCAAACCATGTGGTTTTATGTCTAAACTTACCAGTCCTTAACCATTGTTAAACACTGTTCTGACTGACAGGGGGAAAAAGTAAGCAAAGATACTTTCTTAACTCTACTTTCAGTTGAAATATATTAGTTTGAAATGCATGGTGAGAGTGACTGTTTTACAAACTGCCTTGAGACTGTTGAAAAGTCAGTTGATCACTAAAGTTAATACAGTTCACCCTGAGGGAGACATACATATCTGTGTCAAATTTCATTGCACTGCATCCAAAACCTGTTGAGACATTTCACTTAAAATTAAAAAATGTGAGCCTCATGATAGCAGAATTCATCCTCTTGGCACAAGGAATGTGTACAAATCTGTATGGGAATCCATCCTGTAGTTATTTACTCTCAGCACAGCAAATCTCAGCACAAATTCTTATGTTTTCTGCTTTATTTAGGAAAGAAATGCACCTATGGGATCAAGTGCAAATTCCACCATCCCGAACGAGCCAAACAGTCCAATCGCTTGCTTGCTGAGAGGCACCCCTCCACTGCTCAGAAACAGCCTTCAGCTCGCTCCAGTCCTGTGCCGGGCCAGAGCCTCTTATTAGTGGAGGATATGGCAAAGAAACTGAGTTTGGGAACCGAGACTGGCTCCTTGAAGAAAGATCATAAAAATGAAAATGTGGCTCATGTGAAAGTGAGTCACCGCTCCAGCAAGAGGGCCCCATCTAGAAAGGAGAAAAGCAGCCTACACTGTCCATCTGACCAGGGCTCTGTGCAGCATGGTGGCTCTCAGGAGCAGCTAGATTCAGGGTTAGGCTCCATAGAAAGCCAGACAATGGAGGCTCCCTGGAACCAAACAACCCACAGGCAACAGTACAGCCTTCCTAGAAGTGTACCGTGCAGCTGCTGCTCACATGGACCTCCTTCTCTGGGGACCACACCAGCCTTCCAGCATCACAGCATCGGGCCGGTCAGCAGCCACAGCTCTGATATGATACCCTATGGTCAGCCTCATTACGCCAGCTATGGTGCATACCCAGTCAACGTGACTGCTTACAGTCAACCAACAAGTTTCCAGCACAGCGGAGTCTACAGCTGCCCGCAGCAGCCATACTGGTCTGATCCAGCTGTACTGGTCCATCCTCCAGCAGTTCATAGCCTGCCGGGGGAGCGCTCACCATGGGAGCCTCCACAGAGGACACAATCAAATCCCAGCAGGGAGGAGAGAGAAGTTGTCCGGAAAAAGCTCCTGGCTATCTTCAGTGCCCAGTTGGTGGACATGGCCATGGACAGGTTTCCTCATCTGTTGGACCCACAAGTATTGGCTGCTGAGATCCTCATGCTGCAGAGTCAGAGCAGGATGAGATGAGTCCAGCGCCAGTCTAAACCCATGTCTTTCAAGGGAGAGACTGCATGAAACATAAGTTTGTGTATTTTTGTATTGTGGTATCCACCTTGCTATAAACTGTATTTAATACTTTGGAACTATGTTATATTATAAGTTGTCTCCGTGGACCGGATAAGAGGCATTATGTAGTTGATACAAATTGTATCTTTATTTAAAATTGTAACAGGAAAAAGTGGATTTCAGGGACTAAATGGGATTAAAGGGGTAGCACCCACAAAATGTAATTCATGTCATATTGGCACTGCATACATTTACGCCTTCATAGTCAACTATTGCAAAGGGTGTGGCAATAATTCACAGGTATGAGCCCTGCAGTTATACAATGATGATATATGATTCATATAGACATCTATGCAAAACCTTGTTGTACCATCTCAAAAACATCTCTGAACTCCGCCCCTCTCTAAGCCTGTTAGATGTAGAGAAACTTGTCTTTATCTCCTCAAGACTGGACTAGTGCAGTGCGCTCTTCACTGGGATTCCTGGCAGGAGCATCTAGAAGCCCCAGTACATGCCGAACAGCACTGCCAGGATCCTGATGAGAGTGCGAAAACACAAACTCGCAACACCAAAGTCTTGCTTATTGCACCTTCTGCAGCCTTCTGCAGCACAGACCCCAAAGTCTCTTAAAAAAGACCTAAAAACCTTTCTGTTCAGGAAGGCTTTTTCATTTTAACCTGTTATTTATATTGTGTTTATGTTATGTATTTTATGTTTTTAAAGCTGTAGCACTGTAAATAAAAAGTGCGGTACAAACTAAATTTATTACTATTATTTATGTTAGGTTATTGTGATGCACAATTAATAAAGGTAGTTCTTCTTATTATTTATAATATTGACTTTGTCCATATTGCCCAGACTTGTCAGTACACTTACTTGTATTATGTTACTGTATATCTACAGTAACAGTTATTACTATAGATGCCTCACTGTTATGAGTCCAGATATAATTCTTTTATGACATAAATTATGATAAATTAGATGTAACTATTCAGCTTTTTGGCATCAAACCCAAAATTATCAGTTGAAGACAATTGTTGAAGATGGTTTCATAATACATTTGTCAGTGTTTTACAGCTAGATTTATATTGTTAACAAGAGCAATTGACTGATGATTCATGGAGCATAACAATACTGGATTGTTTTTATTGGAGTGTTGAGCAACAGTTATGAATGTTACTGTTATTGAATACAATAAACATTTGCAATTTTTCTGTCATGGAGACACATGATTGACTCTGTTAGTTCAGGATCCAGTGTGTGTGTGTGTGTGTGTGTGTGTGTGTGTGTGTGTGTGTGTGTGTGTGTGTGTGTGTGTGTGTGTGTGTGTGTGTGTGTGTGTGTGTGTGTGTGTGTGTGTGTGTGTGTGTGTGTGTGTGTGTGTGTGTAAGAAAGCTTGTCAGAACCATGACTTGGGGGTCAACCCGAGTCTTGTCTGCACAAGTAAATCCTGCAGTTTCCTTCAACTTCCCAGCAGCGCAGTTTAGAAACACGTGCCCTTACAGTAAGTTTCCATGCTAGAGGCTTTTTCTGTGTCTAGGCCAGTAACTACCGTAAGTTTTTTTCATTATCAATTGATCTGCCAGGTATTTTCTTTTCAGTTGTTTGGGCTATAACATGTCAGATAATAGTGAAAAAGGCAGAACTAAAAAAAAAAAAGGAATAGATGATTCAAACTTAATTATTAACACATTTTATTGTCAATTGACTAATCAGCTGAGCAATTGAGCTATTGACTTGAGCTCCATTTGTATGATTAAAAAGATTATATACAATTAATTAAGTATCTCTAATGTAGCCATAATGATGCAGATATTTGGTCATTTAATTGTTCTGTTTACAAAGTGCAGCATGTAGTAGGTGTATTTTAAAATGAGGAAGGAAGGAAATGTATTGTCTTCACCATGCAGCATGAAAAAAACAAGATGAAATAGTACAAAAACTGGACATTGTATCAATGACATAATTTAAATGCAAATACTGGACTATAAAATAAAATGTAGGCTTTAAAACTGTAGCTAGTAACTAAGTGTCAGATAAATATAGTGGAGTAAAAAGTTCAGTTTTTGGCATTGAAGTGTAGTGTGGAGTCGAAGTAAGAAGTAGAAGAAAATTCAAGTAAAATACAAGCATCTATATGCAAACCAGCTGAAGTGTATGCATATGTATACAGTACATGCAAATATGTTGGTTTGCTCTTAAACATCCCTTCTATGCAGTCTGAAAACATTAAGTGTCAATAGTTGTGCAGGTTAAACAAACATTTTGAGTTGTCAAAACCTGTCATACAACACTAAACCACATTAATGCTACAAACCGCAACTAACCCACAAAAAAGATCATGCTCAAGGAAACCAGAACAGGCCAAGTTTTTATAATCAAATTAAGTCTGTTGTAAGAGGATTAGACAGATCATATTTTATCAGATGATCTGAGTTGGTTACTCACTGACTCTTTTGGCACTTAAATGGTTTTAAACATTAAATAAACTGCTATGTCATACTGTGTTTGCATGTATCGGATGTGTAAATGAGCAGTGTGGTCAGTGATTGCTTAGTCTGCTGTGTTGTTGCACAGTGGATTCATTAAGAACGCAGGCAACAAGCTGCTGGGAAACAGAGTACAAAAAAAACACACTCTCATAGTGGGTCCAAAGATTTATGACTCATTCACAGAAACGGTTTTCCATTGATGTGCTGGTAGTGTACTTTCCCTGCTTATGGTGTGATTAGGTGTAAACACATGCACACACAAACACACATACGCACGTACACACAGGGTTTCTACCTGAGTGAAATTGTGGAACAAGGAAGTGTTTCAGCATAGATACTGAGATAAAATAAAACATTACTAGACATTACTTATTGAACATGATTAATGGAAACATATGAATGTCATGAGTCAACATTAAAGTGTGTACATTTTTTAAAAAAGTGTTCAATCTTCAGTAGTTTAGAAATGAGTGATGAGTGGCAGTTTACTAGTCTGTGGTCTAAAATGTTTCGACAAATGAAATCAAAATGCCAATCTGCAGATAACACAGGACATCAAAGCACATATGAACACTTAAAGTTGCCCCTCTTCCTACATGAGGTCCTCTCCCTGGAGCTGTGACTCACCTTCACATGAACTACATTTTTATGACCTTGTATCAAGAAGCCACTCTTTGTTTGCCCTCTTTATCCTACACAATAAAAATGGGCTTGTGTTCACATTCACTGTTACATAATCTACCAGTGAGGAAATTAAGACAGATATATAACATATACACTGTGTCCCAAATCCATAGTATCCACTAACTGTATTGTAAGTATGTGTAAATGGGGGAAATGACAAAATGAAATGATGATAAAACTACTTGACAGCCTTTTAGTCTGGTGGACATTTTTCACTGCAGGTACCAGTGAAATTTAGAGTCAACCGTAAAATCTTACTGTTCATTTTTGTCCTCTCAGAGCTCTGAGGTGATCTGATAAGCTGCTTCTTTCCATCGCAAATAGCTGTTTGAGGTGGAAAGATTACTGTGTTTTTTCCGTAGCAGGGCCTTTACTGTTGAATAACCTCCCTTTCCATTTTCAATCAGCTACCACCATCAAATGTTTTAAACCACGACTAAAGACTTCTATTCTTTGGCTTTCTTGGTGTGTTTATATGTGTTTTTGTCATTGTCTGTGTGTCGTTTGTAACTACTCTGTACATTTTACTTTTCTTTATGTAAAACACTTTGGTCGACTGCTTGTTGTTTTTAAACTGTGTTATAAAAAAACCCACTAACTTCACTTGACTAGTCACCCTCAAAGGAAATGAAATCCTGAATATACCATATTGTTGGTATGTATATATATACATATACACTCACCGAGAACTTTATACAATCTAATGCAATCCAAAACAACAGCTCTGCCATAAATATGACTTATCACTACTTATCCTGAAATGATATTGTTCTCCCTTTAAGTTTAGACCCTACCTCCTTCATTTAACTTATTACTGAACAAACTATTTGTTGTTCTGCTTCTGTTGTTCTCAAATCATCACTCATGAGATTGCCACTTAAGAAAATGAATGATTCCCTTTTTAAGAGCTGAAGAGAAAAACTAATTGACCTGAACAACAGCCTGTTGCAGTATGAAGGCTGTATGTCATCGCTCTCTGTGCTGTAACACAATATTGAGATTTTATCTGCAGATAGCAAAACTTGAAAGAAAGCAAATGGGTGCTAAAATAATATTTCACATGTAGTTGACAACTGTGAGAATTAACCATCCTACGTAAACCACATATTTTTTATCTGACATTTAAGCAGCATTTTGATGCATCAGATAAAATCTTTACCACCTTTTGTTTTTTTTTGCAATCAGCTGTGACTCTTCTCATAGTTTGAAATGAATAATCCAATGCCTGAGAATAATAATCTGTAGTGTGTGACAATCAAAAGCTTTGGCAAAGGCCCTTCAGTTGTAGCTGTACTCACATACTTTGGCGAAACACACTGTTCTTTTCACGCACATGTTTGACGTGCCTCATGTGACTCATGCTCTATCTACTCCTTAGCGTAATATGCAAATATAGAGGTGTGCATGAAAGTAGGACACTCTTAACTGCAAGTATGCACAAGTGAAGACATGACGGGGTGGCCTTAGGTTTCAGACAGGTTGAGAAGCCAGAAGACAGACGGGGATTAAACTGTATTTATGACAGTCATCATGATTATTCAAAGACCTCCTCCATTATGCCTAAGGGAGAAAAAAAAGATAACACAGGAGCAAATTAGTCACCACCAGCTTATTTTCTACTTTACCGCTGACACATGTGTATCTCAATCTGTGGTGTCATTAAAGGGCCAATCAGCCCTAAAAATACCTGATCCTGGTGTTTTAATGTAGGCTGAGAGGGACCTTAGTTTTCAGTTTACCTGTTTAAATGATTAACAGTTTTTTTAAAGTCTGTCTTAAAACAACAGTCGGGAGCCCAAATGAACACTGAAACATTTTTTTCTTACTGTAATTAGTCCTCCTGTTCATACTTAGAAGATCCCTTCATGATGATCGTACAATGTAAGTGATGGGGGACAAAATCCACAGTCATCATTCTCTGCAAAAATGTATTCAAAAGTTGATCTGAAGCTAATATGAAGTGTCAGTCGTCCAAATGACTGAAATCAATAAGATATATTTCAATGTCAGTCTTTTTAGTGCCAAAGTCTATCTTTTTGTTACTACACTTCCACTGCAGCTCAACAGGGAAACACACAGAGGGAATTTGAAGCTAAGAAAAACCATTCGATATGACTAACTTCAAGCTTCAGATCAACTTTTAAATGCAAAATGACTATGTGGACACACTGTAGATTTTGAACCCCATCACTTACATTGAAATCACACCTGAAGGGGATCTTTTAGTTGCATGTATGAACAGGAAGAATGATTTCAGCAAGAAAAAAACCTCTTTCATTTTTCATATTGACACCTGACTGTTGTTTTAAGACAGATTTGAAAAACTGTGCACCTTTTCTTTAATGCAATATCTCACAATATATGCTGCAGTGACATCACTGTGTACATCAAAGCCTCAAATGGTTCAATAAATAACTTTTTATTGTACTAAGTCTGAGTAGTTGACTGATTGGACAGATCAGACATAGTATGAATTAAATGAGCTAAATACTGTAGTGTCAGTAAAAACAGTAGCAACATTTTTGTGAGCTTTCTTTACTTAATGTTAAATAATCAACAGTTTTTATAATAATCAACAAGATTTTCGTGTTTAATATAGCTATTAAATGCAATACAGTGTTAATAAGTTTAACTGAGTAGTTACTGACAGGGGGCAGTTTGATCATAAACATAAAACAGATTACTACAGGTAAAAACTTGGTTAAGTGAGAACATCAACAGTGTGAAACTGTGGCCCCTCAAAAAAAAAGAACTACATGAGTGTGACAAATGTGGGAGTTTCCTGTGAAAATTATCTGATTTGATAATGTTTGCTCGACCTCAGCAAGAAGCTGACATCTATCAAGACCAAAGCACCACCACAAACACAGTTTCGTCCCCTCTGCAGCTGGTCTCTACAACAAAGCCCAGGACTCCCCCTAACACAGACTCTGTCCAACCCACAGACATTAATCTCATAACATGGCTCATTACATTAATGCAACTTAAATTACTATTACTACTACTACTACTACTAATTAAATTACTAGCATTATAAATCATATATACTTTACACTATGAAAATTTGCACATTCCTGGTCAATATGTAATTCTCTTCGATTTAAGATATACACCTGTAGCAGGTCTGCTTGCTTAGAATATATATTTGACACATTTTTTTAATTGTAATTTTTCTTTCTTTCATTTTTATCTGATCTAGAATTGATTTATTTTTTGTTTTGATTGTCATGCACCACAACACCTAGGCAAATTCCTTGTATGTGCAAACCTACTTGGCAGTAAACCTGTTGATTGTGGGACTTTAATGACCTCTGAAGGTAAAATCTCCTCCTCTTCATGTTTAGTGTCAGAATGCAGGAACATCAGCCTCACCTACAGACAGATATCCAGCAGAGGAGATATAATGTCTGAACATTTCACCAGCATGTTTGCAGACCTAAAGAGGTTTGACTCCCTCTGCTGGATGTTGAACAACACTCCTGCTTCTTTCATACAGTGTTGATGAGGCTCATACAGTTTGCAGGTCTGCAATTAAAAATATTCTACAATATCGATGATTATCTGCTGATTATTTTCATGATGATAGTAGTTATGCCAACTACAATTTAAATTAGAGTTATAATGACACTACATTGATATATTTATAATTCTCCTTCATGCTCATTTTGTTATTGTAAACTAAGTTATTTTTCTGAATACCTGGGTTTGTATTTTATATTTTAGTTTTTATCTTTATCATCACATATTAAAAACACAGCAGGTAATTATTGATCATTTAAGCCAGAGTAATAACTTTACTTCTACTTTTTGAGTTTGCATATTTTAACATTTACCTCATTTGATAGATTAGTAATACATGACCCCTTTATGTGTCGAATCAAAATGAAAAAGTAGATAACACGGTACCATGGTTGCACATCTGATCTGGCTGTCACATTGCCAGATAGATGGGATTTTGATACTTAATAGAAGTATTTGCACTGTGTTGAACAACAAACACAAAATAGATGGCAGCAGGGAGATCAACAAGGCGTAACGGAAAGAGTTTTATGATCAGGTTAAGAATCATGACAAAGTTTATATTCACAAACCAAAATTCTTAAGCAAAAAGCCAAACTTTTCAAAACTGATATCGAGCAATACAATTATTCTACATCTGAATATGTAGATGATATTCATTAACCATTTATTTTTCTTTTATTACAACCTTTAGTCCCCTCGTATTGTGTACACACAAGGTGAAGGTGCACAAGGTGCTGGGAACTTGTATACTTTGATCAAGTAAACTGTTTTCAGTGGTGCAGCTATAGGCAGTTTTAATGGGGTGGCCAGGATAGGACCACTGGTCATTTTTGGGGTGGCACAGTAATCACAAGCTTATTACATGTTATATACTATCATTCCCACAGGTAAAGAAGCTTACACTACAGGTACAAAGTACAAAGTGTCCCAAGCAAAAGAATAATATTACTGTTTAAAAATAAAATTTGACTGAAATTTAGTGTAACATAAGTTTATGTAATTATTGTACTTTATATCATTTTATTTATTAGTTTATGTAGTGTAGTATACAGTGGCAGCATTGTTTGTCTAAAGCAAATTTCCCCCTAATAATAAAGTTGTATCTTATCTTACTATTAATACTATTACTACTAATATAAACAGCATTAATCTTAGAGGCAGGGAAGGAGAAGATATGATGATAAGATATGCCAGGACTATGATACCGTAAAGCTGTAAAAAGAGTTCAAACTAAACATGGTTAAGCAGCAGTTAGCTGTTATGCTGCACACAACTGGAATAAGCTATCAAGAGAAGTAAAATCAGCCCCAAATGTGAATATTTTTAAATCCAAGTTAAAACTTTTTCTCTTTTCATGTGCTTATGATTGAGCTCTTTTAAAGCACTTTAAATTGTAATCTGACCTCTCATAATGTATGCTCTATTTTAGTCTAGCTTTTTATTTTCTTTCTCTCTTTCTATTTTCTGTACTTCTTTTCTTTTTTGGGGATTTTCTTGTTTTTAATTGTATGTTTTAATGTTTCCAATGTTTTATTATTTACTATTTTGTTTTTGCGATTCTAGGATCAGACCTATAGTGGGGCTCAGCTCCTAATGAGAATTTTACATACAATGCCCTGCAAGTGTTCAAACCCCCTGCGAAACCACTCATTTCAGTGGATAACAAATGACATCAATACATAGTAGAATGGTCTACTATAATGTATAATAATAATGATGGTTCAGAATAAATCAGAGTTCTAAAGAGAGGACCCTAAGATAGTTAATGAACCCTGAGGGAAAGACAATATTAATGACAGAACTATCCAAAGTACATTAAACCTGTTAAAATAAAACTATTTGAGCCTGTAGCTTTGATCAAATTTAGGGGGTGCTTGAGCAGCCATAAACCGGGTCTAAAATCGCCACAATTTAATTTTAATGTAAAGCACATTGAGTTGCCCCCTCTGTGCATGAAGCTGCCTTTCCTTTGCCTACATTACCCAGAATTCAAGTGTTCTTTGCGCAGCCGCAGTTTGAGTCGGCTTCATGACGCTGATATTGTTGTCTTAACCCAGTTACTGTGCTGTCTTGTCTCGTCTGTGAGAGCTAGCAGATACATGCAGCAGTTATGTAGCTCATATAAGAAGGACTTTACCCCCGAGGTGACCGGCTAACATTGGCTGATGTTACGGTCCTTTCTTCGGGCTCCTTTAGGACCGACTGTCAACCAGACAGCTAACCCAGCTAGCCACACACGCTAGCTAACAAGCTGCTGTGAGTTTGTTTTTCTGTCCCTCTAGTCTCGGAATAGCTTCTCAACCGAGCTACATATCTATCGCTCTCTCTCTCTCACTGTGTGGTGTTTAACAGACCTAAAATACACCCCTCTAATCACCCCCCGGGGCTACTGCTGCTGCTGTTTTTGCTGTCAAGATGTGGCAAAGTGTCGGACTCACACTGCTGGTCATTGTGGCCACACTAGTCTGTGCGCTGCTCTTCATGGTCTTCGGTGAGTTTTTACACACAATAACCTTCATAAGTGACTTATATAACGTGTTCCACTATTGTCTTCAGCTTTGGAGGTGCAGTAAAGCCCCGGGGGGCAGTTTTTATTATTATAATATTTACTGGCTAATAATAATAAGAGACTGCGACACAGTTAAATTGGCTTAATGACTCTGTATAAACGTGACATTAAAAGGAACAGGTTTTAAAGCTTCCTTAAATGATAGAGTCAGAGTTTGGAGAGTTGAATTAGCTGTTGAATGTCTTTGACCAACAAAGTTTCGATTTCAGTAAGTGAGTTTCTATTTTTATCATGTGCTTGAGGAGCAGTCAGTCATGTCAGCTTCTTCCCCCTCCTCTTCCCCTCTGCAGGCTGTAGCCGATGTGAGCTTTAACCCTTGCTCAATCCGACGTTTTTGTGTGTTAGTTAGACTTATATAAAAAGAATAATAATGATATAAGCAATGCAGCGAAAAAGAATGTGGAATGCAAACAGGATATGAACACAGTAAAGGTGTTAAGAGTGTAAGGAGTGCTGAGATGAATATTAAATGGGGGATAAAGTGACATTACAAGGGTTGGGCAATATAACAAACAGATTGACAAATATCTTTAACATATTTTTCTATGTTGTTTTAAATGAAACAAGAAAGATCCAGAATACCCTTTTTGGTTATGAAAATAGAAAGTAACACTAATAAAATGAATATTGCATAATATTACATCTCCATTTTTGTTCAAGTACACATTGAGCAAGGATGTCATATGAGGCTACTGTCTTTGTTTGGTTCAGAAAATACAGTCACAGTTGGGGAAAGGCAGCGATTAAATATCTTTTCATCAAGATGAAAAGAGTCTTTTGGGATTGTGAGAATAATTTATGAACATCATCAAGTGTTGTTAAACGACCTTCTGGGTTTTTAGAGATTTATTTGTATTTATTTTCCATACAAGCAGATGTTTACCTCTGTGACTTGAATGAAATGCTTCCTCTCTGTCTTCAGAGTGCTTTTTCAATGTCAATCAGGTGACAGTTTTACTTCTGTACTCCTCAGGTTGGTATGTAGTCTGGCAGCTCTTCTTGTCCAAGTTCAAGTTCCTGCGTGAGCTTGTTGGAGACGCCACCACGCCGCAAGCTGAAACTCAACCGTCCGAAACCAAGAGTGAGCGTGCAGCAAACGTGCCGACACGGAATCGACCCCGGACTGCACGCCAAAGAGTTGCCTTCCCAGAGAGCACTTCATAGATCATCCAGGCACTATTTCTCCCACTGACCCTGCGCTCTACACTACACAAGGAGCTCGTGGACACGCGGCAGTCACAGTCAGCCCCTCTCGTCACCAGGACACTTTAATCATAACCAGGCTGACCTCCTGGTTTCAAAGGGAAAAGCCATTTACAGTACTGTCCATTTCTGAATGCCACCTGTTCATATGTTTAATTATGTACAGTCGTATGTACGGAGCACTGAGTCATGGTCCTCCTGTTATCCTGCAATAGTGACGGCCAGCTTACACGAGCGGCCGAGCTGCTTCCTGCCACCTGAAGATGGAGATTGAAGATGCTCCATCACACACACAGAGAAACAGTATGTTAACTCTCTTATGTACATGTTCTCATCTGTATTTTTTAGTAAAATAGGCAGATAACTGTTAAAAAAGAGCTCGTCTACATCATTTCAACAAGAACAACTGAATATAAATGAAACTGAAAGTGATATTTAACTGACAACTTTATTTTCTTTGAAGCATAACAAAGTGCAATGAAAGGAATGTTAATGCTGTCATTTAGTTGTTTCTTGCACAGTATATGTATTATAGAAACTATCTCACCCAGTAGGTCACACCCAAAGCTCAGTAAAAGAAGGTGATGAATGACAGGACCTCATTCCAGCTGTGTAAATACGTGACGCTTTTCTTGCAGCTTCTCCTTCACCCTTTTTTTAATAGATTTATACTTGAAAGAGTCAGGAGAACGTTTCAAGGAAATGACTGTTAGCTCTCTGGTGTTCAGAAGCTGCTACACACATTGTTAGCTGAGCAACAAAACGAGGCTCCCTGCTGCAGAAAAAACCTGCCCGAGTGGTGTCCGGACCCTCTCCCGCTCCCTGTGCCTCTGTCTGTACGAGTGCCTGTCTAGATGGCATCCACTGTTTGTTACACGGCCTCCTTTTTATAAAGCCGACAGTAGTTTGAATTCCATTGCAAATCAAAGCTGACCAGAGCCTAGTCGATGTTAATGTAATACAGTCTCCCTCCAGGTTAAAGTTATGTAACTCTTGCACCTTTTTATCAGCAGTGATTTTTTTTCTTCAGTGGAGCTGTAGCTTCAAATAAATAATGCCATAAATATGTTGAGCCCTGTCCTGTTTGCCTCAAGTGGAAAAGTTGCTGTTATGGGGGGTGGGGAAGAAAGATATAATTGTAAATGTCTTTTTTTTTTTTAAATATTGGCTATAAATTCCCTGTATAATAAACACAGAAATGCTTCATAAATTGCCTTTTTCTACACATGCAAGGGGGGGGGGGAAACATTCCTTGGACATTTATTGTTATAATTTGATTTCAGGAAATCATCAGATGGCTGACTTATGTCTATAAATTCTTTGCAGCTGTTGCGTAACAGAAAAATAAACTGTCCTCAGGTCTTTTCTTCTTTAAAAAAAAACAAACATTTTTATTGGTTTAGTGTGTGTATGAGAACACCTACAAACATACTCGAATGCAGATGTAAAACATTGGATTAATCACATAACAGTGGAGCAATAAACCATTTCAGTACTAGATACGTTTCCTATCCTCCACAAATCAAGTCCACCACCTGGCTCGTCAGCTATCCAATAAATATCCAAACGAGACCATCTGAGTTCAGCTATAAAGGATGAAAAGGAGAACTCAAAAGATGAAGTACAACAAAAATGGTGTAGTGGCTATTGTATTGGTAGAAAAAGCATTACCCTAACCCTAACCTTAATCCTAAACTAGACAGATAGAGGGAAATAGTTAAATAAATCACAAAAATAAAGGTATCTTTGTGTTGTATGTGGGTTCTTATAGTAAAAAGGGGATCCAGATCTTTATAACTGTTGTCGCTCTGTTTATTTAATTTCAACAAATATAGTGTTTCTAATCCATTTTGTGAATCCATCGACCGATTAAAGAAGAATGTTTTAAAAATGTTTCCTCAGGTAAAGCACACCTAGATGAGTAGATGAGCACATTAGATGAGCTATGATGACACATGTTTACTGGGACTGAATCCCCTTGATCCTCCCACTAATGAGATGATTAGGTGTGATGTCCTCACACGCATCAATTATCCAGCTCACGGATGATGTGTAATGTGTCATCCATGTAGAACAAAGGAGCTAAAATCTTTAGACATGTTTCATCAACCAGATGTAGAACACAAACCTGGTGTTTTTTTTTAGTTGACTACAGTCCTCACTGGTGTTTTTTTGGTTTGAAAAGTTTGAACACATGGTGGCAGTATTGTGCTTGATGGAAAACAGCATCAAGACAAACTCAGCTACAAAGAAAATGCTTCACAGTGGAATACATGTGTGTGGTTATCACTTAACTGGTTTACTATCTAGATATAAAGTAATAAAATCAACTTTATCTGGTTCATTTTTTATTTGAAAACGTGTTACAAGAATGAAAATGAAAGAAGAGCTGCATGAATACAGGAGGAGGGAGTCTGTGTTAGTGTTTGACCTTTGATGATCTTCAGGTTTGTCGACAACAAAAAGGACATTCTTCTAATATATAAACATGATGCTTCAAATGGTTGCATAATGGTTTGGTTTTTGCAGTTTCCATCACAGAGGGGATCGTGAAGTTTCCCTTATACTCTGGAAAAAGATCTGCAGCTGGTTTGTATTGTTTGTAAGGAATTCTGTGACAAAAACAGATGCTAAAACAATAAAAAAAATACTAAAAATAAACGAGAATAAACACAGAAACACATGCCCTGGGTCCTCTGCTATCATGTCAGTATTCTTCAGACTCGGATTTCAAAATGCTGCCACTAACAACACAAGTCTCTATGCAGCCAATTGGTCCTCGAGGGTCCAGGGTGCAATGATTGTCATTGCAGAGTAACACTCTTTTAATGCAGATTCATTTACTGAGTTGGGAAGTTTGAGAAACATAAATGTTAAGCAAGTACATAAATACCCTACTGACGCTTTTAAAGTTCAAACATATTGAATTTCCCCACCGTGCATGGTTTTAGACCCTTTTCTGTGTCAGTCAGCGCTTTTTACACTCAAATTAGCATTTCACTCACAGCTGCAGCATAAAAGTATCCTGAATCTGCAGTAATAACTCCATATTTGCAGTTTGAGAGCCAAAGAGAGCACAATCACAGCTAATTAAATACACAGAAGAAATAGGTCTACAATATTTAAAGTATAGTAATTGATAAATTTCACTGTGGTATGACTCAAATGTTGAGAATCCACTCTTCCAAAATATCCTGCCTCTAATGGAAACAGATGCAGAAAATTAAGTAACCACCCTTACTGTAAATTGACTTTGAGGCTAACCTTCAGTTGTAGTTTTATTCATACTAATGATCCTTCAGATCTGGCAGCGTACATTTCTGCAGGCAGCTGGGGCCTTTTTCAGCAAACGAGGCCTTGCTGAGCTTAGAGAAGCTGTAATTTCATAGCCTGCAAATACTTTACAGGAAATGATTGTGGTAAGCCAAGGAAATGACATAGACTCTCCAGCGCTCTTCTAACTTTGTATATCTTCTACAAGAGCCAAGCATTGCTATTTGCTCCTGTTGTCGGCTGTAGGTATTGCAGATTACCTCTCTGATGACCTTTCAGTGTTTGTTCAACCAACAGACAGGTGAGTGGCTGACTTTTTGATTGCTGCTGCTCTTGTATATCACTTCAAATTTCCATCTCGGCAGTCCAACACCTGTTAGCTGTTTCTCGGCTGGACTAGACAGTGTCTCATCGGGGTGCGTGCAGGAGACAAATGCTCCAGGGGATTGGGTAAAATGCAGCTTCAGCTCCCAGTCTCTGCAGCACCTTGCGTGGTTGTGTAATTGTGGTAAACCAGAGACAACCATTTATGAGAGTGTTTGGCACGCTGCCCCTGGTGACAGACGTACACAGAAGCTACTGCTGCTGTTGAGTCCAGGACTGTGGGTTCTGGCCCGAGTATTAGAGCTGCCAGGACTAAAATAGCTCATTGATTCACCAGGCACTGTCAAGCTCAGTCTGAAGCATTAACATCAGCCAAGCTGTATCTTTCTCTTGTTTGGAACCACAAGATGTCCTAGGATCCCATTATTACTGATGTATTTAATTCATGACGGCTGAAAAAATCTAAATAGAGCTGATTTTGATTATTTATTGTCTTGAGATCCCATTATTACTGCCTCAAGAACACATAAAGATAGCTAAACAAAGAGATATATCAAATGAAATCTAGCTGGTGACATAGACTGTAAATAATAAAACAAATAAAGCTGATTTTGATTATTTATTGTCCTGAGATCCCATTATTACTGCTCCACAAACACAAAACGATAACTAATAGAAGAGATATATCAAATGAAAACTAACTATTGAGATAGCCGCAGCTAGCCTCGCTGCCTCTGTAAATCCATTTTAATGACATGACATCTTCATACTTCGGTTAGTTATTGCACATAACATGAGGCAGTAGCTAAATCCAATAATGATGGCAGAAAAACAAACAGCTAACTCCTGCTAAGCTTTTGACTCATGTGGAATTCATGCAATGTAGTGTGAGTAACTGGCTACCATTAAGTCACACATATAATTGCACTAAACTGTAAATTAATTAATTATTTAGATTTTTTATATAGATATTGACAACTGAGCATGCACAACTGAGATATATGCAATTCCTATGAGGACTATTACAGCCCTAAAAGACATAACAACAACTAAGCAAAGAACTGTACTAATTGATTTTCCCCTCACTGTTGTCTGTACATGAAATGATCTATTTTGATGATGTAACGTGTGCTGATTGAATCGGTTATTCCACATAACATGTCGCAGTTAATCGAATTATGATGGGAAAAAAACAAACAGCTGCTAAGCTTTTGGCTCTAGTGGAAATCATGCAATGTAGTGTGGTAAATTGACTACCATTAAGTCACACATTTAATTGTAATACATTGTAAACAAAAATATAGCTAAACAAAGAGGTATGTCAAATGTAAGCTAGCTGTTGAGATAACCGCAGCTAAAGCTAAAAGTGTACTAATTGATTTTTCCCTTGCTATTGTCAGTAATTTAAAAATCCGTTTTGATGACGCAGCATGTGCTAATTTATTTAGTTATTCAACATAACATGACGCAGTAAATCCAATCATGATGGAGAGAAAATAAATAAATAGCTCCTGCTAAGGTAACAGAATGGTAAAAGTCATCTCAGCTAATATGCTAATATGCTAATATTGACAGAAACCTAGCAAAACAGATATAGCCTACATTTAAGTATTAGTTTTGGACTGTAATAATCAAAATAAAGCCTATTTTCTTTTCTTTTGTCAACAAACTAGTTCAAGTAAGACAGAGCTAAAGGGACACGTGCATCTGCATTTCCCCCTGTGAAGTACTGTATATTGAAAAGCAGGGTGCACTACATCTTTTAGCAACAGCAGCGTGCCTGTAGAGATGAAAATAGGCCTCAGGGGATAATTTTAGTAATCCCCTGACGTTTTACTTAACGTCTAAGTCAAAGTTTTCACATTAAACGACTGTCAACATTTACTAGAATTGGCACAAAAGTTTGTACAGACATTTATGGTTCTTAGGAGATATTTCGACTTTTCCTCCAGTGCAACCAGCCAGTTGACAAATGTGTTTTTGAATAAAATGTTTTGTCAACTATTGGATAGACAGCTGTGAAATTTGGTAGCTTACACTCTGTCATGTTCCCCTGATGAATTGTAGCTGTGGTAATCCCTCAACTTTTCATCTACAAGCACCATCGTCAGCTCATAATTAACCAAGTAGCTGCAGCTTCAGCTATACTTTGTGTTTTGAGTTAATTAGCACATGACGGCATGTTTGCCAGCCAGCCCGAAAAACCAATTTTCTCTCAATTTTCCTATTTCTGTCATTACTGCTGTCTTCCTTTGTAGGGCCGATTAGCAGAGAATGAAACAGACTTTTAAGATGGATCTGACATCTCGTGATTTACCGTGTCTGTCTGCAACTTGGGTTAATGCAAACCCTTTTAAGAAGTAATTTCATTGCAAATTCCTTTCTTTCTCATCTCCCCAGAGAGCACAAAGTGGAATGCAGAGGATAATAAAAACAGTTAGATTGCTTTTAAGTGCCAGCCAGTGTTAGCCCGAAAGATTTTTAATGAGATTTTGTGATTGGGAGCTGAAGAAAGGGGAGAGATTGGGTCGTGGGAGGGGGGTTTAACAGTCTCACTTTGGTCATGAGTTTCTCCTCGTCACAAAGTCCCATCTATCTATAGAGCAGCTTCTCCACAGGGACAGACTACATTTCACTCAGATTATAATGAAAGAAAGAAAAACAGGGGCAGGTGAAGACGAGGAGAGAAGAATAAGTTTAGTTGTATCCTTGTGTCATGTAAGTCCACCGCACCCAAAACAAGTTCTCAAGAGGCTGCTGCAGAAGACGCCCCGTCACTCTATACATTTTATCAATTCACTACACTTGAACCAGAGAAAATGTGCTGTAGCTGATAGGGTCACTATGAAAAACCATGTTTCTCACGGTCCAGAAGACATGTGTAGCAGTGTCTCGTCCTCTGCTTGCCCCTCATTATTCTCCATGTGTCATATCTAATGTTCTACACGCAAAGTGAAGAAGTTTTTGGCAGAGGCATCTCATCCAGCGGCCCCCCGTTAGTGAGAAATCCTTTCAGTCCCATCTTTAACGGATTCCTTTTAAAGATTTGAAGGTACAAATAACTGATCAGATATGACTTGAAATCACAAAAAAATATCCCATAGGAGTCCACAAGGATTTGATTGAGTTTGACAAGACATTCGGTCACCATGGTTACATAGCCTAAATAAACCCGTAACTCTTTAATATATGTTTTAACCACTGAAACGATGCCATGGGGTTGGTATAATTGCTACTAAACATATTTATATTTTAAATATTTATATTTGAGCACATAATTTGATTCTTGAGCTTGTAAATAGTAGTTTGACACACAAAAAAAAAATCTTAAAGGTAGAATATGTAGAATGAGCAGAACAACGCCATCTAATGTCTCGAGACCAAAAAGTAATTCCAGTAGTCGGGTTGCCATGTCCGGTGCCGGATTTTATTTTAGCTCTAACTCTGTAAATATACCACTTTATCCACATGTCTAACCTTTTTAGGCGAGAAAGTAGCCCTTTAGATCCACAATGTGACGCTAATTTGTCCAAATAACATCTGCTTAAAGTTTTGTTCCTGCGAATTCGGAGCCACTCAAGTTAGCCGTAACGAGTAACGCACTTCCGGTCATTTTCACAAAATAAAACACCCGTTGCCTTTTATTATTAAGAAAACCATAACGATAGAGTTGGTGCTTTTATTTTGAAAACAGGAAGCGAACATACCCTCGCTGTAACTGACTTGAAACCACCGAGGTACATTACATTGTAACGCCAGTGGGAGTAGCAGCAATGTCTCTGCATGTACTGCCTAATCCTAAACACCGATTGGCTTGTGTGTGGTGTCGTCAGAAGCAGAAGAGGCTCACGGTCGTAAACATCTAGTCACGTGTAGTCTGAGATGGACGCGCAGGTCAGGAAATGACGTAAACCGACCGTATATGGTTTGTTATTTGTGTTATTACATTACGTGTTGGACTAAATACATGGACATATTGAGGAAAATATTCCGGTTTTATGAAAACGGATTTCATATTTCACAAGAATGGATACTTGGCGAGCTGTACAGAAAGTCCTGAGTCATAAGATGATCGTTGTGGATAAAGGGAAGACTTTGAAGGTATGTAGGCATTATAGCTTTTCTCACTTAGCTGAGTGGCTAGCCGAGCTAATCGGTAATACTATTACGGCTGTGAGCAACCATATAAGTCGTGAGTGGTCTTGAATGAATCAGAACAATCTAAGCTTTCCAACAATGTACGGCATGAGTATATATGTTTAAGGGTTGGTGTTTAAAACATTCAGAAGACCGTGTGGCTACCTCCTAACATCCGTCCCGTCCCGTGAACGGAACAGCGTGCGTTAAGAGGTTAATGATCAAATATCAAAATCCGAATAGCGTCAGAAAGTCAACCCACTCTCCACATTTCCATTGCTACCGTTTTGATACTTCATGGTACACAAACAAATAGCATCTCATATGAAAGCTAAGACCCTGGCGAGTTCAACAGTACCACTATTATTGCGCTAAAAACTCAGTGAACCAGCAGCATACAAAGGTAAACAACCACTTATTTACAGTGACTAACAGATATTCTGTCTTACCTTCGAAGTTTTGTGATGAAAAGTTGTACTTGAGAGCAAAAAACGCTGGTTTTAGTGAGTCCAACACGGCCGTGTTTGTTTACAACTCCATTTCACCCAGTGCCAGCCTACAGTAGCTGCACCGGAACAACAGACAACCCTGGCAACCCGCAATTCCGGCCGCTAAATGGCTGGTACAATGTACACAGAACGTGTCAGAACGTCATTGTCGAACCGTCAAAAAAAATTGAAAATATTAATTCAGACTAAATATTTTTTGGCTGTATTATTTTAAAAAAATATATAGCTTTTAATAAATATTCTACATATTCAACCTTTAACTCAAGGTCCTCCTTTTTAGTTTTTTTTTCTTCCTTGAAGCTCGAGATGACAACTGAGCAAACGCCATCCACTTAAGGAGGACTGTGAAATGTGTTTAACGGCTCCAGAAAAAAAAAAAAATCCATTTGGACATTAAGAGTTTGATGAAAGAAATCTCAACTAGCGTTTATGTTCCTTGAGCGTCACATGACCACTGTGCAAACTCCATTGGGTGATGAAAACAGTGAGATGTGGTTGAAAGCTCTGGGGAAAAAAAGATTTATGTTGATTGTTAAAGTTTATTCTCGATCCTTGGAAATAGTAGTTTGATGAAAGGTTTACCTCAAGGTCTACTTTCTAGCTTCTTTTAGTGTAGCTTGTAGTGACAACTGAGGAAACTCCACATCCACTGAAGAAGGGTTGTGAGATGTGGTTGAAAGCATTGGAAACATAGAATGACAAAACTTGTATTTGAGTGTTAGGGCTCATTCCTTTTTGAAAAATTATAGTTTGAATCCACTTAATAAAGCTTTCAACTACATCTCACAGTCTTCATCAGTTTTAATGTGGAGTCCCATAATAGTCTTAACATCGTCTTAAACATGTCACCTTGATATGAATAAATGGCTGATAAGAGATGTTACATTTTTGCATGAAAATGACAAAATAATGTCTATTAAATGTTTTGTAGCAACTTTATTGTCCCCTCATTTTAAGAGTGACTTGTTTTGTCTGTGTAGAATTTATAGTTACTCTATTGTATAGTTACTTTGGTAGTAATTGTAATTTTATACTTCATTTTGTGTATAGTAGACTTTGTTGTATTTTTGGGCTCCTTATCTATACTGTATTCTTGAACTTCTGCTCCTGTGACATTTTAAGTTCAGATATCATATCATCATTTCTAAAAACTTAAAATAAACTCATCAGTTTAGTTCAACACCAAATATAATGAAGCATTCACTAGTCCCAATCAATTTTTCCTGTTACTCTCGACAGGTGGCGTAAATAATCTAGATTAACAAAGAGAGGTTGTGGTTGAATGTTTCAAATGTTGTTTAGTGAAAGTTCGATATCTAAAACCTGCAGCAAATGAAACCGATCTGCATGACCAGACCAGAGAGCAGAAGTAACATTCTGCTCTCTTTGTGCTCCACTGGAAACCATTTGTTTTCTATGACAAATCTGTTATGTCAGAGAAATTAAAAAGACACAGTCACATGATTAAGAACAACCCTTTACTTTGTCTGTGGAGAAACCACACACAAACACACATCGACATCAACACGATTTACAAGATTTACTGTCACACACCCAGCAGTAAAACACATCGACGACAATCTACAGGTGAAATTTAAACAACAGGACATCTCATAAGGTGCTTCGTAATATGCGACAGGAATGTTATGAAAAATGTCCACATGATCCTACAGACACCAATACTGCATCTACATATATATTCATACCATAATATAAAACAATCTACACAAAAATAGAGCAAATATTTACAGAACAGACAGTATTTACAACATTCAAAACAGGCTTAAAGATGGAGAGCAATATATATATATGTATATATATATAAACTGTAAATATATATATTTATACTAGATTAATGTACACATGGTGTCTGTGGTGAAATGTACATGAGCGAAACAGCTGGAAATCACAAATTAGACATTTGGAGCAACTGTTCTTTGAACTGCTGTGAGTGGTGTGAGAGATCAGTGACTCTGTCCACCATCTCTTGGATGGCAGCTGTGTTTGGGTAGTTCAGGGCGGCCATCTTGGTTGCAGCCACCACCGTCTTTAACAAGTCACACAGCACGTTACTAGAGTTCATGACCCTGTTGGCCACCTCGGGAGCCGTGGCTTGCCTGGACAGAGTGTCTCCGATGAAGACCAGTTTGTGGGCGCTGAGGATGACGAACTTGCTGTGCGCCACAAAGATGCGGGGAGGCTGCCCAGCGCTGACACAGCTGAAGAAGGCGTCCACGGCACTGAGGAGTGTGACGAAGTGCTGCTCACACTGCTCGGAGTAGAAGCCGAGCAGCTGGCGGTCCCGCGTGCACACATGAGTGGAGGGTGACAGGGAGGAGTCTGATGGGGAGGCCGAGGTTCTACCTGAGTGTTGGTGTGACGTCCATTGTGAGATGTCGTTCTCCACTGGTTTGATCACCTCCTGCTCCAGCTTCTTGAACTGATTGATCTGTGAAGGGTAACAGGGTTTAGATTATTTTATGACTTTGCTTGTTAGCATGTGTGTTATCTTGACATGATCTAAAAAAAAATGGAACTAGGATTAAAAAAAGAAATCTATTTTAAACAAACAGGAACAAAAAACAGGAACAGGATTTGGGTATTTGGGTTTTTTCTCCGTTAATATTAGCCCTCCTATTTAGCATTTATAAACATACATTTACTTACCATCTGACAAATGGTTTATAACACAATACAATGTAGTTGTAAGCAGATATAAGTGTTTATTAAAGTATTTTTCATCAACTATAACTGTGAGGACCCACAACTGGTATATTAACAGATAATTAATGAAATATTTCTTCTTAACTATTTATTAAATGTTCATATAACTCTGTTTATGAATGCTCAATAGGGGGACTTAAAGTATTTGCTGTGTGTAGGAGTGTTTGCTCCCATGAGACCCAAAATGTCAGCAGCTGTGGGTACTAATCATGAATATTTGTGTCTGATACTGTCTTCATCAGTGCATGACAGTAGAAAGGAAGAGAAAACCTCACCTGTTCCTGTCCCAGCTGGACTTGACTCTGCTTGATGATGTTTTCTTTGTCCAACAGTTCCTTCTGCTGACGTTCAAAGTCGTCTTTGCCCTGTCAAAGAAGATAAGGACGTGAGAAAAGGCATTCAAATATGCGTTGAAACACCCTATGAGAATTAGATATACTCTTTATTGTATAAAATGAGTGCAAATAAAGAAAATAAAGCAAAGTTAAAATCCTGAAAAAATATTCTTACCTGCAGATGTACATAATCGTAGTCCTCCATCCAGCTTTTTACACACTTCTCACTGTTGTTCATGTTGTCTTTGTCTTGGCTGGAGGGCACAGGGAAAGGTTTAGTTGGGCCCCCGTAGTTGTCATTGTCTGAGGAGGGGGAGGTGAGTCGGTGGATCATGTTCTCATCAGGTGTGCTCCCAATAGAGAAAGACCCGTCCATGTGCGTCCGCCTGAACAGCAGCTCAGCACAGCTACCTATCGTGGAGGCCAGCTGCTTGGCGTCATCCGGCACAGTCCTGGAAACCATCACAAAGCGATCCAGGTCGTCGGTCTTGTTGTGATGCTTACTGCTGGTGGAGGAGACCAGCATGTTCGGAGCCCAGTTGCAGTTCTCCAGGACTTGGTAGATCTGCACAAGAATCTGCTGTGAGTCCTCTAGGCGCCCCAGCTGCCTTCTCAGCTTGTTGTGTAGGCTGGAGTCTGATAGAGCTGTAGCGTTTGCTGCAGCCCCTCTACCAAACACAATGAAGTCCCCCAGGGTCGCCCGGACCCTGTCTAGCACTGTGCGCACGTCGTTAGCGTGGCGCTCCATGAAGGGAAAAGTCCTCCAGTGAGGGGATGCCACCATGGAGTGTAAAGCTCCAACTGAGGCCTCCATAGCCTGCTGCAGGCGGTGCAACCTCTGCACAGCAGCATCCAAGTCCAGAGTCAGGCGGCCCTCAGAGCTGGAGCCCGTGGAAGACGAGGAGGTGGACATGCTGCTGCGTGTGCTGCCGGTGCTGGAGAACGACAGACGGTTCACGCCATCCGTCACGTCTCCGACTGCGCGAGCATCCTGAGCCGGGATGTCGTACACGCCTTTGCTTCCGTCTCTGTCAGCATGCGAGGGTTTGTGCTGGGAGGGTTGCATGCCCCGGGGGATGTCGTATACGTCACTGTGACTCTGAGACCCTGCCCCTGAGGGAAGGGTGGGTGGAGGTACGTCGTAAATGCCTTCATTGCCATTGGCATTCGGGTGTTGGTGATGGGCAGCAGGCTCCACGGTGGGGGGGAAATCATAATGGGACTGGGGGCTCGGTGTGGACTTGGTGAGGGCAGGTGGCGGTATGTCGTAGATACCCTCCTGTTTGTGCTTGAGAGGCTGCGGGAAATCATAGTTTCCCTCCTGGAGGGCAGGGTTGGTCCTACAGGGAGGCACCGAGTAGACCTGTGGGAGAGGACGATCATTAGTTTTACAAGCAGCTAAAATTCACAGCAGCAATGTCAGCTGGTTTTCAGTGGACTGAGTTGGTACAGCATTGAGGAAGTGAAAGACCTTCTGGCTCGTGTAGATACTATATTTGAAACCTCAAACTTTCTGCCTTTGATTCCTTCCTCTAATGCAATGTCAGAGTGCAGCTAAGCTTTAACCTCCCACTAACTGTGTGTTCTGACGTACATGGCACACAGCATGTTGGGAGAGCAGTGGGGTGAATAAAATGGTGGCCTGTAAGTGATTTCCATCAGCCTTGAATTGCACTCTTTACAGCTAGACAGGCCTGCCCAAACTGTAATTAGGAACGACGCAAATAACAGGTCCCAGCATATTTCAGGTTATTACAAACAAACTGATGGCTCTCTGCCTGGTTGGGTCTGGAAGTCTGGTGAAATCTTAGAGGGTCTGGAAAGCAAAGAATTATGTCCTTGACTTTTTTTCCCCTGCTGGAGAGTTCAGACACAGAACCATACTCATGGAGTTTTGGTTAAACACTCCTGGCAGGCAAAGCTTTCATTTCGTGCGGCCACAAGAATGTCATAAATATGACATTTGACGTATTATTCATTTATTACAGACAATTAAGAGAAATACTAGGAACTGTATCAATAAACATAAAATAACATTTTCCGGACACAAGCAGCTACCACTTCCTTAATTCAACTTTATTTGACTGAAATAAATGGTATGTTTGACTGATGTGCCTTTTCATTGTGGTGGGGATCCACTAACTGTTGAAATGTTCTCTTACCCCTTGTGAGGAGGGAGGTATGTCGTAAATGCCTTGTGTCCTGGGGTCCATTTGAGACGGGGGCACATCATAGACTCCCTGGTTTCGGGCACTGCCATGTTGTCCCGAGTACATCTGACCAGGTGGGATATCATACACCTGAAACATGAAATGGACACAAGATAAACACCAAATAATAAGCAGCCCCTGTACATTTTTTGTTGTAAAAGTTATGAAAACAAAGAAGCAAGTAGTATATTATTAAAGACGTACATTCTTACAGTAGCTTTTAACTGTTTAAAGGCTCTACTAGTTTTACTGTAGAAGAGGATACTGTGTATAATGCAACTAACATCAAGACCGCACTGCACATTTTACTGGCTTAAGACAAGATGACAAGACAAAACGAGAACTGTGATAGATCCTTTCTGAGAAAATAAGGTCACACTGCAAAGAAACAGGATATGTGGTAGATAAACGTAGGAAACACTCGGTTACTGTTTGCCTGAAACACTTCTCGCTCTGTTGATTACTGGCATTTTTTGTCTGTTTGACTAATTGACAGCTACAAACAAAAAGGTGCATACGGGACATTTTCATAGTTTTATCTTACCAAAACTAAACAAAAATTATATTATCAATATTTTATAGTGTATACATAGCCTATCCAGCTGTATTTCCTTAACTACAGATCATCTATAAACCAGTTTCTCTTACAATTCAAGCCAGCAATTGGCTTCCTTTCATTACAGTGAATACATATACTTTTTCAAATTAATGCATTTCCATTTTGCAGCACATTATCTCAAAAATACCAACCATCTTTGACATGAAATATTAAGCAGACTTAATGTTTACTTGGTGCCATTACACCAGTAAAGCAAATTTCAAGAGGCTGTTAAGTGATTTTGTGGTGCAGAAATGAATAAAAACCAAAAAGAAACTGGAAACTGAGAAAAGCATTTAAATTATTTAAAACACAGCAACATGGGACATGTGTGGTAAATGGGCTTAAACATGCAAAACCACTGGTATAAACCTAGGAAATGTAAGAAAAATTATATCAGGAAAACAGTGATTATCATCCCAAATTGTATCTGGCATTTTTTACTTTTTGGTTATTTCATTCCTTTTAAGCTTGTGATTACAAATGAATGCTTTAAGACTATTTTTAAAGACATATGGAAAGGTTAATTTAAGCCTAAATGTAACTTGCATCCAAGTCCAAATCAAAATGTGCCCTTGTGGTTATTCACTTCATTAGATTTACATCTTTATTATTAGATTTAACTTATTTTAAGCAGCCAGAATAGGTCACACTGTTATACTGTACATGCTGTGGAAATATGAGACACCTACCCCCTGTGATCTCATGGGTGGGACATCATAGAGGTCCTGCTGGTTGTGCTGACCGGGGCTGTAGGTGTAGGACTGTCCCACTCTGGTTGGGGTCACCACCTGTCCGATCACAGCAGGGAGAGAGACAAACAATCAGGGCTGCTGTCTAAAAAAACGACACCTGGGCCACAGCAGTGCTCGAGACAAATGCTCAGTATCACAAATTGCAAACACACTGCTCGTCCTGCCACCCATCTCTTAGACTTCCGTACATCTGTCCTGGATCTACGTTGCTTTGCCTGTTTCTCATTCCAAGTCCTCAAATGACCCGGCATAACAGTTAGTGAGTGCAGTTGAGGCAGACGCACACTGACAGCAGAGAGACATCCTCCCTGTTTCAGACTATTTGTGGAGAATCTAGCACACAGAAACCTGGCACAGCAGAGTAAAGAAGGGCCTTTCATCAGGAAGTTTACACTCAAAACAGCCAGACTGTGTAACTTTTGCTAAATGGTGACCACAAATGACAATTACAAGACTCGATTCCCCTTCATTTATCAAGATTTTCTTGAGTGAGTTGCTTTGGAGGACTTCAGTCGGCCTCAGGGTTTAGTCTGCTGACCATGTAATCACAATGTCCCTGCATTGAGTCCAGCTGGGAACTCTTGCTGCATTCAACCTGCATATATATTTCTCTCCCTATTTACTGTCTGCTCCACACTGTGTACAGTCTAAATAAAGGCAAAAACAATGAAATAAATACCACAACCATCTCCTGTGAAGTACTATGTTTATTTATTATTATCTGTAACAAACAAAAACAAAAAGCCCAGCAGCAATATTTATAAAAAAAAGTTTGCTGACCTAAGCAAGCATTAGTGCATATTAGCTCATGATCTTACCAGACAGCAAAACCCCTGAGTGCAGTGCAGTTTTATTAGTTATTTTTTATGAGGAAAATTGTTTTTTTTTCCTTCTTTCAAAAGTTATAGTCTTGGTTTAAAAGGCCTAAAAGCTAATATATTAAGACAGAGAAAAAAACATTTTGTGACTAAAGCTGGCTAACATTAGCCTGCATGTGCTGCTGGTCATACTAGACAAAAACAGACAAAGGCAGCAGCAAAACTCCTTTATGTTTTCAATTGAAGAGAAGGTCAGATTTATTGGTTAGGAGTTCAACTTTTCTTTCATGAAAGTGATTATCGGCAACATAGTCTAAATTCATGAATACTCTTCTAGTTTGTCTTGTATAGATGTCTAATACTGTAATATGTACATAGATATTGAAAATATCTCAAAATATCTAGCTGTCACTTTTCACACACTTTAAATTTGGAACTTCCATCTTTTAAAATGTTACATAGTCTCATTTAAAAAGGCCTAAAAAATTAAATATTAAGCAAGAGAAAGTGATGAACTCCAGAACTAGAACTAGAAGCTGAGTTTGATGGGTTATTCGAACAAAGAGCTCTACTAGAAAACAGAATTAAGTCACAAAAAACAAACAAACAAACAAATAAAAATTAAGTGGGGTATTTTGAGCAATAAAATGGGCAAAAAGTAAAACTCCAGCAGCTCTTTGTTAAAACAGTCAATTTTTCTGGCTAGCACAACCGTCATCTGAAGATGTTTTATGATTAAAAACATATTTGAGAGGAGTTTTCTTTATTATAGTACTGGCTGAAATGTGAGTTTTAAAAAAATCCAGAAATATCAGCACCTGGTGAAGTAATCACTGAGTCATTGGTGCTGATGAACAACCCACTTAAAGTCAGGCATTTTGTGCTGTAGGATTTAATGCACCTTTTAAATATTTTACACTTGTGGTGCAGACAGGCTACAAGAATAATGGAGCGATTACTGCTCGGAAAACAAAACATAAAACTCAAACACATTTCACTGGCTTCACCTGAGCCCGTGACATTTTTGCCCCTGTTAATTTCTTTCTTCACATTTTCCCTCCTCTTTTCCCGTCAGTGCTAATCAGTCCCTCCACACCTCCTAATCCCAGTGTTTCCACCCCCCTCCCCCTTCCTCCTCTCCTGTCTCGTAGCCCCTAAAAGCAGAGCTGCAGACCTCCTTGCTGCGTCAGACAGACAGAGGAATGCTGGGAATGTCCTTCCCCAAGCCCAGTACTGCTCTTCTGCCCCCACGCACCACTATCGCCACACTGGAACGAACAGGGTTCATTAACAGGGCTCGAAAATAGGAACCATACGCATGGCTTCCTGGCAGAGGGAAGCATCTCAAGGGAGGTATAAGACTTTAGTCCCAGCATCCACTTTTGAGTCGCTGTATAGCCGAGTTAATATCCTAATACCATCTCTCATACTGCAGACGTTTATCGAAGCGTGAGCAGTAGGAGCGGTAAACTCAGCCAACTCAGAAAAGGATTAATGTTTCTGAGGAAGGAGCAGAACGGGAAAGAGTGAGGGTTGGCTGGTTTGTAATAGAGATTTATGAAAAAAAAAAAAAGGTAAGAGAGGTGGAAGAGGGGAGAGCAAGGGGAATGGAAAATGAGAGTACGTCGCCTAGTATGGGAAGGAATGCCATTCATCTGAGCTGGAGTCTGACTAACAGTAGTCCATATGGTTCTCATAAGTCCAATCTGAAACAAGCCCGTGGTGATTTAAGGTGTTCATTGTTGGCATTCCTGTCCGTGCATGCATCATCCCAGCAGGGCCTGTAGGGTCAGAGCTGAAACATACACTGTAGGCTTTAAACGTGTCATCTCTGCTCTGAAATAAACCAGCGGAGGAATAAATAGCCTCACTGCTTTTGGCTCTTCTCATGCACTGTCGCTCGTACACTCCAGGCTGTTAAAAGCTCTCAAAGCATGTAACCAGACACAGCAGATAGGCAGCTAGCTGTTCACAAAGTAACAACAAAGTGATGCTTGGTAAAAGGTCACTTTAGACCGGCTGCTGTCCCCGTGGGTCGAGCCTGTGTGCTGACGATAAGCGGGATGTCTGGACTCGGCTGCCACATGCAGATGGCAGCGAGGTGTCTCTCAAAGACCTCAGTAACCTTTTCCACAGGTACATGTCATCGCTTTGAGCTTTGAACGGCACTTTGCTCATCAGTGGCTTCTCTCAGCCGCCGCCAGATGCACACTGCTCATTTATTTCCCATCTCCATCCTCTGTTTACCCAGCAGGCTGTTGCTGCGAGGCTGCGAGGCCGCTCGGCGCTGCTATAATTGCTAGTGGGTAAATATTTACCAGCGTCCAATGAGGTTGACGCTTTCGTGGCGGAGAGAGAAAGAAAGGCACGGTGATGACATCATGAAGAGCCGCGGCGACTGAGCAAACATTTGTTCCCACTCAGGTGAGAGGCTCTTAGGATTCCTTCATGGAGGAGGCAGAACAAACTGAGTGACTGAGGAGGGATCAGGTTTAAACTTGTGCCCTGAGGAGCCAAATAGAGGCCTTGTTAACGCTCCTGCGCACTGCGGTGAGTGACTTATGGCTCTTTCAGCATAATGCCGTGTTTACTTAGCATCCTGGCAGGCTCAGGTTTTGGCAGGTAGGACTTTTCAGCTTTACTTCAGAGTCAATTGAGAGGTGTCGTCATAATGTCAACAAGTACCTCATGAGCTTGTTATAAACTTTTAAATTTTATATACTGCACGGACAGCACGTCGTACCGTGTTTAATTTGATTAAATATTGACGTTCACTGGAATCATATCATAATAATATAATCTTATCTTATTGTTCAAAGTTCAAACTTATGACTGTGAGTTTTTGTCACGTAATGTGTAAATGTCAAGCTGAAATGATTCATTAATTATAAATTTGTTGGCCTAGAGAAAATGAATGAACTATTTTGATAATTGTCTTGTTCAGGGCTTTTTTATATAAAAAATACATTTAAAAAATCACTTGTTTCAGCTTCTCATTTTTGGGTACTTGCTTATCTTCGTCCTTCATGACATCCAAATTTATCAGTTTAGGTTTTAGGTTGATGGATTAAAAAGCAATTTGAAAATGTCAACTTGAGCTTTGGGAGATTATAAAATTGGATTGTTTTTGACTTTTTTAATGGAAATTCTTAATAATAAAAAATAACTGAAATGAACCTGATTGTGAAAAGTCTTTGTACATCAGTTTGACTGTTTTATGGATGATTTTGCTAACATTTACCATATCAACAGGTGAAAAGTAAGTAAAGGAACATGGAATAAACAATCCAGATGCTTCCATACACAGTTTGATGAGCATGGAAATTATGAAAATAATCTGTTATGGACTTCGTAGTCACCAGATCTCAGCCCAGTTAAACACTTATGTAAGATTTTGGACCCATTGCTCTCCACCACCATCATCAAAACACCAAATGAAGGGTTATGTTTTAGAAGAATGATATTCATCCTTCAGAGATCTATGCCAAGATGTTGTTAAGCTTTTCTGGAGGCTTCATGAAAGTTTTCTTTTACTTATCTATATATCAGAAAACATCTCATATGATATTGTGATTATAATCCGTCCAGCCCAGTGTTGGTAGAGTTTAGCCTGATTTTGTGTAGGAGGTATGTGCACCTGTGTGTGGCATGATTTTACAGGAAATCATCATTTCACACCTCTGCTGTGGTTACTGTAGCACACACACAGCCACTTCCCTCCACCTCTAATAGTTTGCTGACACAAATCAACAACCCTAATGAAGCTTTTCACCAAAAGATCTGCTTATAAAAGACGGCGATAATGACACTGCCGACAAGGTGGCAACTGCCCTGTATTGAATTTCATCCATCCATCTCCTTAGTCACACCTCCTCATCTGCTTTCATGAGCTGCCATCTCTTATCCATCTATCTGAACAAAGTCAACCTCTGCCTGTTTCTTCCTTCAGCTCTGTCAGCACAGTGCTGTTGGCTCACCTTTTAATGATTGAGGGTGGGCAGCAGAAAGACTCGGACACCCAAGAGTGCAGGGGAAATGAAATCTAAACCACCAGCTGCTACAAACTAACCAAGCTATCAGTCATATGTTAGTGTAGAGTGTCACTTTTTATGTGACTGCTTCTCCTAAATGTAGGGTGTTTTCTGCTCTGGAATAACCTGCCCTTCTTTGCTTTGCTGAATCACAGCACAAAGACGTCTCTTGCAGAGTTGCTCAATAACATTCCCCTCCACCACTTGGAGCTGCACCAACCTATTAATGTGCCAAACTAATTAATGCAGGTAATTAAGTCTTGAATCCTGCGAGGCCTTTAGCCATCTCCATAACACATCCAAGTGGCTAAACCCAAACAGACAGCGAGCTTAATGAGGAGCATTAAAAGAGAACACACTGATTTTAGCACGAATGAGGATCATCTGTCATCCTCTCTGATCAAAGCGGCTTCTTAATCCTGTCGCATGATTATATGGAAGAAAAAAAAGACGTAATGTTAAAGAATGTCTGGGAGTCAGTGTTTACTCTCTAAGAAAACAATATCATGAGACAATCCCCTGAATACTAAGACAAAAAGAGGATAATGTGGAGTGAGAAATCTCTTTAAAGACCTCTCAGCATAAATCTTATGAGTTTTTAGACATGACAGCAGCTGTGTGAGGCTTAACATAGGCATAGCGATGCTTTGAGCTATATTGCTAGCGCTAAATTGGCAACATGATCACAATGACAATAGTAATATGCTGATGTGGAGCAGGTATAATGTTCATAGTCATAGTTTAGTGTGTTAGCATGTTCGCTAAATACTAAACATGAAGCACATCTGAGGTTCATGTCATTAGCTTTGATTTGGACACATTAAGATTTTGACCTGATGCTAATGCTAATGCTTTAATTTAGTTTGGTTTAGGTTAATCCAACTGTTGTCATCCCATCAACTGCGCAACTTTTGTCCTCCTGGTTTGGATGTTTGCAGCATAAGGTATAAATTATCATCCAATTCTGTAATAGACCTTTTTAGCATTCATTCCAACTTATTACTACAACTTTTACACATATTTCTGGAAATTATGGTCAATAGGTCTCATTAAAATGAAATTATACCTCATTTTTGAGTTAACGCCTGTTGTCCTCCCGGGTCAAAGTTGGCCCGAGGAAAACATGAGGGTTAACCTCTCCTGAGAGGGGCATGAATGTGTGCACCAAAGATTTCACTCAAGACCACCAAACCTCATGGTGGTACTAGAGGAAAACTTGGGACATCAAAAAAGTAATTAGGATTCACTTTGGTGGGCCATGAATGTCTATTTCATCCCCAAAGCTATGTGCTGCTAACATTACTAAAAAATGTCCTGTCCTTTCTTCTTTCTCCTACTTTAGTAAGTTAGTAAGTTCATCACAGTCTCTGCTCTGAATTTCAAGGAGGGTGGGGGGGGGGGGGGGGGGGGGTCTTCTCAGCAAGAAAACCACATAGCAGATTACTTCTGGTGCAACTGATTTATGACCATGCCCCCTCGGTCAGATCTCATGGGCCAGCGATTCATCACAACTGTGACAATGGTGGGCAGACGAGCGTCTGACAGAGTTGGCTTGCTCCAGGAAGAAATAACTCACTTATCTGTGGCTCAGATCGTTGTGTGGATGATTAGGTAGTGAAAATATGGCCGAGGCAAACAAACAAGCCATTCATTACACATAACCTGGTTGCTTTCAAACAGACGTTTATCAAGGTAAATGACACACCCATGTAGGCCATAAACAGTTATCAGAGGACTTCCTTGAGTTGTGTCGGAGTCTATTAATTAATTGTATTTCTTTATGGCACTAATGGACAGATTGGATCTATAGATATGACACAGTGAACAGAGGAAATGCCCATACAAGGAGCAGAGACTATGAGTCAGGAAGTGAGGAATGAAAAGGCCGTCTGGTAGGAGTAGATAAGAAGCTTTGAACTCTGAACCCAACCCATCTTTGAACGGTGTGACCTCAGCGCCTGAGTCAGAGGGGGAAGCACAGAGGAAATGGGAGCACAGAGGAGTGAAACAGACACACCTTTCAGAGCCTGGGAAGAAAGAGGAAATCAAGAGCGGCTCAGCCAATGGTGATAAGAAATGGCCTTTTAAAACCAGAATGATAAAAAAAGCAGTATAGGGCCTCCACGTGAGAAGACTCTTTGTGTGACCGACAGCTCCAGGCATCTGTCCCACACTGTCCCAACTAGGAGGCCTTGAAGGGAGGGCAGCTGTGGAGCTCTTTAGCTCACCCTCCCAGGAGGGTTACCCAAGGACAAGGCCACAGCATCAAACCAAACAGCAAGAGAGGCATAGAGCGCCAAACCTCAGTATGCCTTTATATACCAAAGCCCCACACCACATGAAGAGAAAATATCCAGTCGCCAATCTGGATTTGCACTGTGGGGCTGGCATGCAAACCCGAGGACGCGTTTTGGAGGATACGCGCAGACAAGAGTGCATGAATGCGTGACCGTGCACGTGCATACACACACACACACACACATAGTGAAGGACATACAGGACCCTTTCTCTGCGGGAGGGGAGGAAGGCTTTAGAGTAATATGAGAGGGGATTATCAGAGTAGGAAGCCTGCATCAGTCTCCATAATCATTTGGGAAGTGAGTGTGCGTGTGTATGCTCAAATGCACTTGACAACAAGAAAATAGTTGTTTTCCTTCAGCTCCATCGGCTCTTAGCACGTTACGCTGCACACACTGTGAGTCAACACTTGGAGCCTGTAATCAATACTGCTCCGCAAAGACAGGCAGTAGTAAACAAGACTGAGTTTGGTGTTTTGAAGAGCAAAGGTCAGGGTTTGGATTTCACGACAACAAAAATAATCACCTCAAATGCTATGATGCAGTAAAGAGTGCTTATAGAGTTACAACCCGGGAGGAGCGACTTGTTTGTTTGTTTTAAAGATATCCTCAATATTCCTCAACATAAATAACTCAGTTGTCTCCTGGATAATTTAACAGTGTATATATCTGTATTAAGACCATAAGTATTATTATTTTAACTTTGGGAAATAGTGTTTTTTAGTCAGTCAAACACTTTTTTAACACATTATAGTCATTCACTTCATCATTATTTAACACTCTGCACAACTCAAATCTATTTCAGGCTCTCTTTGGTAAGTACTACTTGGTAAGTAGATTAAAATTCAACTTAATTTAAAATGTATTGAGGTCAGCTGTAGACTGAAATTAGTTGAGATTATCTGTAAGTGTTAAAAGACAAATTACTGTAGATATGAGTATATATTGTGTTTTTGAAATTTAGATTTAAAGAGTAGAGTAGAGAGAGCTGTTATTTCACATTAAAAACAGAGCGGACCTGTTTGCTCTTTGATGGTTTAAAAAAAAAAAAACTGTCCTAAAGCTCACGCTGGTCAGCACTGTCATGAACTGACTTTTACTGCTGAATGTTTTTATCAGGTTTCTATAAATCATAATCCTCAGCTTCTGCTCTCTCATATTAAAACTCTGTTTAGATGTTTCTTCCTGAAATGCCATTTGGGATATACTAAAGCTTTTCTCTTTGAGGTTTTAATCAAATAACCAGATATTTTCAAAAGTAGTTTTTCATCTTTTGCACTGAAGATTCAAGCTAAGAAGATTTATATCCATCCAAGCTGTGGAAGTGCTCCAATTGCTGGTCACGCAACAATGTGTGCAGAAAAAAAAGCAGGACTAAAGCTGAAAAGACGACTTGATTAATTGATTTGTTGTTTGCATCTATTTTGATAGTGTTCAAACATTTTAGGGTTGCAGCTTCTTAAATGTGGTTTTATTGTTGCTTACATTATAATAAACTGACTATTTGTGTATTTTGTACTATTGGTCAGACACAAATATCAATCAAGACTCTGGACTGCAATGTGAGTTTTTTCACTATTTTGAATGTTTTACAGACCAAATAATAAATTGAATAATTGAGAAAATAATCAGAAAATAAGAAAATGAGAAAATAAGTCTGTTGCAACCCTTCTTGAACCCTGAATGCCTAAAATAACCCCCCATTTGGCAGCACTATGTACCAACAGTACTTGCTGAGTTTGTCTTTTCCTGTGTCACCGCAGTTATTGCTGTTTGGCTTTAACGGGACTGACTGCGTCCACAGGGACTGATGGTGCTTCTGTCCAACAGTCAGACGTCACTGGAAAACAACAGAGCCTTGTCTGGATTTCTAGAAACTCACATGTAGACCCACTCATAGAAATGAATGTGTACATTACACACACACACACGCACCCACACAGAGTCAAAATCTTTCTATTTAATAGACAGGAACAACCGCTGAAAATTGCACCCACTTTGATAACCACAGATCGGGGGGAAAGTTAAACGTCCCAAGACTTAATTTAATCTCTCCAATAACATGATTACAGCACAAAACACACTTTCATTAGAAGCACATTTAATTTTCCATGTTATCACCAAAGCCTTTTTAATACCAGTCCTCAGTTAAGCTTTGCAGCCTGTAAGTGGAAAAGAGAGGTGTTGGTTGACAAGGCTGCTATGTGTGTGGAGGTCTGTCATAACCTACTTTCAGGATTTTGGGGGCCAAATTTTGGAATCAAAACCAGTTAACTGGGGATGGCTTGCCCAATAGGGGACAAAAACCATGTCTGCAGTTGGTAAAAGGCTGATTTTTTAGTCAGTGGTTAACGTTAGGGTTAGAGTAAGTCTTTGGGAAATGAATGTAAGTCTATGTAATGTCCCATAAGTGACATAGGACAACATGCGTGTGTGTGTGTGTGTGTGTGCAGGTTCATTAACAGGTCTCCCTCTTCTCAGCCCCCGTGGCTCTGACTGACTTTATCACAAACGTTCCCGTGCAGTGAATCCCGGTGCCCGCTTCCTCGTATTTACCTTCTAAAATGCACACCTTATCTAATTTCAATGATCGCTGACGCTGATTTGTTTAAAAAAAATACCCCTAGGATATCAGAAGCTCATTGAGCATATAATTACTATCTGTCTCCTGGAGGGATGATCTGGTCTGAGGTACTAGAACTAGTTAAGCGGTTGAATAAACAGGGAATTTTCCCTTCATGTTTCAGCTTATTCTGCTAAAGACGTGATATCACAACATCAACAAGATCACGTGAGAATCTTGTTTTGATTACTTTTTTAAATTTGTTTTGTCTACTTTTAAATTTTGTTAATTGAAATTTGATTTAATTTACATTTTTATCTCTTCAGACATGAAATACAGCTTCTGTTATAAATGTCTAAATCATTGCCACAACATCACCCCTTCCTTTGCAGACTCATTGGGAAAATGGTCATCACTTTGTGCTATAACAGGCTATATTTTCTAAAAAGCCTGAGATATATACTTTAAATCATATACCATCCAGCCAATAAAACATGATGGAGACACTTTTTGGAGGATTGTATATATAGCTATACTGACAAATTACCAAATGTGTTTGTGATCCGTTGCACAGCATTTAAAAACCTATTTTCAATGCAGCTGGTCTCCACCAAAATCCCAAAAAACAGCTTTGTGCTGTTTGCTTTTCCACAAGTTTTTCCCATATTCACTGCCCTTCTGTGGCTTAGACTGGCTCTGCTACACACAATGTGCCAATATACAACCAAAGCCAAATGGGAACCCAGCACAAAAACACTACCCTGCTTTGTGGTGAGCGCCAGGCCCGGCACACCCTGTCCACATTTCACATCGCAGACCCACAATCTCTCCGGCCTCTCTGGGTTCTGTGTGTGCAGTCACACTTGACGAGAGTCGTGGCAGACCGGCAGGATAACAGGTCACGGTGTAAATGCATAAATGCCAAATCCTATCACATCTAATAGTAACACTTGCCAGCGCTGGCCACGCCCATCATAGCTGATGTTATGCCTTAAATCTGCTTTGATCCCACAGAACAGTCTCCAGAGAGCAGGGGAACAGACCAATCTTTTCTCTCTCTATTTAAACCCTCTCTTTTCCTTTATTTTCTGCTCCTCTGTGTCTCAAACCTCATTTATACTACTGTATTTGTAGGATAATACTTTAATAGACCATTGGTTTTTAAACTCAGTCAAAGTAAATGTTAGAATATCTAATTACATGGAGATTTTCTGTTTTTACATCATTGTAAATTTAATATTCTGGGAATTTTGGACTGTTGCTTGAACAAAACAAGCAATTTGAAGCGGTTAACTTGGGCTCTGGGAAACTGAAATAGCCTTTTTTATTTTTGACTAGACCAGTGAAGAGGTATCATGTGCCACAGAGAGCCAAAAGGCTGCAGGTTTTCATTACAGCCAGTCACCTCGGCGGGTGATTTCAGCTGGTGGGGTCTTGTTAGAATAAACCCCTACAGGCTGCTGCCTCTCCATTGTGCATGATTTCCAATTCTGGGATTAATCGGCTTTTCAAAAATTTAATTGACAGATTAGCTGATAATGAAATGTAATTAGTTGCAGCTCAATGCAAATGTAAACTAGACCCTCATTTCTTGCTTTCTTTGTCTCACCTTGCTCGGTGTGTTATCAGCAGATAGAGCGCTCCTCGGCGGGACTTGGTAGATGTCTTTTCCTGGAGGAACCTGGTAGATGCTCTGCTGGTTCTGTTGTGAACTCTGGAGGGACGGTGGCACCTGGTAGATCCCCTGTGCCCCTGAACCAGCCTTCTGCTGATAAGCCGAGCTCTGAGGAGGAGACTGGGCACCGGCAGCGGCGGCGGTTGGTGATTGGGCCTCGAACATCGGCCCAATCAATAGCTTCAGTCGGTTGCCCGGGGCGATGCCTTGGCGGCCATGCAGAGAGCAGAGCCACCAGCCCTCCAGGCCACCCGTGTTCTGCTCAATGACGGTCAGGATGTCCCCTTTCCGGAAGGCCAGCTCCTCCGGGGACTCCGGCATGTTGTCGTACAATGCTTTGGCCATCAGGTTCTGCAGAAAGAAAGATCAGACATTCATCAGATAAAGTTCTTTGCTTCATTATAACAGAACATAGCTTTTCCAGGTTTTACTGTTACTTTCATATTCAACTAAAGGTTAAAAGGAATAGTTCGATATTTTCATTTTCTTGCTTAAAGTTACAGCCAGACGCCGGCTGGAAACAAGGTGAGAAAACTTTGCTGCCTCCACATAACCCAGATTTTTACATTTCTAAAGACATTAGATATAATGTGTTAATAAATCAGCTTTAGAGGTGGTTTCATACAGAGCCAGGCTAGCTGTTTCCCCATTTCTAGCCCTTATACTAAGCTAAGCTAATCAGCTTCATATAGACCATAGAGACATGAGAGTGGTGCCAATCTACTCATCTGACATTCTGCAAGAAAACAAATAAGCTTACTTCCCAAAATGTCAAACTATTTCTTTAAGAGACTTGTGTTTACCACCATTAACTGTGCCCCTATAGCAGTTGAAAATGCTTTGGTGAATGACATGCTGGTGAACTTCTGTCTGCACATTAAATTACCATGCAGGATCACATTAGCCCTCAGCTCCACACCAGATGTCTTTCAAACCAATCTGAACTTGATGGGATTTTCTCAGCTTGCAACCTGCTCCAGGGCACAGTTACCTAAAGGGCCAGTGAGGGTTGAGGGATAATGACTCCAAACCGCAGATTTTGGAGATAGGAGAAGCCCTGGAGTGCGCCGCTTTTGTGTGTGAGAGAGGCATTTACTACTAATTGCCTCAGTAAATGCATCAATCTTATTCCTAAAGCCTTTATTCAGCCAAGGAAGGAATTAACTGAGTATTAATACTCCTTTTCAGCGGGTTTATACTCCCACAATAACAAATATCTTCTCCTGGGAGCTTCCCAGTACACACACAGTCCTGTACTTTCAACTATGTACAGTAAGCTCGATATAAGCAATTAGGGATTAAGCACGTTGCTCAAGGGCACCTTAACATAAGATACTGAGGTGTGTTTTCTCCTCAGATTTACCAGCTTGTCTTCGTTGCATGCCAAAAAACTCTCTTCCCACATTTCTGCAATACAACCACCCAATCAGATGAGCCTTGTAAAGACAGAAAACACACCTCTCGTATGTTCATTTATTGGCTTTGCTTCAGCAATAAAGTGGCTAAAAAATATCTTATAATGAAGATAATTGAGGCTGCAGGATTTAAGCCAAAATCTGCTTTTCATTTTCACGAAACTCGTCTCACAACAGAGTGAGCTGGATATAAATCAGATAAAACAGGATTCCTCATATAACTACACACTACACACCACACTACATGCATATTTGTATCAAAAAGACATATTTCTTCAGTGTGGTGATTATTAGAAACATGTAAATACTTCAGCTGTTTAGGTGTCTTAAGCTTCTTAAAAGGAAAAGTAATGCCTGTCAGTTTCACTTATCTTTCTAGTAGCTGTCTCTTTTCTTTTTTGTGCTCCATGCTATTAATGCCTCACCCTACTGCGGCTCAGTGTGGGAATCAGGAAGCCCACTTTGAGGCTACAAGTGGATTGGGGCTTTCTTGAACCTTCTTTCGCCTTCCTCTTTCCTACCGGGCCTGAATCAGGCAGTTCCCATGTGAAACTCTCTCAGCTTGTGACATCGTTATCTCTCACTGCGGGCCTGGCCTCCCTGGCTATTGTCTAAGAACACGACCAGTGCCATTAGCCGGCAACACACGCTGCACAATTACACACCCACAATCGCCCCCTGCTATCAATGAGCTGGCCTACAGGACCGCAACAAGTTTGATTGTGACCACAGAGGACACGGACCTGCATGTTAGCTCATTCCAATAATTTGATCAAGGCTGGCAGTCATCCATGAGGAAACAAAATGCTGATTGCTGTGATAACTAGCGCTGCTCCATTATAATTTGAATACATTTGTGCTGAGAAATGAGGGTCAAGTTCAAGGCAGCTTCCTGTGTGCAGTGATATCAGCCTTGTATTTGATGCTCAGATGGAAAATCAACTCATTGACACAAGAACAACCACCTTCTTTGTCGTCTTCTTTGTCTCCCCTTATCACACTCCCTCATCTAACTAGCAGCCAGATCACGAACACCAGTTTCACCAACTACAGAGACACACAATTAACAAGTACAAACAAGTACACTCACACACAAATGAAAAAGGTAACAAATAGCACCTTTATTTGAAGAGACCTGCGATGGACGAAGCTGTGAAATTGAAACTGAATTGCCTAAACCACACTGCTTTCACATGTGTGTCAACAGCTCAGCAACACATTCACACAAACATATTCACACTTGAGCAAAACAAAGTGCAGACCCCAACTAATTTTAGCACTTAGGACATACAATAACTCTTGCTAAGCCCTCATTAACAGCTCAAAACAACAGACTTAACATTGCTAAAATCACGTTTATGCTTTTTACTTTTACAAGAATTGGTTATAAAAGCAGATTTTGAACTTCTTTAAGGAGACTGCTACAGATAATGATGCTGGAATCTGCACACAATGGATGTTCATATGCTCTACATCTGTCATTGACTGTACTTTTTATGCAATCCAGATCCCAAATTAGTCCGTTTGGAATTCTGTTACCGGAGTTTTTTTTAATAGTTTGTTAGTGGTTAGTGGTCTAAGAGGGAATCTTTATGAGGTCTAAGTGATCACAAACACTGCGATGCAAACAAAGGGAATCCAGTCAAACTTATTCTTATATTTTTTTTATATATGTATCTTATCACCTTCATAAAATATGCATTTTGTTGTGCATTTAAATTGTTTTTTGTGATCATTATTTATATTTTTATGGACACAGCAGTGGGATCTGTGGCAACTCAAACAACAAGGCAGCACAGGTGATATCAAAACATGATGGTGCTAAATGCTACAGCTCATTATATTGTTATTGTATCATAAATTATGATTACTAACACACTGACAAGGAGGTCAAACTGCATTTTAACCACTGTGACCATTACTAGCAGTCAATAAACTACTTTGAATCTGGACTTACACAGTCCAAAGTCTGAGTTTGTGGGGGGAAAACTGCACTAACAAACATGCACATACAGTATCAGCTGTTGTGGTGAGTCTTAAGACCACAAGGATCCCAAAAACTGCTTGACACATTTTCACACACTAAACCCTCATTCTCGCTGTGGTTTACTTTTATTGGGGGCTGATCTTGTGGGTAGGTAAACATACAGAAGATATAAATGGGACGTTTCACAGCACCTCTACAAACAAGGAGTAGATGGGGAGTAGAGTACAAACATTATGACTAATTCAAATCTTGATAGTAATTTTTTTGAAAACCACACCTCAACTGCTTATCTGAAGGACCATGTGAAACACAAACACCACCTGTACTCATATTGAACAAACAGGTTGTTAGCTGTAATGGTTGACAAGAAACATGCAGATTCTTTTGAAGTGATGCAGAGAGGGAAGATTCAGCTCTTGTTTTTGTTTGCTTCAGTCCGCTGCACCATTGTAATCGGAGCAGGTGAAACTGACTATTAAAGCGGGCGTCAGATCTCTGGCATAAACACTGGTTAGTCACAACACGGTGACTCCATCACTTGCCATTGATCCTCCTATAAACACATGTGTTTGCCATTTGTCAGTGGGTAGGCAGGCAGCTTGGGGGGAGGGCCCCTTCTGCTGCACCCACAGATGAGTGCGAGCTTACAGGAAGCTATCGGTTATAAGTCAGTGAGGCAACATGAGTTCTCGCGTAAATATATTCTGGTCCTGGCCTCAAATCTTAAATGAGATAATGCAGTTCCACAGTAAGGTATAGGGTGGGATAGACAGTCAAAACAAGATCTTACAGATTAATTTAGAGGCTCTTCATTTCCTCTTCTTGATATATTTGACTTTTAACCTCATATGAACCTGTGCCTATCTTCAGGTCTGAGTTTTTTGTTTGTTCCTGAGAACAGACTAAAAAATAGGTGCCACAGACACACACAAAAATCCCCCTGAGGAGTGTCATCGTTAAAATACAACTTCATCGGAAATTTGATTCTGATTATATATTATGCGTTTTTTTTAATCTCTTTATTCATTTTGTTTGACTTGGTTTTGTTATACCATATTTCTTTTAAACCCAATTCCATGGAATCCATTATCTCTTATTGTTGTTATGTGTTGCTTTGAATTACGCACTTAATAAATTGCATTATATTCATATAACGCATATTTTATACTAAGAAGTCACTCAAATGTGACATAGCAGTAGAAGATATGCCATATTGGTTATATACACATCTGGCATATTGAAATAAGAGCTCAATCTCACATCATTTAATATATGATAGCTTAACTGGAAGAATGAGACTCCAGTAAGTGATGTGATGAAACCAGCAACAACTTTTCACTTGAACAAGAAACTCTCTTCTCAAAGTGGAATTTCTTTCTCACATATGATCTTGAGCTGAGCACAGGCGTCAGCTTGGAACGACCACACAAAACCAACAATAGAGTCATTTAATTTGATTATCTTGATTAGACGGCGACAGCAACGACAAGCAATGGCTAAAAAGAGAAACTGTGAAAGATAGGTGCTGCATTGTGGACTGTTGTTAAGTAGAGCAGCACTGCAACACTTAGCAGTCTGAAGTGGAAAAAACACAGTCAGATCAGTCAAATCACAAGTCAGTATATGATCAGGTTCATTTTAGCTAGTACTGATCCATTTAAAACATGTCTGGATCATCCCTGGTACAGAGAGTTTGGTCTGGCTCAGGACATCTCTGGTCACTGTGATCGTTCCGTATGTTGCTGGACTATTAAAGATGAAACTGGCCTATTTACTTAAAATAGATTCAGAAGAAGTCAAATCAGAGTTATACAATTTTTCCTAATGCATGTATTTTTTACTAAAGCGGTCTCCCCTGTCTCATATTGCCCTCTGCAATGCCTGGCTTCGAAGAGGCTCTCATGGCCATGTCTGTTTTTGTTGTTAGAAAGCAAGAAATCCTGCAAAGCTGAGCTGTCCAGATTCGCACCTGGAGCCCGATATACAGCCTGAAGACCCAGCTGTTGGGCCAGTCCACTCTGAACGCCTCTCTTCTCTGGGAGACATTGATGACTCACACATCAACAAGGCTTTTTCCACCAGCGTCTCGCCTGAAAACACAAACAGTACAAACGTCCTCTCATTTGTGAGGAGAGCCTGTGCTGACCATTCCAAAAATAAAAACGGGTCTTACGTAACTTCACCGCTTGCAGAAAGGGCCCCACCTTTGCTTTCAGTAAGAGCTCTCTGGGTGGTTTTGGCTTGGCCTCTCTGGGGTATACATCCATCTAATAATAATGAAGGTGGCTTTGGCTAAACAAGCTCACAAATACTCAAGTTCCCCTGCCACTGCGGCCAACAACACAACCACATCACAGCAGAAATCCATGTCCCCACAGCAACGGGAGTGGCCTGCTTTCAAAGAGACGAGGATGTTTTCAACCCAAACAAACAAAACCTGCTCCCAAAAAAGTGGTACGCTCCGACTGTGAGAAACATCGTGCAGTACCTCGGCAGCGGGGCCGGTGTGAAAATTAGGGCCGTACCACTGCAACACGTGTCCCGGGGTGGCTCGGAGAATGGGTGAACCAGCACACTCATTTGGCCTCATTTCACATGGTTAAATATAGAAAATAATTATAGTAATGACGATAATGAGGACCTGATGACTTTTACGAGCCGTTCCTCTGAGTGTGGCCTGCTGCGGGTGAGAGCCAGTTCAAATAAATGGGCCGTGTGAAGGGCTCTGGGTAGGAAGGGCTCATGGGAAGCAGTTCAGAGCTCAGGGTACATGGTAATTTCTTCATTTGGACAGTTTTCAGGAAGGCTGACCCACTGATTACAGCCTCTTTATAAGCCCTGCCAGTGGCTGTGTATTAACATAATTACACAGCAGGCTCGGTGAAACTTCACCTCCTCTATTTCTGAAAAATACTCGTGGAAAAGGCAGCATGTCACAACTTTTCATTTTAATCCTCAGCACACAGCAAACACAACCCAACACATTCATTACTGCTTCACGCTGTCTGATTGATTTCTTACGTAAGCATTTGTAAATCCATACTTACAATAGTGTTACAGTGGCATGACGAGAATTGTAACCAGCTATAATCAATCAATAACTTATTCTAGGCTTGTGATTATCTGCCATTGATTGGTTACATCATAGTTTTCGTCTCTGGCAATCAGAAATCACAGCATAGATTTGCTGGCTCCATTATGTTTAGTTTGGTGTTTGGTAATTGTTATTTCTGTTTTCCTTTAACCACAAGATGCAACAAATCATACTCCACCAAACTGGTGCACGTAGACATGGGTCTATTCATTCTGCCAAGCACTGCATAAAAGACTATTGTATCTGCAGTGTAAATACGACACCCACCAACTTCCCCGCCTCATTTGTGATTCACGAGCTGCAACGCTGCGAGGAAATCTCCACACCCTGAACGTCTACACAGCTAGAGCGTGGCAACTGCGCTTCAACAGGATATGATATGTTGCGTCTAACCGCACTGCAAGCTGTCACTAACCACCAATGCCCTAACACATCACATCTCCACTTCAGAGGTGACATATATGTTAAAGTGCATGACTAAAACTGTCTCTTAATTGTGGAATTTCCCTTAAAATAAAATGATTAAAAAAGAAAGTATAGATCTTCTTTAGAGATGAGTATCAAACCTCAAAACTTATCACAGTTCTTCTCCAGCTGCTCGTGTTTGGATAACATTCAAATATGGAATCTACATATTTATTTATATCAAAGCAAACTGATGTAGCTGGGGAGCTAACCACCAACACACTAGAGCCACACTACAAGCCACAATAACTCTCTGGTTTTCTGTCTATGTTATCCGTGTTTACTCCTCCCTGGCATATTTTTTTCTTGTAATGTACATGATTTAATAATTTAAAATAGTTACTGAAGAGGGAAAAGAGCTAACTGAAGAATAAGTTTAGAAAGTTTTATCTATAAACATTTGCAACATTAAAGCAGGTCGCACTTTGAAAACGAGCGCCAAGTAAAAGTGGAGAGTGCTAACATTGCTAATAAGCTACGATAGCTTCCTCCATGACTCTGCAGTTCTCTTTGCCCTCAAATGTTAGTGCTTAGTATTCGTGTGTCAAAGTTTACCAAAGTTTAACTTGATACAAAAAGGCACCCACCATTTAATTAACATACCTTTTATCTTAAAACTCATTGTTTTGGTTTTCCATTCACGACTTAACTTATTTTAATTTACTCTCACTGTTCTCGTAAACGTTGTTTACACCAGAAGAAGACAGCTAGTTATGATTCATCATTTTCCTCGGTAGTCAGTAGAGAGCAAAACGCAGCTAAAAGGAGAGCGAATATATCCACATATATTATATTTTCATTATGAATTAGAACAATTAACTCTCAAATGAATGCTAACGCTGCTCTGTATTGTAAATTTGTCACAAGTTTGCACTCATCAACGATGAAGGTGATAGTGTCTGTGTTATGTTGTGTTTTACCCATTTTATAAGCGGCCAGAACATATCAGTTAATGCAGGTTTAACAGTTGAGAAGATTGACTTCTTAAAGTAGGCTATGGGTTACTGAAATCCAGTATCATATTGGCAGTGTATCAAAACACCACAAATAATAACCTTGGTGCTGCTTTTATTCCTGTCAAAGTCTGCATGGATACAACAGGCGGAGTATTCCCATCACTGTGGACTGTGGACTTTGCTTTTGGTGAATAACTCTAAAGCCAATAACACATCAACCACAGCTAATTACAGTTGTAAAAAAAACTCTGGTGAAATACAACATGGGCAGGACACGACTGCAACACTGTACCACAGCCCAGCTGGTTACAGTCACAGGAAATGGATTTTGTAACTTCTTGGTTAAAATGACTGTTCTTGTTCAGCTCCTCCTTACTCTGTCCATTCATCACAGTCATTTTTTTATTTTTTACTGTCACATAAACTACCAGGTAACTTGACAAGAAACCCTCCTCTCCTCAATTTCTGTCCCACTCCTTAGCCTGCAGCACTTCCCGAGATACCCAGAAAGATCCAGGCTACGACCAACCTAGTCTTATCATTTCACATCTTGGACTCCCTCGCTGTGCTCCTGAACGCCAAGTACAACCTATAATTAGATGTGAAAACCACACTGGAGATATTCTCTAAAAAGTGTATCAAATTCTGTGAACTGGAAGGGCTGTTAGGGGAGCATATTGTGCAACGTTGCCTCTCATATTCTGCCAAGTCATTCCAGCACTGCCTGAATGGTGTTAAGCTGCAGGAAGAGAAAATGTCCTTCAAACTGATAGCAAGGATCCACGCTGCTAAAATATCTGTGAGCAAAGCAAAGCAATGACCTCTGACCTGAAAGGACTAATTTACAGCACCTACAGGAGTCGCTGATGCATCAGCAACAACATGAAGGAACAAAAAACAACAGTATGGATGGTATTCATGGAGCTCCAGCCAAGCAGCACTCAGTTTTGGCAGGGGAGAGAGGTGGATTATTTCCAGCTCGGTGTTGATGCCAAATGAGGGCACATGAGTGTGTCTCGGTAGCCCCCGGAGACAGAGACTAATCCTTCCAGGGGGTATTAGCCAAGATGTGAAATATGTTTCATGGTATCTCTGCAGGGCCACATTGCATGGTTTTACATATAGGAATAGCCAATGAGATGGAGATTCAATCCAATGTCCCCCCGATTTCACGCGAAGCAAAGATCTCACAGACACAAAAAGACAACAATTGAGCGTGCCATCTTCCCCCATTAAAACATCTGAGATAAAGGGAGAAGCTTTTGTTTACTGAAGGGAAAGATCACATTTTTTAACAGTTTAGCACTGCTGAAAATAGCTACTGATGATGTACATTACATTTTGATTCTTTTAGCTCTAATAAGTCATTGGTTGAATAGGTGGCTAAAAATTATTTTCTCGATTAATTGTTTTTGTTAAAGTTAAGACACAGAAAAGCTTCAACTCCTCATTTTGAGAAGCAAGTATTTGCCATCAATGGATTCATTGTTTGGTCTATAAAATGTTAATGAATGTAAAAAGTAACCATCAAAAGTCCAAAATGTCTTATTTTGTCTGACAAGCAGTCCAAACCCAAAAATATTCAACTTACAATGATATAAAACAGAAAAAGCAGCAAATTGTCACATTGTTAAGCAGGAACTAGAGAATATATTAAACGTTTCCTTTTAAAATGGCTTAAATGAACAAGTTATACAAATAACTTTGTTTCATCTACATGTGGCATTGTGTTGATTTATTAAAAGTCTCATAACAGTAAACATTAGATATTTGTTTAATTTTCTCTGAAGGACTTCCTTTTCAGCACAGACATTCATCATTCAACATCAGAAGAAGCAAAACAGAATTCAAATTCTCTACCCACATAAACCTTTTATACACCACAACAATGTTTCTACCACCATGTTCACCTCCACAAATGAGTTCATACCTGCTCTCTTAAAACTGCTGAAAGGCATACTGGGAAATGTTGCTACAGCAGAAGCAAGAAAGTGGTTAGATCAAAAACAAATACTTTATCATTCTCCGTCTTAAAATAATTTCAGGAAATGGATAAAGATGGATAAATAACAGATTTGAAGAATTTGACAGAAGTTTTTTCCTCAGTCAGGGTTGTAAATCAGGATTATAGCACATTGACTTGGAATCAAATTCACGTATCTGTTTAGTCAGTTTTGAGTTGAAGAGGTGCAGATGGATCATTTTGTTTATAAAATGTCAGAAAGCAGCTAAAAGTACTCATGTGGAGTCAAACAAAATATTAATCAAATACTGTATTTGACAATGAAAAGCAGCAAAAGCTAACATTTGAGAAACTACAACCGGAGGATGACAAGATGATTTTTATAGTCTGTTATCAAAGGAGTTTGTGACTAACTTTCTGTCAATCATCTAATCAGTCAAATGACTCATGCTTTCACCTCTGACATACAAGACTACATCACCTGATCGGCCACCAGTGCAGAAGTTACTGATCTATCTGTTGGTTCATGGAGTGCACGAAACCTGCAGCACGCCCAAACCAAATCACTGACCATCCTCCAAAAGCACAAACAGCTAAGTGCAGGTTGTGTACTGTGGTATTAAACACTTTTCTTCCCCGGTGTTCCCAGCTGTCAAGCCACCTCTTATCTGCCGTGAGGACAGAGTCTCCACAGGGCTGAACCGAGCTGACAGAGGCCCGATATGTCTTTGAGAGATGACCCTGCAAAATAGTTGGCATTCTTCAGGGGAGGGAAGGAGAGGCAAGAATTATTTCCGCCAAAAGGTCAAACATGGAAATGATTATATGCATTGTTGCTGATGTTGGGTAGTCTCTGTCTGTCTCTCTCTCTCTCCCTCACTGCTTTTTTTAGGGGGGGTTAAGAAATGAGCACACAATGTAGTCTGTCTCCCCTCTGACCGTTTTCAAATGTTAATGGCTGGCTCATGGTGCGAGGGCGCAGCGGGGGGGGGGGTGGGGGGGGTGGAAGGACTGCTATTCATTGTCACTGGGGGAGAAGCTCTTCACACTCACTGACAATCTTGCACAGGAGCAATCTTGGGGTAAAGAGAAAGGAAATTCTGCACTGAAAAAGGCAAAAACTTTAAAAAAGCATGATAATAAGAAAACATTTTAAACAGACGGTGGAATAGTTCTAATAAAATTACAAGAAAGGGAAAAAAAAGCAATTTCAGCTCTTAAATGTGGTTTCACAAAAGGGAGATCATAACAAGCGGGATTTCCCTGAATAAACTCTGTTCTTCTTTCAGGAGAATAAAAATGCCCTTCCCTCTAGAAGTGCTCTTTCCACACAATGCCACCCCCGCACAAATAAATGTGCACACAGACACAGCAAAGAAAAGACGCTGGTATCCTGGTGAACTCCACTGCCAGACTCATTAACGACGTAAAGGGGCACCTTGAAACAATCATGTGCATCTTCTGAACAACCTTCCCATGCACATGCCTGGAATGCTCTCATTCTCACGGGGCACTCCTCGACCTCCCGGCTCCCTCCCCCCCCCATATACATCCAACTCTGTTTGCCCTCTTGTTCCCCCCACAACTTCCTCTCCCTTTCATTTTCTGCAGGCCTTTTCAGCATCAGAGATCCTCCTCCTCCTCCTACTCCCTCCCTCCCTCCCACTCAGAACAATGTCTGCTTCGCTCTCCTCCAGCTCCCTCGCTTTTTGGACCAGTGCCTGGAACCTGAACCCATAAAAAAGAAACACTGAGGAAAACACGCACACACACATATATTGGCCAGAATATGGGTTCACCTAATCACTCTTCACTGTGGTTGTGAAGCTATTTCTGCAACAGTTACATCAGCTATGAAAGAATGAGTTGAAAGGTTGTGGAAGTCTCTGAGCGAGTGTGCGTAAGAAGCATTTTTTCCTTATTCTGCACCAGAAAAGTTGTGTCTGAACCCTTTAAACTGCCTCAGGTATCATCTTTTTCTTTTCTTTGTCTGCCAGGCTCTTTCTCCTCAGAAATCACGGGGCCCCACTGACGCTGTAAGAGATCCATCTTGTGTGCGGCCCCATCAGAGGGATTATACGCATTAGGTGACCTATGGAAGACAAGCCTTCCCTTCACACCTGAACACCTGTTGGAAAGCATCTCTGATGTCAGTGAGGAGGGCAGCGTTTGCGTCCAGACCGCGTCACCTCACCTCAGGGCATGTGAGCGGGCGCCAACCTCCGGCGTGACCTCGTTAAGCTTCTGTTGAAATGTAACCACTGTGCGAGGAAGGGAGTACTTAATATAGCTGTAAATAATTATTTGCAGCTGAGATCAAAAGCAAATGCCGAGATCCTAGAGGGGACACATAGTCAACTTTGCAACTATTTCACAAATTTAAAACAGACTGCTGATGTGCAGGAAACTCGATGAACACAGATGCTACGCTGACGCATCTAGCAATGGGGACAAGGCTTCCATGGCTGCCTGATTTCCCACCTTCCTCCTCTCTTCCTGCCACCCTCCTTTCCTGTAGCAGTGTTACATAATGCAGATATGTTTATCATAAGCAAAGAGCACTGCGATAGGGAGTAAAGAAACAAACAAAAGAAGTAGAGACGCAGTCGTACGTGAGAGAGGTTGCGTACTGTGCTGATATCATCCCTACAGACAGATAAGAGCCTGGAAACGCTGGTGTTGATCAGGTTCATCAATAGCCACTGATCAATCTCCATGTTTAGGATGAATACAGTCACCAAGGAGACATGGTAACAGTGTTACTTCACGATAATCACTAACTCCATGCCCAAACCATCAACATGACCCTCCAGACTGTTCCTGCTCTCTCTGCTCCATGAACTGTGTACTTAACAGGACAATGAGTCAGTTAGGACCATGACGCACATACACAGAGTGCACGCCCACCCATCACAACCAAACCCTCCTGAACAGTAAGACCAGGCCCAGTAGACGCTGAGGGACTGGGAGGGAAACAAAACCCAAATTGCACTTGAACTGTGTCAAGTCCAGAGTCTGAGCCAAACTCCTGGCAAGCAGCTACTTCACACTTCAGAAAACAGCCAGTGAAAAAGCTGGAGCCACTGCCCTCAAAAACCCCTGAATCATCCAAATATTTTGCACAGCTTTGCATGAGGGAGCACAGTTTTTGCTTTCCTAATATGGTGAGACACAAGCACAAGTAGTTAATGATGAACAAAATAAAGCAGGGAGATGATGCTGTCTTGTTAAATGCTCCATGTTCCCCAAACAGTGTTAAAAGCTCAAAATCATTCACAAGGCTGGAGTCCGGAGAGGTGATTGATCAACTTCCAACTGTCTGTGTCCATGTAAAGTCCTGAATTAAAGTTCAAATCAAATCATAAATCAATCCAAAGCTCCCCTGGGTCTCCGTATGATGCTGACACTGAGCTGTAACATCTCAACAGGCTGCCATCACAAAATAAAGCTCGATGACTGACAGTGAAAGACAAGACAAAGACCCTGATTGGCATTTGGAGTCAAAACACAGTCTGAGAGTTTCCAAAGAGCACAATGAACAGGACGCCAAGCTGATTTTATCACCATATGATTCATTTCTAAGTGAAAGTTTTACTTAGAGGGCAATGTGATACAAGATGCTAAAGAGGTTGAATCTGTGTGATCTTGTACTGTCAAGCATTTAATTGAATGGATATCCCCAAAAACCAACATGCCTGTCTGGTTATTTTAGCCATAAGCACCTTTTAGTAAGTAATATATCTCAATATTACATAGAAATAGACAGAAAATCATAAACATGTAAGTATTGTATCTGGTTCCCGCTACTCAAGTTCAAAATTTCGGTTTTGGACTGTTGACCAGATAAAACAGGACATCTGAAGATGCAACCTTGGCCTGTTAGTGTGCATTTTTCACTACTTTCTGTCATCTTATGTACAAGACTATTAATAACTGATGAAAATAATTGCTTGTTGAAGACCTATGGGATATAATACTGTGTCAAAATATCTGATTGTAGCCATACTGCCCAACTCAAATCTCAGCCAGAGGCATAAACATCTATAAAATGTCAGAAAATAGTGAAAAATGGATGTCACACTTTCCTTATGGCATTTGTGCTTTAAACATATGACTAAAACTGATCACCAAAAGGTCTCAGTACTAAATAAATCAATAGCCAAACAATAGAGAGGCAATTGAAGAGAACATATGTGACAGAGCCAGTGCCCATGTTTTTTCTTTTATGCCTACTACACTACTTACTCATTTCACTCTCAGTCTTAATCAGCAGGAGGAGCACTGGATGAAATGAATAAAATAAATGTTTCTGTTTTTACAGTTTAAAAGGTGGGGAGGGTGCAGTACTGTAGGGTATAGGAGTGGGTTGTATTTTCACTCTATTTATGCCCCTTGAGTTGTAATTCAAGCACAGACACAGGTGTCACATTGCCATTAAACCATCTGCAGTCTCAAAAAAACACACTTCCAATCACACACATCTCATCAGAAAAGTGACAGCATCCTCATCACAATCACCATGGCTACATATTTAAAAAACATGTTATAGCCAAGGTAGAACAACAGATTATGTAAAGCCAACCCGGATGCTTTCATTTTAAATAAGTAACCAAAAGGAGGGTAAAAGTTTAGAAATCTCACCCACTCTTCTCACAAAAGCAGCTGTGTTGTCCTAATATTTCCCCTCAGCATTACAAACAGCCGAGTTAAAAGTCCAACCTGTGCTCGTGTCACTTACTTTGTATTTCATCTTGCAGCAATATCAGCAGCGGCTTCTCTTCGCTGTGACTCCAAATATTAAAAAAAAAAAAAAGATTAAAGAAAAAAAAGATGAAGAAAATATCCGCTTTATCGCACCAAAGAGGCGCACATCTGAGTATCTGCGGACTGAGAGGTGTTTTCTGTGCGTTTATAATCAGCCATCCAGAGTCTTCATAAACGGAGAAAACACTCAAGCAGGAATCTCTCTCTGTCTGTCCGGACTGTGTCTACTCTACACCGGGTTGCAGCTCCGCACACTCACGATATACCTGCATTTGCATAACGAGCCTCTGATTGGTGTAAAGCATCTTGGAGGAGTAACCCCCCCCTCCTAAACCCCGCCTCCCTCCTCTGCGGGGTGACGTCATGATTACGATGAGCAACAGCGGATTAGATCATCAACTGAATATGTGGATGTTGGTAACTCCTCAGACATCTATCCATCCTCTGATTAACATATTTTCAGTGTGACTCACGGCTTTCACCATATACTCATAGTGTTATATTGTTACTATGACAATAAGAGTACAAAGATATGTCAGATATGTTGTTAATTGTCTTAAGTTATTAAGAAACATGCTCATTCACAACCTTCTTCCCTCGTTTTTTAATTAAGTTTAAAGGATAAGTTCATCATTTTTTGAGTCAGGAGCCCCAAATTAACATTGGAACAGGTTTTTCTTGCCATATTAGTGATTATATCATTAGAAGATCCCTTCATAATGCACTTACAAGGTAATGATGATGGGGGACAAACTCCACGGTCCTCCTCATATATTTAAGTTTATATGAAGCTAATATAAGCTTCAGCCATCCAAATGAGTCAAATCAAGTAGATATATTTCAATGTTCTTCAGTGTTTTTAGAGCCAAAATCCCTCTTTTTGTTTCTATACTTCCACCACAGTTCAACAGGGAAACACAATGAAGGAACTTTACGC